>NC_140019.1:24865228-25239805 GCF_964263955.1 Coregonus lavaretus
GTTCTGGGATTTCTGCTCACCGTTCTTGTGATCATTTTGACCCCACGGGGTGAGATCTTGCGTGGAGCCCCAGATCGAGGGAGATTATCAGTGGTCTTCCATTTCCTAATAATTGCTCCCACAGTTGATTTCTTCAAACCAAGCTGCTTACCTATTGTAGATTCAGTCTTCCCAGCCTGGTGCAGGTCTACAATTTTGTTTCTGGTGTCCTTTGACAGCTCTTTGGTCTTGGCCATAGTGGAGTTTGGAGTGTGACTGTTTGAGGTTGTGGACAGGTGTCTTTTATACTGATAACAAGTTCAAACAGGTGCCATTAATACAGGTAACGAGTGGAGGACAGAGGAGCCTCTTAAAGAAGAAGTTACAGGTCTGTGAGAGCCAGAAATCTTGCTTGTTTGTAGGTGACCAAATACTTATTTTCCACCATAATTTGCAAATGAATTCATTAAAAATCCTACAATGTGATTTTCTGGATTTTACCTATGATGAAAATTACAGGCCTCTCTCATCTTTTTAAGTGGGAGAACATGCACAATTGGTGGCTGACTAAATACTTTTCCCCCCCACTGTATGTGTATGTTGTGTGCGGATAGTGTAATATGTTTTCCACCTAGTATCATACACATGATCACTCAGCTTTAAAGTAGGCCTTACTACATTACTTTCACCTCCTATGGTTGAATAACAACAGGTCGCCATTCCGCACCTCTTCTACAACAATGCTTGTCTGTCTATGGCCATGTGGTTTATTGTCCTCCTCATCTCCTGCATCAATGCTGCACCTTCCCCTCTGCTATCATAAACAAACGACCTGCTTTATAAAGTCTGGCCGGCGCTGCTTCACAAATATTGACCTGTACTGGCTCGGCTCCCTCTCTCCCACCTGCACCCAGCCTCACACAATACAATACCTTGCAGTGAAAACCAAATTACAAAATGGTCAAACGTGGAAATGAATTACTAGAACATGAAAAGCCACAGCAATTTGATGGATGTCCATTTTAGTAATTCTATTCTATGTTTTTGAGCACAATCGGTGAATCCCAAAATACCCCCTCGCTCAGTGGGCCCTCCGTTGTTACGTGTTGCTGACGAAACTCAGAGGGTGACTTCCAGAGTGGCGAGGGGATCAGTAAACCCATCAAATTCGGGACACACTCCTGACTTGAATGATGCAATTCATGTTCCACTTTTAAATAATACAACGAGAATGAAACTCAAATGAACAAATCCCCCCTGTCGTTTTACATTTATTTAGTCATTTAGCAGACGCTCTTATCCAGAGCGACTTACAGTTAGTGAGTGCATACATTTTTCATACTGGCCCGCCGTGGGAATCGAACCCACAACCTCAGTAACAGTTAAATATTTTAATTTTGGACGTAAGTCTCTAAATCAGACACATACACACGTGTCATATATTTAGGCACGCATCTCAATTATTTTGTATGAAATTGTGCAAACTCCAAACATGCTGCAGTGTAAAAGTCTTTCTAGGATGAAAAGCTTAGTCACAACCTATACAATGACAGTGGCTCGACTTCAAGCAACATTGTCCTAGAGCTCTTTTCTTCCCTTAACCCTTCCCCCAACGTGCTTCAGTTCTGACAACATCATGTGACAAAGATGACGAGGCAAGGCCAAGTGCAGAGACTACTCTCTACTACTACTGTAACACCTCAGGCATGCAATACCATACCAAACGTCACTGATGAATGAATGTGGAGTGAATTTTTTGGGGCTGGTTAGCTTAGTCACAAAATACTTTTTTCCCCACGTCCCTCTGAGATGTGTCTGCTTGACGTCATGGAGAAATGACTGACTCTTACAAACTTCTCATATTGAGACTGGGGTTGACTTGACACTAGGGCTGTGGTGGTCACAACATTTTGTCAGCTGGTGATTGTCAAGTAAATAACTGTAGGTCTCATGGTAATTGACCGTTAATTAACATAAACACATTTAGCATCTCCTGGCTTCCACACATAGCCTACAAGCCACCTTTGGAACATCTACATTTTAAAAAGTCTAATAAATCCATGTAATATAGCCTACACCACCACAATAAATCCATTATTTATTTTAGACAGGTGTAAAGAAGCATGATATGAAGAAAATGTATTTAGAAGAAGAACAGAATAACATACTCTGAGTTGTCCTTATGTTAGGTCCTGATCTGGCCATGCCAAATGGCTGTGGGCTACACTAGTTCATTTAGCAGACACGATTTGCTTAGAATTCTGTGGCATTATTTTATAGTATGAAGAATACAATTGATTTTCTCCAAACGATTGAGGGAGTGCGCACATGCAGCTACTCTGTGTTGAGCGGTTAACAAAGAAATAGGTATTCCTATATGCTTCATTTAGAGTTATTAATGTAACTTTAGTTGTTCTACAAACGTTGGGCTATATGTTTTGATTTTTAATCAATTGTAAGGCTGCATGATGCGACTCTAATGATGATTTGAAAAAAGTCGCTTGAAAGGCATGAGCTCTGCTTTGGTTTTTTTACGCAGGCTGTACACACTACATCAGTCACTCATTCACAATTTGACAAGCACTTGATAATGCCTAGAATCACGACGGCATCCCCTTTGTGTGGCCGTAATGGTCCCGTGTAGCTCAGTTGGTAGAGCATGGCGCTTGCAACACCAGGGTTGTGGGTTCGATTCCCACGGGGGGCCAGTATGAAAAAAAATGTATGCACTCACTAACTGTAAGTCGCTCTGGATAAGAGCGTCTGCTAAATGACTAAAATGTAAAATATAATGCACCCTAAAAAAATCCATCCCTTTTGCGGCCAGTGGCCATTGTGCCCTTCTCCCTGAGTGCTGCGTGCTCCGAATCACATCTCACTCACATGGCTCTCCATCACATGATCGGGTCTTTCTCACAGGCTACAAGTGAAGACAGACACATCGGGGACGCAACTTGCGTCCTTATCCAATTCCGAGGTGCATATTGAAGATATTGGAAGAACTGTCCACATTTACTTTTCATAGGCCAACAAGATGAGTAGGCCTAACGAACAGCAAAAGCACTAGCCTATGTCAATCTACTATCCCCCATAGTACAAAAGTCGACCTATTCTATTCTGTGCGATATTCCACACACACACACACCAAAATAATAAAGTGATTCTTTCCAAATCTTTATTGGCAAAAATGTACATCAATTATAGTTTTTCTTTCCTTTTCTCTTTGGTTTGCCCTGGTTATCTTTGTGTATAATTAACTGTAGGCCTATACACACACATTGTTACCAAAATAATAATAATGATTCATTATCAGCGTAATAAGTGATTAACAGCACCTATATAGCTCTGTCCTAGATCTCCCTCAGACCAATTAACTGAAACGGGGCCCTTATTGTTTGTTGCATACACACATGCACATCATGTGAACACTGGTTTTGACACAGGTATAATGTATGTGTTATAAAAATAACAATAAGTAACAATAACAAACAGTAAGTTACAATCAATAACTTTTTCCATCCTTAAAAAACGAATGGCCACCTTGGGCCTGCATACCTCTGACCAGGGATGGGATGTCAGGTGTGATGCTAGTGACAGCCAGCCTAAAGTCCTGGTGGACATGGAGCCTGTTACGGGCTTTTGTTTTTATTGTTCCAAGCGCGCTGAAGGCCGTCTCAGACAGGTACGTAGCGCTGAATGGTAGAATAACCCTTGTAGCTGCGTGTTTGGCCAGTCTGGGTGCAACAGCGTGTCCTTTGACAATCCAAAACTTTTTGTATCCGTTCTCGTGGAAATATTTATTTGACACAGAATCAGCCGAGGTATTCCACATCCTCGATACTGCAAATGTGAGGGTCCATCACCCACGATTCCTTTGATAAGTATTCGTCAACATCGGCAAAACGGGATTTAATTTCCTCCCGAAGCATGTTCATGTGCCGGGTAAACTCAGTGCGTAAAGACGCAGGCACAGTGCCACCAGACTGTTTCATCAGCAGTGGAAATTGTTGTAGCTCCCCTTTCGACATTTTTCCAACTCTGTACTCCAGTTTCTGCACAAAAGCGTTGAGAGCGTCTTTGCACTGCATGACGTTTGATTCAGGACCCTGCATCCGCTTGTTTGTCTCATTGTAGAGAGTGAATGTATCCGCTAGGTATGCCGTTATGATCCAAAACGCATCAGTCAGCTGTTCGCACAGTGGTCGATTGTGATCTTGCAAGAATTCCTTTATTTTTTCCTGAAGTTCCATAAAACGCACAAGCACTTGTCTACGTGACAACCAGCATACCTCTGTGTGTAACAGCAGTGTTTGATGCACTTCGTCCTCACACAGCTGGGCAAACAGTCTCTTGTTAGTAGGGCGAGCCTTAATGAAGTTTACAACTTTAACAACAGTTGCCAGGGTGTTACTAAGGTCTTCCTAAAGTTTTTTACTGGCCAATGCTTGGCGATGTAGCATGCAGTGGAAAATTGCGCACCCCGGGGCTTTTTCCTTAAATCGGCTGTTAAATCCCTTGTTTTTGCCCATCAACGCTGCAGCCCCATCAGTGCAGCATGCAACAATATTCTCGTAGGGCAGATTGTTGGACGAGAGATATGAGTCCATAGCTATAAAAATATATTGGCTTGTTGTTGTTGTCGCTAGATTGGTAGACATAAGAATGTCTTGTTTCAAGTCATCACCGTTAATATATTGCACATAAACGATGAGCATGGATTCGTCTGACACTGTTGTTGTTTCATCCAACTGAATGGCAAAGGGAACATTCCTAAGCTTCTCGTGCAGCTGGTTTGGACAATCTCCAGCCATTTGATCAATTCTGTCTTTGACAGTGTTGTCAGAGAGTGGGACTGTTCTCACTTTATCCACCACCTGTGGGCCACACAGCCTCTCTACAATTTTCAGGCAGGCGGGTTTGATTAGCTGCTCTCCAATATTGTGCGGCTTTTTAACCTTGGCAATTAATAGCGAACACTCAAATGACGCCTCCGTGGCTCTGTGTAAATCACTGCCTGCTCTTTCAAATGCTTTTCTGATGTCTGTGGATCTTTTTGATAGTGCCAACTGCTTCTTCCTCTCAAATAGATCTTGACCTTCACCAATAGTCTACCGGTGTTTTGTTTCCTGGTGTCGTTGCATTTTGCTTGGCTTCATGCTGTCATTAGCTAGCTTCTCGCAACAAATGACACATTCTGGCCGAGTCCTGTCCTGTCCTTCAATAAAACCGAAGTTAAGATAACTCTCGAGATATAGCCTTACTTTATTACGGCACTTTTTCGTTTCTTAGACATGTTGTTTTATTAATAAAATAGTGATGCTCTGACTGCAGGAAAAACGAGCTGCTAGCTGAAACTGATCTTTTTGGGGGGAATTACCGCTTTTACGTTTCTCTGCCATTATTATTATTTTTTAGATTGGCCTTGGCATTGCAAGCATATGATTTTTAATAACATTTTAAAATGTATTCATTTTACAATTAAATTATAATGGAACATGTTATGCATGTTTGACCTCAAAGCAAATGAGATCATGCTTCCCCCCTGTGAACTCTGGCACCCCCCTAAGGTGGGCGCGGACCCCAGGTTGGGAACCACTGGGCTAGGCTACATGAGGTGTGCGACTATGATTAGAAAAAGTCGCAAAAAGGCATTGTTTCTTATGCTGGGCACACTCTTGGCATTCTCTCAACCAGCTTCATGAGGTAGTCACCTATAATGCATTTCAAATAACAAGTGTGCCTTCTTAAAAGTTCATTTGTGGAATTTCTTTCCTTGTTAATGTGTTTGAGCCAATCAGTTGTATTGTGACAAGGTGGGGGGGTATACAGAAGATAGCCCTATTTGGTAAAAGACCAAGTCCATATTATGGCAAGAACAGCTCAAATAAGCAAAGAGAAATGACAGTCCATTATTACTTTAAGACATGAAGGTCAGTCAATACGGAAAATGTCAAGAACTTTGAAAGTTTCTTCATGTGCAGTTGCAAAAACCATCAAGTGCTATGATGAAACTGGCTCTCATGAGGACCGCCACAGGAATGGAAGACCCAGAGTTACCTCTGCTGCAGAGGATAAGTTCATTAGAGTTACCAGCCTCAGAAATTGCAGCCCAAATAAATGCTTCACAGAGTTCAAGTAACAGACACATCTCAACCTCAACTGTTCAGAGGATACTGTGTCAATCAGGCCTTCTTGGTCGAATTGCTGCAAAGAAACCACTACTAAAGGACACCAATAATAAGAAGAGACTTGCTTGGGCCAAGAAACACGAGCAATGGACATTAGACAGGTGGAAATGTGTCCTTTGGTCTGGAGTCCAAATTTGAGATTTTTGGTTCCAACTGCCGTGTCTTTGTGAGACGCGGTGTGGGTGAACGGATGATCTCTGCATGTGTATTTCCCACCGTAAAGCATGGAGGAGGAGGTGTTATGGTGTGGGGGTGCTTTGCTGGTGACACTGTCTATGATTTATTTAGAATTCAAGGCACACTTAACCAGCATGGCTACCACAGCATTCTGCAGCGATACGCCATCCCATCTGGTTTGGGCTTAGTGGGACTATCATTTGTTTTTCAACAGGACAATGACCCAACACACCTCCAGGCTGTGTAAGGGCTATTTTACCAAGAAGGAGAGTGATGGAGGGCTGCATCAGATGACCTGGCCTCCACAATCCCCCGACCTCAACCCAATTGAGATGGTTTGGGATGAGTCGGACCGCAGAGTGAAGGAAAAGCAGCCAACCAGTACTCAGCATATGTGGGAACTCCTTCAAGACAGTTGGAAAAGCATTCCAGCTGAAGCTGGTTGAGAGAATGCCAAGAGTGTGCAAAGCTGTCATCAAGGCAAAGGGTGGCTATTTGAAGAATCTCAAATCTCAAATACATTTTGATTTGTTTAACACTTTTTTGGTTACTACATGATTCCATATGTGTTATTTCATAGTGTTGATGTCTTCACTATTATTCTACAATGTAGAAAATAGTAAAAATAAAGAAAAACCCTTGAATGAGTAGGTGTTCTAAAACTTTTGACCGGTAGTGTATACTAAATAATATATGTGTGTAATTTGTTTTGATTTAGAATGGACCATTATCATGCACCTGTCTCAAAACAGGGGCAGCGGGAAAAAATGTCATCTATGCACTTAAATAGCGAATGGAGGACGCTTTTCCTGTGGTTCAATTTCATGCCAGCCAGGTAGGCTATACTCCTGTTGTAAATATAAGCAATATGCTTAATATTAGGAAAGTTGAAAAATATATATAGTAGGCCTAGCCTATAGAAAGCTGATGGGATCCTCCTCTTTTTAGTAGAGGCCATTCCTCTGTTTTCTCGCGCAATTGCATAGCCTATAGAAATGTTGCGCAACATGAGCTCTCATTGTTTGATTAGATTTTCGATCACATTTGCATTGATATCCGAGTGATTAGAGGGACAATAGAGTGCTGAGTACCAGGCAGTTAGCAAGTTTGGTAGGCTACTAATGACCATCAGCAGCATCAGAGCTTGGAGAAGCCTAATTACCGTGACTAAACGATCACGTGGAATTTGACTGCCTTCATGACTCATGACCGTTGGTGTGGCGGTAATACGGTCACCGCAACAGCCCTACTCCCATTTGTCTTGAAAGCACCATAAATCCAGAGAATGCCAGACTTTTATGACAAAATTTGATGACAAAATTTGCCCACGAAGTACCACCACGCCACCTCCCTGTTCAAGTGAGCATAGCACAACAAAGTGAGTCCAAAAATGTACTGTATGCTGCTGCATAAATGATGTAATATGCCAGGGAGATAAGTATACTGTAGCTAAGAAAGTAATACTGTGTAGTAAGCTTTTAGTAGCCCATGTGCCTCACCCTAATAATTGTGTCTATTTTCCCCTCTTAATTTCACCTACTGTTCTGACGTGGGGGTGCACATGTAGCCTATAACCTGTTTTAGAGAAATGTCATCATTGAATATTGTAAAAGCTTTCATTGTCTGCTTATATGCCCCCTTTATTTATCCTACGGTTCTTACTTGGTGTACAGGGAGAACACTGTAAGAACTGCCGATGTTCTGAATTCTGTCGCTGTACATTTTAAAAGTGCTGAACAAATAATTATATTGACTACGTCCGTCCTAGCTCGCTCATTAATGTCTTAATCGAAATTACGGATTGCCTCTTATGCACTTGTCGTCCCATTATGCCATAGTTTGTACATCTCAATTGTAAGTAGAAACCACATTTGTTTAAGCAAGTCAGCAACATCAGCTATGTTTTTTAAAAAGGCAGTAAATGAGGCTGAATGAACTGTTTTGCTGCCAGACAAGGCTAAGCTTATGGCCAGGTGTAGCAGTGTAAAGGTGTTGGGACTGCTGTTGAGACTAACAGTTTGTGGGCACCGTTTGTCAACATTATAGTGCAATTAATGTATTGTTTAGTGTTGTGTAGTGGCTTTGCTGGCATGCATCCCACAATAATTTTTTTTGCCCCACCAAGATTTACATGCTAAAATCGCCACTGAACTGAAGTGACTCATCCACAGGAAATATGCCACAGTTTCAGAACCTCATGAGTTTACTCAATGCAGTACTGTAGATGCATGCAAGTGATTTGTTTGAAGGGGCACTGAAGACCAAATTCAATGTCTTCGAATTGATTATGTTTCAAGTAAATTGAAGAAATCTTGTGTATTTTATCCTACAAATGGATAAAATTAAGGGGACACAGGACATGTGCTCACTTCAGTTTCCCCATGTTCTCAGTTTCAACGCATCTGGATGCATGCAGAAAAACCCTGGTCCCTCACCCACAGACAAGTAGCCTTATTTTATAGCTTTTGACCCCAAAGCTTGCGAGAAGATTGAGGCCAATGAAGCAGAGTTAAGTTCCTCTTTCTGTCGGCATGCTGACTGTGTCTGTTGCTGACTTGCAGAATGCCTGACGATGGGTGGACACACCAGCCTGCTTGTGTCCAGACCTGTTTTGGTATGTACCGCTCTGAGCAGCCAGGTCCCCACTCCCAGAAGGAGCCAAAGCCTCAGTGTTCTGATAGTGCCCTCAAATCTTTAAGTACTATCTCAATACAGACTTGTTATGCTATCATTTCTGCCTCAAGCAACTACTGGAGAAACAAAAGTATCTTGACTGCGTTTGATAACAGATGTCTATGGAACCATGGTTTTTAGGGTAGCCTTGCCAACTGGCATGTCGGAAGTATTATCTGTTGGAGAATGCAGAGCAAAGTTTCAAGGCGCCGTGGTCGTCTGGTGAGGTGAAAAAGCTGGAATCTCACGGTCAACTTTGTTTTCATTCAAGGTTGCTGCTGCATGAGTGAATGTGTGAACTGTGAAACATGGTGGGTGAACTGTGAAGCATGGTGAGTGTGTGAACTGTGAAGCATGGTGGGTGTGTGACCTGTGAAGCATGGTGAGTGTGTGTGAACTGTGAAGCATGGTGAGTGCGTGAACTGTGAAGCATGGTGAGTGTGTGAACTGTGAAGCATGGTGAGTGTGTGAACTGTGAAGCATGGCGAGTGTGTGAACTGTGAAGCATGGTGAGTGTATGAACTGTGAAGCATGGTGAGTGTGTGTGAACTGTGAAGCATGGTGAGTGTGTGAACTGTGAAGTATGGTGAGTGTGTGAACTGTGAAGCATGGTGAGTGTGTGAACTGTGAAGCATGGTGAGTGTGTGAACTGTGAAGCATGGTGAGTGTGTGAACTGTGAAGCATGGTGAGTGTGTGAACGGTGAAGCATGGTGAGTGTGTGAACGGTGAAGCATGGTGAGTGTGTGAACGGTGAAGCATGGTGAGTGTGTGAACTGTGAAGCATGGTGAGTGTGTGAACTGTGAAGCATGGTGAGTGTGTGAACTGTGAAGAATGGTGAGTGTGTGAACGGTGAAGCATGGTGAGTGTGTGAACTGTGAAGCATGGTGAGTGTGTGAACGGTGAAGCATGGTGAGTGTGTGAACGGTGAAGCATGGTGAGTGTGTGAACTGTGAAGCATGGTGAGTGTGTGAACTGTGAAGCATGGTGAGTGTGTGAACTGTAAAGCATGATGAGTGTGTGAACTGTGCAGCATGATGAGTGTGTGAACTGTGAAGCATGGTGAGTGTGTGAACGGTGAAGCATGGTGAGTGTGTGAACTGTGAAGCATGGTGAGTGTGTGAACTGTGAAGCATGGTGAGTGTGTGAACTGTGAAGCATGGTGAGTGTGTGAACTGTGAAGCATGGTGAGTGTGTGAACTGTGAAGCATGATGAGTGTGTGAACTGTGAAGCATGGTGAGTGTGTGAACGGTGAAGCATGGTGAGTGTGTGAACTGTGAAGCATGATGAGTGTGTGAACTGTGAAGCATGGTGAGTGTGTGAACTGTGAAGCATGGTGAGTGTGTGAACTGTGAAGCATGGTGAGTGTGTGAACTGTGAAGCATGGTGAGTGTGTGAACTGTGAAGCATGATGAGTGTGTGAACGGTGAAGCATGGTGAGTGTGTCAACTGTGAAGCATGATGAGTGTGTGAACTGTGAAGCATGGTGAGTGTGTGAACTGTGAAGCATGGTGAGTGTGTGAACTGTGAAGTATGGTGAGTGTGTGAACTGTGAAGCATGGTGAGTGTGTGAACTGTAAAGCATGGTGAGTGTGTGAACTGTGAAGCATGGTGAGTGTGTGAACTGTGAAGCATGGTGAGTGTGTGAACTGTGAAGCATGGTGAGTGTGTGAACTGTGAAGCATGGTGAGTGTGTGTGAACTGTGAAGCATGGTGTGTGTGTGAACTGTGAAGCATGGTGAGTGTGTGAACTGTGAAGCATGGTGAGTGTGTGAACTGTGAAGCATGGTGAGTGTGTGAACTGTGAAGCATGGTGAGTGTGTGAACTGTGAAGCATGGTGAGTGTGTGAACTGTGAAGCATGGTGAGTGTGTGAACTGTGAAGCATGGTGAGTGTGTGAACTGTGAAGCATGGTGAGTGTGTGAACTGTGAAGCATGGTGAGTGTGTGAACTGTAAAGCATGGTGAGTGTGTGAACTGTAAAGCATGGTGAGTGTGTGAACTGTAAAGCATGGTGAGTGTGTGAACTGTGAAGCATGGTGAGTGTGTGAACGGTGAAGCATGGTGAGTGTATGAACTGTGAAGCATGGTGTTGTGCTGCTGGTATGTTTCTATTTTTTTTATCTCCTCCTGCCGACCTGTGCTGTGACATGTCAGTATTGGTATGAATGTAAACAGATCAGGGGTGGGCGTGTGTGTGTGTGTGTGTGTGTGTGTGTGTGTGTGTTTGTGTGTGTGTGAGAGAGACAGAGAGTTGGCTATTTCACAATCACACATCTGCTACCATGGAGCATAATTCAAAAAAGTCCATCTGAGGGCACTTGGACTTGGAATTAGCTTCACAGGGCCATGTCTTAGCAATAGTTTCCACTTAATTTTGACTTAAAGGGATACTATGTTAGCGTTTAGGCAGCTGTTGCTTAGTAGATAGAGGGAGGTTTCTGTAGATCGTTGGGATGCTGGATGGAACTGAAAGTGTTTTTTGCTATTCCAGTCTGGTCATGTACCTAATTGTTCCCTCACAGCAGCCAAAACAATGGGAGAGTCTTCAAAACAAAGCAATTCAAATATTTCTGAGAGAGGAGAATTGTCATTGCGCAGTAAGAGGCAGAGAGATGCATACTTTCATTGACTGTCTTTTCCATTTCAACCCATTGTGTCACTCAAAGGTTCTAAAAGCCCAGAGAGAGATAGAGAGAGAACTAACCGGCTAACACCCACCCAGGCTCATATCACAGATGTCAAAACCATTAGATATACAATTAACATCATACATAAACCTGAAACTTTATTTTGACGTGCCTTGAGAAGTAGGGAACAAATTATTGGACCAAGGACAAATGTAAAGATTCTTAAACAACAGAGTCATCCGTCTACACCCACATTTTGCAATCATTTAAGTTCACAACTGGATCCTGCTAATAGTTATTAATTTCACCTCAGTGCACATGAAGCAGGTTGGAGATGGGGTCAATGATGATGAACAAACAACCATCTCCCATGTGAGATGTGCATCGCTGCTCTTCGGTATAATTAATATACTCTTTGTTTTTGGTCACAGATTACCAATAGGCGCCTTTGCAGTTTCCAGATTCTAATAATTCTTGCCATTCTGTGAACAGGTAAAATGGCTGAATTGACATTTTAATGAGTAGCCTCTTGTAGCACTCATGTAGCTACTAGCTTTACTCGAGATATAAGGGGACAGATGTATTTTTGAGCCCCTTTCTGCAATTTCCTGTCCTGTTTTCACAAGTCAAATGGCTCTTCCTATCTGTGGCATGTTGCCTGTTGCCACATAATAGAAATAGATTGCTGGTGGTGGGGGTAGTTCTGAAAATGTTTCTGAAGACCACACCATGACTGTCATTCAGAATCCATGGTTTGGACTGTGGGCTATTTACCTCTGGTAAGATAGAAAATATTATGTTTGACCAATGCTTTACTGGCAGAACATAGTGTGACAGGAGCTTGGTTCTTCTTAGAATTGGCATAAAACCAGTGGTGAAAGGGGCCAGCTTTGGTGGTGCATTATGGTGTGGTGGGAGGCAACACCTTGCTCAGGAACACATGGGGAAGGAAGGAAGGAATGGAAAGGGGGCACCTAGTCAGGTTTCTGTGTGTGGTGTGTGTGTGTGTGTGTGTGTGTGTGTGTGTGTTTCTATATGTATTAGATGTAAGTGTGAGTTTTGAAAGGGCATGTATAGCATATCTAGGTTAACAAGAAGAGGCTCACTGTCACAATCGCAATCACACAGTTTTTCGTATTTACAAATTAATATGGGCATTTTTAATACATACTGTGGGGTCTGAAATGATTGACACCCTTGATAAAGATGAGCAATAAGGACTGTATATACTAAATAATCCTGAATGAATTGTGAATAAAGATGAGTGGGAAAGTTACAGAGGGTCAAAGATCATACCCCAAAGACATGCTAACCTCTCGTTATTGTAACGGTGAGAGGTTAGCATGTCTTGGGGGTATGATCTTCGATCCTCACTCATCATTATTCAGGATTTATTCAGGATTATCCATAATCATGGTAACATCCACATTAATGTAGAAGTGTTTAGAAACACAAACATTCTATTCTTATTTTAAATAAAAGTTATTGCAAAATGACACAATACATTATTTACCATTAATTTGTATTGGGCACAAAATAATCTTAAACACAACCAAAACAAACTGAACATGCATCCAAAAGTTTGTAGCGTCACAAGCTTGATGTAGTCATTTTGTGCTAGGAATATGGGAATAAATACTAAACTTTTGACTACTTTATTTATAGGAATCTTTAGGGGTGTCAATAATTTTGACCCTTACCTTTTTGAGAAAAAATGTATTACTTGTAAAAAAATATATATTTCTCTGAGCAATTGTATAATAATATAATTTCCCCCCAAAATGTAGCGTACAATATAGCATACAATATTATTTATTTTATACAGTCATTATTGCTCATCTTTATCAAGGGTGTCAATCATTTCAGACCCCACAGTAAAATTAGTTTTGGACTTTGTAAGGCCACAGAGGAGGGGTAGAAACATGTCAAAGACCCAATCAGTTAGTTAGAAGGAAGGAGGGGTAGTTGTGCAAAATAACTTTCCACTCTTGCACTGAGAGAGACTTTCTACTGAATGTGGTTTAACAGACAGGAAGTCGCTGAAACCCAGTGATGCATTTCCTGTCAGCGCAAGCTTCACAGGTCAGTTTGTGGCTGCTGTTTGTTTCTCTTCTCTCAATTATATTTTGCGCCTCTATTTTCACTTTTCTACTCCCTCTTCTCTCTGTTTCCTCATGCACAGTATGCTCGGCCATGATAGGGAGGTGTGTGTGTCAATATATTTCCAAAGCATCAGGATACTTGTGTAGGCTACAAGTAAGCTACAATTGGTAATTCAAAAAAACATTCCTAGATTTGTATGATTTAACTCTCCCACATCCGTATGAAGACTCAATGCAGAAGTCATGTGAATTTTGGTCATCTGTGATCAATAAATTAGATTATGATGGTCTAAACTCTACACACACAGCTGATATGTCTGCTTTAAAAAAAGAGTAAATTACCATGCAAATGATCATGGCACTCGTGTGGCTGTACGAGCTGTGAGTTAGCACTAGCAGCCCCATTCTGTGTTGTCACACCAGAGGGCTAGCTATAGCTCTTCAGATTTAGCCTTAGGGAGTTAGCACTAGCAGCACCAGTCTGTGTTGTCACACCAGAGGGCTAGCTATAGCTCTTCAGATTTAGCCTTAGGGAGTTAGCACTAGCAGCACCAGTCTGTGTTGTCACACCAGAGGGCTAGCTATAGCTCTTCAGATTTAGCCTTAGGGAGTTAGCACTAGCAGCACCAGTCTGTGTTGTTACACCAGAAGGCTAGCTATAGCTCTTCAGATTTTGCCTTAGAGAGTTAGCACTAGCAGCCCCATTCTGTGTTGTCACACCAGAGGGCTAGCTATAGCTCTTCAGATTTAGCCTTAGGGAGTTAGCACTAGCAGCACCAGTCTGTGTTGTCACACCAGAGGGCTAGCTATAGCTCTTCAGATTTAGCCTTAGGGAGTTAGCACTAGCAGCACCAGTCTGTGTTGTCACACCAGAGGGCTAGCTATAGCTCTTCAGATTTAGCCTTAGGGAGTTAGCACTAGCAGCCCCATTCTGTGTTGTCACACCAGAGGGCTAGCTATAGCTCTTCAGATTTAGCCTTAGGGAGTTAGCACTAGCAGCACCAGTCTGTGTTGTTACACCAGAAGGCTAGCTATAGCTCTTCAGATTTTGCCTTAAGGAGTTAGCACTAGCAGCACCAGTCTGTGTTGTCACACACCACAGAATGCTATAGCTCTTCGGGGTTGGCCTTAGCGAGTTAGCACTAGCAGCAGCTGTCTGGGTGAGCGTGTGGGTGCTGCTGCCTGCGACCTTGTCTATATTCTCTCACTCAGAGCCTCGGGCTGCAGTGGAATAGTACAAGACTCACGAGAGATCAGATTAAATTCCATCTCTCCCACGGAAAACCCTGTGCTGGAGGTGAACTTTTTCTCTCCATCTTCATTCGCCCTTAGCACACCAGCCCACCGCCCTGTGCATTACTACAACAGACAGACATCACTGTTGGTTTGGATGCAGGTGTTGTGTTTAGAATGACAGCTCCATTATTAACTCAATGTTGTTTAATATCAAACTCAACTGACTCATACAGAACAGAGTAATCAATCCCATATCCCAAACGTCAGGCATAACCGAACAGTAACAGCACTGTAAAACTGTGTGTTAATGTAACTCTTAATGAACACTGCGAACTCTGACATATAAGTGCAGACATAACAGCATTTGTTGTTGTTTCGCTTTACTGGCCGCACTTGCCAGCTCAAATCAAGTCAAATCAAATTGTATATGTCACATGATT
Source organism: Coregonus lavaretus (assembly GCF_964263955.1). Taxonomy (NCBI): domain Eukaryota; kingdom Metazoa; phylum Chordata; class Actinopteri; order Salmoniformes; family Salmonidae; genus Coregonus; species Coregonus lavaretus. The sequence continues at coordinate 24,880,653 of NC_140019.1, forward strand.
CGTAAACAGGTGTAGACTAACAGTGAAATGCTTACTTACGGGCCGTTCCCAACAACGCAGAGAGAAAAATTGAGAAATAATAGAAAAAGAATAACACAAGGAATAAAAACACAATGAGTAATGATAACTTGGCTATATACACGGGGTAGCAGTACCAAGTCGATGTGCAGGGGTACGAGGTAATTGAGGTAGATATGTACATATGGGTAGGGGTAAAGCTTGGCATCGTTAGAGGATGCCTATGTCCTCTGCCTTCATTTCCGGCCATATATCTCGACCGGCATGGTAACTTCCAACCTCCTATTCTCCAATAAAGTTTAAACATGCCAGGACTGTGAGCATTGTACACTACCATGACCCATGCATGAACATGTGCTGAGCAGAGCAGAGAATACTACTGCCGGTTTTTACACACACTGCTGTAGTTTGCTGTGGTGGTGAAAGGACGTTGTCTGTGTATGCTCTGTTCTCTGGTGTCTAGGCAGCAGCCTCTTAATTGCTGTCCCTTCACTCTGTTGAATTAGCAAACAGCCACTTCGTAGGACAGTGACCTTTTCTGCTATGGATAATTCCCAAACAACTGGGCTAGTTTGCCTTGAAAGGCTGTCTGTGCTTTGTTCCGCTAACATGGGACATGGTGTGAGATGTTGTCTCAAAAGCTTTTTGCAACTAGCATGTCTAAAAGACTCTTGATGTTTAATTGTCTGTGACCATGTCAGGACAGTGGTTAGTTCATTGTCTCCCTCAGTAGGGTTTTGCTGTTGTTGTTAAATGAAATACATTTCTTAGCCTCTGGTCTGCTGACACCATGTGTTTTCTTTCCCTGTTGATGTGCATGAGGCCAAACAGGCAAACTGATATTAGAATCCTCTCAGGCCCGGCACTGGCTATCACAGAGCTCCAGGACTGACTTGACACCAGCCTAATACCACTGAGTCATTTCCCCAACAGGAACCCAGAGGATTCCTGCAAAACAGCACTTCTCTGCTGACTATACTTGATGAGCACAAAAATGTGGTGTTGTCCTCGGTTTTTCTGGGGTTTTCTGACAACTTGTACATTGGCATTTTGCTTTGCTCTCTCAGGTCAGATCTATGGAAATACAGCTGCATTGGTTTACCTTCAATGTAGCCTCACTTTTGCCAGGCTAATAGCTAGCAGTTTCTGGAAACGAAACCATGCTCTAGAGATTCATTTGAGGCTAACTTTTCTGTCTGTCTCTCAGACGGAGACTGAACTACTCAAGTGGAGGGCTATATTACGTCACTGGGATATGACGAGCTGTTGTAATTGACTGCAGTGGGTCAGTTTTCCTCAACTTTGTGGTGTTTAGTGAAGAGAGGAGTGTGATTTATGCCCACTGTCTATCCTCTCCATCCAACCTCGCGTTGGGAAAACTGAGCGTGTTCTGCCTGAAATGCCAGGAATGCCAGTGTTAGTCAGTTTCCCCGCTATCACCAAGCAGGAAAGAACTCCACACTCTCCCTGTCCTCCCTCTCTAACTTCCTCCCCTTTCCACCCCAAAAGTGCTCATTAGATCAGGAGCTATTCTGAGACTCTTGTGCTGACAGCATTGAGGCCTTGGTCTCACTCTCTCGATACAGCGCTAGTGAGTGTTAGAGCAAGCAGCACCACCCATACTACTACCGCCCATCACATAGTTATACCAGAACCACCAGAAGCACCGGACCCATGCTCCAACCACCCTATAACAACGTCACCTCTTTTGAACATTGAACATCTCACATTTTGTAATTCGCGCAAGTAACCAGGGTCGATAAGAATAGTTTGTTCTTGGTCGGTTTTTTCGTTTCCCACAATGTTTGCGTGGTCGCCACATGCAGGCTGACTCATTGCCTAGTCATTCAATTGGCTTAAATTACCTCCTTTCATGGTCAACAATGAGCTCAGCTGAGGAGAGCGAAGAGGAGGGAAGCATGGCCTGCTGGGAGCTGTGCATTTGTTACACGGGGTGTATTACATTTTGTGAAACGTTCAGAACATTGCAGATAGAAAGGTAGGCCTAACAAATTGTACCTACACTGCCCACTGAGCACAGACTGCAGTTCAACGTTGAGTTTTTTTTAAACATTTGATTGAGTTGTCAACCAATGTGAATTCAACACGAAATCGAAAAAAAAATCACCATGTAATTGGATTACTTTTTGCAAGTCCAGTCAGTTTTCCAAGTTGATTCAACATCATCACATAGATTTTTGGTGTTGAAATGACATGGAAACAACATTGATTCCAACCCGTTTTTGCCCAGTGGGTAATCTCTATTCCACCTGACAGACAGTCATATCAACCGGTTTTTGCCCAGAGGGTAATATCTATTCCACCTGACAGACAGTCATATCAACCGGTTTTTGCCCAGTGGGTAATCTCTATTCCACCTGACAGACAGTCATATCAACCGGTTTTTGCCCAGTGGGTAATCTCTATTCCACCTGAAAGACAATGTTCTGTAACATTGCTCCCTTCTGAACAGACCCCAGGCCTCTAATTGGTTGTTACTGCGACTGCTAGTCACTTTGGGAGAGGCAGAGCAGTCTTCTGCTGTTTGTTTTCGGCTAGCTCCTCCCCCTCAGCATACAGCACATAGAGCTGACCTGAGGACACGCTACAACAGACAGGCATGTTTGAGGCAGGGAGAGGGAGGGAGAGTGTGGAGCACGTCAACCGTCAGTCATGTGACGTGAGCCACAGTGGAGTGGTAATTACCTCTACTAACTCCTGCAGTCTGAGGCTGTTCTACAGTGGCCCCACCCAGGCTAAAGTCACACTGCTTTATTTGCTCTGTGGAGGCTTGTGAAATTGAGGAACACTTTAACAGAACAAGAGAGCGTCCCTCCCTTCTCTGTTCTGTTTTGCTTTGCTTGTGTCTCCTCTGCTGTGGCTGAGAGTGATCTCAGCCTCCCTCTGCCTGAGCAGACAAGGCAGCTGTTGTCATGTGCTCTGGGATACTGTGCAGGTCTCTCTAATGGCTGACTGTAGTGTCCCTGTCTGCCTTCAGCACTTTGCCAACTGGGCCACCCAGATCAACGATGCAGTAACAAGAGGGATATAGAGCACACACACACACACACACACACACACACACACACACACACGCACACAAACACACAAACACACACACACACACACAGACATTGTTCACATTTAACCCATCATATAGAAAAGCCAGGCCCTTCTACCTTGATGTTTCTATTGATCTGTTAACAGATTGGAGGGTGCGAATGATTCATTCAGTCACAAGCTTATCTCTAAACTCTTGGAATAAGATAACGTAATAGAATTTGAAAGTGCCATGAATCAACCAAACTAACAGACAGTCATGGTGGATGGCATGCTGACAGGATTGTAAGGGTCATATCATATTCTGGCCTCTCTAAAAGGGACAGTTCATTTAAAAATCTAAATTTCTCAAGGCCCAAAACACTCATACATTTGAAGTAATTGAATTTGACTTGGACGTGAACGGTCCCTTTACGTCTATAAGGGAGCATTAGAGTTGGGCAGTACCAATGATGTCATAGACTGTATACTACATATAATTAAATATGCCTGAAATAAAAATACTGTATTTCTAAGTACTGCTGCCATCTCTGACTCTTTCAATTCAATTTAATTCATCTCTCTCTACTCTCTACTGTTGCCAGCGTTCCTCTCTTCCACCTCACCCTCCCCCTTTAATCTTTAACCAGACCACCGGCCCCTCCCTTTCCCCTCCATAGCCCTTGAGACCAGCCTGTGGGGTGTGGGCTACGCTCTCACTACGACCCCCCCCCATCCCTCCATCCACCCATCTCTCCCTTACTCCTGAAGGGGGCTTGGGCAGAGATCATCAGAAAGACTGTGTTCTTTTTCCAGAGGTGTTCTGTTCTTCCACCCTACCCATGGTTCCACAGCCCCCCTTATTTACACTGGCCCTCATGACCAGGGGTGAGGGGGGTGCTACCCCCCTTCCCAAGGGACTTCAGACGTGACGTCAAAAGGGGAGTAGTCTACTTACGGCTACTGGGCTTTGACGAAGTAAAGGGAACTACAGTATGTGCTTCTGACTGTGGAGCAACACTGACAAGCCAGGGAAGCATTTCTGAGTTTATGTAAAAAGCAACAAAAACATTTGCTTCTGTCATGATTCCTGAAATCATGTTTGTTATCCGTCATGAGATTCTATAACCTGATCTAACTACATGAAATGGTGGTAGAATAGAACAGTAATATGTTTGTCCATTGTGCGAAGGAAATTAGTCTTCCAGACAGCAGAAACACACCCAACACATTTGGGGAAAAGCACAGGGTTGAACGCAGTGCAACGCCCCTGGCTGGAATTATGTAGGGGTTATTATGTAGTGGTTATTATGTAGGGGTTATTATGTAGGGGTTATTATGTAGTGGTTATTATGTAGGGGTTATTATGTAGCGGTTATTATGTAGTGGTTATTATGTAGGGGTTATTATGTAGTGGTTATTATGTAGTGGTTATTATGTAGGGGTTATTATGTAGTGGTTATTATGTAGGGGTTATTATGTAGGGGTTATTATGTAGTGGTTGTTATGTAGGGGTTATTATGTAGTGGTTGTTATGTAGGGGTTAAGTGCCTTGCTCAAGGACACAACGGTGCTGGATGGTAGTATGATCTGACACCAGCAAAAATGGTGGTCATGACACTTCACATAATGTTGAACATCACACTGGTATAACCTATAGGAGACAGGCAGCCATAATCACACACATTTAACAGGAATATAGCTACTCACCAAGGAGACAGGCAGCTATAATCACACACAGTTTCAAGTGAGTGCAAGAGTAACTGAATGTGAAGCCGGGTGATGCATGTATTGGAAAGCGTGGTGCATTTTTCCGTGTGCTCAGTGCTACTCTTGATTCTACTTTAAGAGTGGCTGTCAAGCAGGCAGGCGGTTGGGGCCCTCTGAGCCAAGCAGGCATGCGGTTGAGGCCCTCTGAGCCAAGCGGGCATGCGGTTGGGGCCCTCTGAGCCAAGCAGGCAGGCAGTTGGGGCCCTCTGAGCCAAGCAGGCACGCGGTTGGGGCCCTCTGAGCCAACAATGAACCAGGGATCTGAATTATCCACTGGAACCAGCAGTCTTGTCATGGGAGCAAGCAGAGAGTCAGGCCCATGGCTGTCTCCTATATCCTTTTCACACTTTCGTGTCGACCCGAACAGTACTGTGCTGGCTGGGATATTTTCTTACTACTTGGCCTCAGACACATAAACACACAGACGCTGCCTGGGCTGCAAGCCTCACACTATGAGTGTGGTTGTTAAACACTCTCACACATTTCAAATACTTTGTTTTGTTCCACGGTTATAGGTGGTTTAGTGAATCTTGCTCGTGTGATGAGTAACATTGCCTGCGACCTGAAGACTTGCATGAACTCCCAGAGGCTTAGTTTAACAGGCTTTGTGCCTATAGGCTTTATTTCATCAGGCTAACACAGTCTTGTGGTACACAGGAGACCCAGGTTCGACTTCTGGTCTTACACACACACTTGGCTCCTAATGACTGTTTACTGACATGTTCCTCTCTCTCCCCTCTCTCTCAGGCAGGTGTAGATGCTCCAGACGCAGCAGGCCCCAGGAAGAGGCTGCCTCCATCCAGGCTCAGTGCGGCTCTTCTCTGATTCCTGGGTCTCTCAGTCGCACTTTGCTCCACACCTTAACAGGCAACCACAGAGAAAAGAAACAGGTGTGAGGAGGCCACTGGAGATTCTCAAGAAGGGAAGCTATTTTGTTTTGACCCACAGTATCACTGACCTTTGGTTCAATCTGGTGGTTTTCCTGTGATTGGACACCCTAGAGGGGTAGGAAATCACCCACCCCGTCTGTCCGTCTGCGTCCTACCCTCGGACCTCCATCACTATGGCAACTGCGGTGCAGCCCAACGAGCTGGTGTTTGAGTTTGCCAGCAATGGGATGGATGAGATCAACCAGGTACCTTTCATTACATTGGAGTTTAGCAGTAGTCAATATCAGTAGTGTTATCATGATGTAACACCACCACCAATATAGAAAGTTCAAGATGGAATCTGCAGTAGGGGGAAACGGCGCCACTGGCCGCACCACCACCACTGTTATAGTTTTTGCTGCTGAGCTGAGGAGCGTCGTGCAGCATGGTAAAAAAAAACTTGCAGTACATATTGTGCTCTTCTACCGCGCTTGCAATAATGTCTGAGGGGAAAAAACGGTGTTCGTTGTTTGCAGTAACTTCTTTACTGTTGTAATATCGCATCGGACGTGGCTGATTCACCATTAAGGATTCCAGCACCTCAATCTAAGTAACATAATACAAAAATCCCCATCAAAATCCGTCAGTTTAAGCTAGAGCATGGGCTGTGTCTCAATCCACCTATGTCAGCCTTCCGCGTCTGCGGTGGAAGGTGGCCGAGCTACAGCGGTGTTTGTCAGACCGTGAGACATCCCGAAAATCGGTCTTCTCACGAAAACATCTCTGCAAACTATTATAACCACTCTATGGATAGGGGAGACTCTCACGAACACGATGGTGTTCTCTGTTTTCCGCACAAGTGTCATGGGACTATTCTGAAGGTAACCCATACAAACAAATGGAAATTTGGAGGTAGTTTTGTGCCAACAGAAATCAGGGGTTAAATATGTGTCCAAAAAAATGAAAATATTTCCTGAGCTTTCTTATATCTACTACAGTTGAAGTCAGAAGTTTACATACACCTTAGCCAAATAAATTTAAATTCCCTGTCTTAGGTCAGTTAGGATCACCACTTTATTTTAAGAATGTGAAATGTCAGAATAATAGTAGAGAGAATTATTTATTTCAGCTTTTATTTATTTCATCACATTCCCAGTGGGTCAGAAGTTTACATACAATAAATTAGTATTTGGTAGCATTGCTTTTAAATTGTTTAACTTGGGTCAAACGTTTCGGGTAGCCTTCCACAAGCTTCCCACAATAAATTGGGTGAATTGTGGCCCATTCCTCCTGACAGAGCTGGTGTAACTGAGTCAGGTTTGTACGCCTCCTTGCTCGCACATGCTTTTTCAGTTCTGCCCACACATTTTCTATATGATTGAGGTCAGGGCTTTGTGATGGCCACTCCAATACCTTGACTTTGTTGTCCTTAAGCCATTTTGCCACAACTTTGGAAGTATGCTTGGGGTCATTGTCCATTTTGCAACCAAGCTTTAACTTCCTGACTGATGTCTTGAGATGTTGCTTCAATATATCCACATAATTTTCCTTCCTCATGATGCCATCTATTTTGTGAAGTGCACCAGTCCCTCCTGCAGCAAAGCACCCCCACAGCATGATGCTGCCACCCCCGTGCTTCACGGTAGGGATGGTGTTCTTCGGCTTGCAAGCAACCCCCTTTTTCCTCCAATTTTAACGATGGTCAGTATGGCCAAACAGTTCTATTTTTGTTTCATCAGACCAGAGGACATTTCTCCAAAAAGTACGATCTTTGTCCCCATGTGCAGTTGCAAACCGTAGTCTGGCTTTTTTATGGCGGTTTCGGAGCAGTGGCTTCTTCCTTGCTGAGCGGCCTTTCAGGTTATGTCGATATAGGACTTGTTTTACTGTGGATATAGATACTTTTGTACCTGTTTCCTCCAGCATCTTCACAAGGTCCTTTGCTATTGTTCTGGGATTGATTTGCACTTTTCGCACCAAAGTACGTTCATCTCTAGGAGACACAACGCGTCTCCTTCCTGAGCGGTATGACGGCTGCGTGGTCCCATGGTGTTCACACTTGTGTACTATTGTTTGTACAGATGAACGCGGTACCTTCAGGCGTTTGGAAATAGCTCCCAAGGATGAACCAGACTTGTGGAGGTCTCCAATTTTTTTTCTGAGGTCTTGGCTGATTTCTTTTGATTTTCCCATGATGTCAAGAAAAGCGGCACTGAGTGTGAAGGTAGGCCTTGAAATACATCCACAGGTACACCTCCAATTGACTCAAATGATGTAAATTAGCCTATCAGAAGCTTCTAAAGCCATGACATCATTTTCTGGAATTTTCCAAGCTGTTTAAAGGCACAGTCAACTTAGTGTATGTAAACTTCTGACCCACTGGAATTGTGATACAGTGAATTATAAGTGAAATAATCTGTCTGTAAACAATTGTTGGAAAAATTACTTGTGTCACGCACAAAGTAGATGTCCTAACCGACTTGCCAAAACTATAGTTTGTTAACAAGAAATTTGTGGAGTGGTTGAAAAACTAGTTTTAATGACTCCAACCTAAGTGTATGTAAACTTCCGACTTCAACTGTAGATATAGGACAGACACTTCAAAACCTTATTCCTTATGATTTATTTTTGGACTGTATTTTTTGCCATTTATGAATGTGTTATTCAATGCGTTTCTATGGGCTATAGTAGTAAAGGCCAAATTCTATATTTTATCAAATAATTTTATAAAAAAAGAGAAAATTAATGTATACATAAAGGGGTCCTAAAATTCTAAATCAAATAGCTAAATGATCCATGGTATGACCATCTTAAAACAATTCCATATGTTAGTTTAGTTTGGAGAGATGGAGAGAAGGAGGAAGGGATGGCAGGGAGAGGGCTGGGAAATGGAGTGTGGTCTGTTGGGAGGACAGAGACGGAAAGTGAGCGAGACCTGGAGTTGGGACTATTTTAGTGTGCGCTGGAGGAGAGGGTGGGGCTTTGCCAGGACCCAGTCAATTTACGGCACAAAATGTACGGTTTGTATGTGTAAGTGTACTTCAGTGTGTTTATCTTACCTCCACATCTTTGTCTGAATTCTGTGGAACAGGTTTGTGTGTGTGTGTGTGCCCGATGTTTGTGCGATGTGTGTGTGGGTGTTTGTGTGTCTCTTTGTTTGTATTTGTGTATATGTGGAGGAATGAGTTGTCACTTGATCCTCTCGCTTGAATGTCCTGGTTCATGCCTAACCAGACAGACCTGTTGTGTGGAAATAACACAGGCCTCCTCTCGTTTCTTCCCTGCGCACACTCAGTCAATTACCAGAGGATTACATAGCCTGTCCACCTGGTAGCTTGAAAATAGCTCTTAAAATAGCTCTGGGATAACTTATTTACATTTAATGCTAACGCTAGCGAAGGTGGCCATTTTGTTTTTGCCGGAGCTAGCTAGTCTGAAGGGTTTATCTTTCCGTATGTGGGCTGTTGCAATCAGAGAAAGCCACAGCTAGCATAGCTTGCTGGACAGTAATACTAGCCTTCTTATATTGGATTTTACAGTCAATAAGTAGCTCCCTGAGTCAGAGCCATGGTGTAATGACTTCAGAATGATGTTTAGCTCAGTTTAGTGTCTGAAAGCTGCTATTAGAGTTCTATGGCAGCCTGCTGTTAGAGTTCTATGGCAGCCTACTATTAGAGTTATATGGAAGCCTGTTGTTAGAGTTCTATGGCAGCCTACTATTAGAGTTATATGGAAGCCTGTTGTTAGAGTTCTATGGCAGCCTGCTATTAGAGTTCTATGGAAGCCTGCTATTAGAGTTCTACGGCAGCCTGCTGTTGGAGTTCTATGGCAGCCTGCTGTTAGAGTTCTATGGAAGCCTGCTGTTAGAGTTCTACGGCAGCCTGCTATTAGAGTTCTACGGCAGCCTGCTGTTGGAGTTCTACGGCAGCCTGCTGTTAGAGTTCTACGGCAGCCTACTATTAGAGTTCTACGGCAGCCTGCTATTAGAGTTATACGGCAGCCTGCTATTAGAGTTCTACGGCAGCCTGCTATTAGAGTTCTACGGCAGCCTGCTGTTAGAGTTCTACGGCAGCCTGCTATTAGAGTTCTACGGCAGCCTGCTATTAGAGTTCTATGGAAGCCTGCCATTACAGTTCTATGGAAGCCTGCTGTTAGAGTTCTATGGCAGCCTGCTATTACAGTTCAATGGCAGCCTGCTATTAGAGTTCTACGGCAGCCTGCTATTAGAGTTCTACGGCAGCCTGCTATTAGAGTTCTACGGCAGCCTGCTGTTGGAGTTCTACGGCAGCCTGCTATTAGAGTTCTACGGCAGCCTGCTGTTGGAGTTCTACGGCAGCCTGCTGTTAGAGTTCTACGGCAGCCTACTATTAGAGTTCTACGGCAGCCTGCTATTAGAGTTATACGGCAGCCTGCTATTAGAGTTCTACGGCAGCCTGCTATTAGAGTTCTACGGCAGCCTGCTGTTAGAGTTCTACGGCAGCCTGCTATTAGAGTTCTACGGCAGCCTGCTATTAGAGTTCTATGGAAGCCTGCCATTACAGTTCTATGGAAGCCTGCTGTTAGAGTTCTACGGCAGCCTGCTATTAGAGTTCTACGGCAGCCTGCTGTTGGAGTTCTATGGAAGCCTGCTGTTAGAGTTCTACGGCAGCCTGCTATTAGAGTTCTACGGCAGCCTGCTGTTGGAGTTCTATGGAAGCCTGCTGTTAGAGTTCTACGGCAGCCTGCTATTAGAGTTCTACGGCAGCCTGCTGTTGGGAGTTCTATGGAAGCCTGCTGTTAGAGTTCTATGGCAGCCTGCTATTAGAGTTCTATGGAAGCCTGCTGTTAGAGTTCTATGGCAGCCTGCTATTAGAGTTCTATGGAAGCCTGCTGTTAGAGTTCTATGGAAGCCTGCTGTTAGAGTTCTATGGCAGCCTGCTATTACAGTTCTACGGCAGCCTGCTATTAGAGTTCTACGGCAGCCTGCTATTAGAGTTCTACGGCAGCCTGCTATTAGAGTTCTACGGCAGCCTGCTATTAGAGTTCTATGGAAGCCTGCTGTTAGAGTTCTACGGCAGCCTGCTATTAGAGTTCTACGGCAGCCTGCTATTAGAGTTCTACGGCAGCCTGCTATTACAGTTCTACGGCAGCCTGCTATTAGAGTTCTATGGAAGCCTGCTGTTAGAGTTCTATGGCAGCCTACTATTAGAGTTCTACGGCAGCCTGCTATTAGAGTTCTACGGCAGCCTGCTATTAGAGTTCTACGGCAGCCTGCTATTAGAGTTCTACGGCAGCCTGCTGTTAGAGTTCTATGGGAGCCTGCTGTTAGAGTTCTACGGCAGCCTGCTGTTAGAGTTCTACGGCAGCCTGCTATTAGAGTTCTACGGCAGCCTGCTATTAGAGTTCTACGGCAGCCTGCTATTAGAGTTCTATGGAAGCCTGCTGTTAGAGTTATACGGCAGCCTGCTATTAGAGTTCTACGGCAGCCTGCTATTAGAGTTCTACGGCAGCCTGCTATTAGAGTTATATGGAAGCCTGCCATTACAGTTCTATGGAAGCCTGCTGTTAGAGTTCTATGGCAGCCTGCTATTACAGTTCAATGGCAGCCTGCTATTAGAGTTATACGGCAGCCTGCTATTAGAGTTATACGGCAGCCCGCTGTTAGAGTTCTATGGCAGCCTGCTATTACAGTTCAATGGCAGCCTGCTATTAGAGTTCTACGGCAGCCTGCTATTAGAGTTCTACGGCAGCCTGCTATTTGAGTTCTATGGAAGCCTGCTGTTAGAGTTCTACGGCAGCCTGCTATTAGAGTTCTACGGCAGCCTGCTGTTGGAGTTCTATGGAAGCCTGCTGTTAGAGTTCTACGGCAGCCTGCTGTTGGGAGTTCTATGGAAGCCTGCTGTTAGAGTTCTATGGCAGCCTGCTATTACAGTTCTATGGAAGCCTGCTGTTAGAGTTCTATGGCAGCCTGCTATTACAGTTCAATGGCAGCCTGCTATTAGAGTTCTACGGCAGCCTGCTATTAGAGTTCTACGGCAGCCTGCTGTTGGAGTTCTATGGAAGCCTGCTGTTAGAGTTCTACGGCAGCCTGCTATTAGAGTTCTACGGCAGCCTGCTGTTGGTAGTTCTATGGAAGCCTGCTGTTAGAGTTCTATGGCAGCCTGCTATTAGAGTTCTATGGAAGCCTACTGTTAGAGTTCTATGGCAGCCTGCTATTAGAGTTCTATGGAAGCCTGCTGTTAGAGTTCTATGGCAGCCTGCTATTACAGTTCAATGGCAGCCTGCTATTAGAGTTCTACGGCAGCCTGCTATTAGAGTTCTACGGCAGCCTGCTATTAGAGTTCTACGGTAGCCTGCTGTTGGAGTTCTATGGAAGCCTGCTGTTAGAGTTCTACGGCAGCCTGCTATTAGATTTCTATGGCAGCCTGCTATTAGAGTTCTATGGCAGCCTGCTGTTGGAGTTCTAAGGAAGCCTGCTGTTAGAGTTATATAGCAGCCTGCTGTGGTCATACACTTACATTATTTACACCCACTTACATGTTTAACTGAACAGCCATTCAAGTACAGCACTCCATAAGGTCCAGTCTCTCAAAAGCACACCCCTTTTTTAAGTATTTCAGTTGTTATCTGTGGTGTGGCTATGTAATGTTTGCCATTCACTTCCTCTATCAGCCCCATTAGGGGATGTTAAAAGTAGGTAGGTGCGGCTAACAATGGCGTCATGGGCAGGTAAAGCAGAACAGAGTTGATCATAGGGAACCTCTCACACACAGGGGCTTGCTTTCATAACCGAAACTGGGAACTTGGAGATTAAAATCCCCCAGTGATCGTTATCTCTGGTTTCCCTAGAGGCAGCCATTATGGCGCTTGTGTAATTCGTTTTCTAAATTCCATACTCTGTTTTACACCTTTAATTATCTTGTTGATATAGCTGAGAGTGTCTCTTGACTCCTTCTGGTCAACATGGTACTGGGCGGCCATGTTTTCATGGTACTGGGCGGCCATGTTTGCATGATACTGGGCCGCCATGTTTTCATGGTACTGGGAGGCCATGTTTTCATGATACTTGGCCGCCATGTTTTCATGATACTGGGCCGCCATGTTTTCATGATACTGGCCCGCCATGTTTTCATGATACTGGGCCGCCATGTTTTCATGGTACTGGGCCTCCATGTTTTCATGATACTGGGCGGCCATGTTTTCATGATACTTGGCCGCCATGTTTTCATGATACTGGGCCGCCATGTTTTCATGGTACTGGGCCGCCATGTTTTCATGATACTGGGCCGCCATGTTTTCATGGTACTGGGCCGCCATGTTTTCATGGTACTGGGTGGCCATGTTTTCATGATACTGGGCGGCCATGTTTTCCTGTGTGGGGTGTATCACAAAGGAGATTCACTAAGTTAGCCAGCCTACAGATATAGCTATTTTCTGGATTGTTACAAAACTGGAGCTGACATATTATTGAGAATATCGAGTCAATTAGGCTATAGCATTTACATTTTAAATGTCTTTCTCTAGAAAACATATGGAGCAATATGTACGAAAGCTAGCTAGCTGGCTAACTATTTGATCCTGCTTTGTGACAAACCCTCCAGGTGCAACTGAGCCCCATTACGTCAAAACAACAACAGTAGACAGAAACAGACGTCTTCTGCCCCGTCAGCAGATTCTGTGTGGGATTCAGTCTGTCGTGGTCTGGTCCTGCTAGGGAGGGAAGACAGTGTGGTGTTTAATATACAGACGAGTGAACTCAGCAGACTCACTAGTGCTCTTTTAATGTCTGGATACACACATGTGCTCACGCACTCACTCACTCACTTACTCACTCACATCAGTGAACCCAGATGGGGCTCCCTACTGACGGAGATGCTACTACAGTCTGAGAACATTATGTCAATGACATTTCATCTTTTACAGTCAAAGCTCACAACAACAGAACTCTTTATTTTATACTTTATACACAGATATTGTCTGTGAAGTTACTAGAACAATCCCTGAACTCGTAGCTACGTTTACATAGTCTAATTGTATGGTACTGACCCCTAGAGGATTAATGATTCAACATAATGCAGTTGTGTGTGGCAGTGTGCTTTTTGTTCTCTGGTTAAAGTGTAGCATTGAGTGAATGTAGCCTTGGACTCCCTAGTCCCTCCCTGGGGCTCAAGGCTCAAAGCTCAGACACCTGGAATTCCTGGGGTTCAACCACAACAAAGGAAACTTGTGCTTTAGAGGAGAGAGAGAGAGATGGCTGACCCATAGTAATAGAATTACAAGAATGGACGAGAATTACCAAAAAAGCAGAACCCTTATAATGTGCCACAACGTAACAAGGACTATCTCAAGGGATTGGAAAGGTAAAGTCCTACATTTACATTTAAGTCATTTAGCAGACTCTCTTATCCTACAACTCTGAACATTGTTAGGCTATTCCATTAAAACCTGTTTGGAAGTTTAAGTCAAAATGTTGTTACTGCCTTTCAATATGGCTAAGTATTTGGCCACTAATTGTTTTGTAATGATTGAGAACTTGCATGAACTGTTTGGGTAGGACAAAGTATCACAGATCATATGATAATCAGGCAATGAGTTGTAGTCTGCTGCCATCTCCTGGTTATTTTCAGAAACTGACACTGAATTCATTTTTCTCTCTCTGGCTATGAGAGTGCAGGCACTGGAGCTTTTTGGGCATGGGTCATTCCACAAATTCGGTGCCTTTTGAGATTTGTAACTTGGTGAAAAAAACCTTTAGGTTTACCAAATTTTAACATTCTGTCATAAAGAGCACATGTTCAACCTAATAAAATAACAGTTTAACCATCTCATAAAAAAATGACTATAGTAAGTGCCTATTAAGTGCCAAATAAAGTAACAGGGTTGACTGTAACAGGGTTGACGATGTCATCTTAAATCAGCCATAAATCCCCTTGTGACAGGGAAGCTTGCTGTGTGCAACAGGGATGGGCAATTGAATGCAAGCTGAAGCTTCACAATAAAAAACAAACATTTCCACCACAAACACCAGAACATTTACAAAAAGAGCAGAACCAGCTGACCTGCATTTACACCATGATTTGGCTATTAGATGTTCAATGTTTCTTTTGAAAATAGTATTTAAAAAAGGAATAGTTTCATCATATTAAAACGAGAGTTCAGTTCACGTAGCAAGGTTGAAATTAAAATGAGGGACAGGATTTTTTAAACCTTAAAATTAATCACTAATCACATTAAATAAATAATAATCTTTAGAAATGACGTTGTCAAAGCGAAAAAAAAAACTAGAGCTTTCAATGGTGGTAAAAACATGGAGACATTTTGGGCTTAAGTGGGTTAAAATTCCTGAAAGTCACAGAAGGTGCATGGAGGGACATGTCAAAATGCTGAATTTTGGCACTTAAGCAAGTCTTTATTCATATACATTTGTTTGATTTATTGCATTCTCAATGTGGTCTATATTAAGGTATTGCTTATTCACCCTCTGAATGGCACACATACACAATCCATGTCTCAGTTGTCTCAAGGCTTAAAAATCCTTCTTTAACCTGTCTCCTCCCCTTCATCTACACTGAGTGCCATCAATAAGGGATCATAGCATTCACCTGGTCAGTCTATGGCATGGAAAGAGCAGGTGTTCTTATGGTTTTTATACTCAGTGTACTCAGTTTGGCCAGAGCTCTGGTAATTTCCTTAGTTGAGAAATGTGCTCTTCCCGTGTTAAAAAATGTTGTGCTGGAAATGAAGGAGCGTGTCTGGAATCCCCAGCAACAAGACACAGGGGTATGAGGTATGAAAGGAGTGAATGGGTTGACAGTATTCATGAGGTATGATAGGAGTGAATGGGTTGACAGTATTCATGAGGTATGATAGGAGCTAATGGTTTGACAGTATTCATGAGGTATGATGGGAGTGAATGGGTTGACAGTGTTCATGAGGTATGACAGGAGTGAATGGGTTGACAGTGTTCATTAGGTATGATGGGAGTGAATGGGTTGACAGTGTTCATGAGGTATGAAAGGAGTGAATGGGTTGACAGTGTTCATGAGGTATGATAGGAGTGAATGGGTTGATAGTATTCATGAGGTATGATAGGAGTGAATGGGTTGACAGTATTCATGATGAATCCTATGGTTTCCTTTAGGGTTTACATAATCTCCATAATGTGATTATAACTCACCCCTAGAAGCAGCTGGTGTCAGTCTATAGAAGAATGTCCCAGTGGGCCACTGAAGCACTGTTGAAATGAGCTCTCCCTCTGTTGTATATCACACTGATACCTGAGCCGACAAGGTGAAAAATATGTTGATGTGCCCTTGAGCAAGGCACTTAATCCTAATTTGCTCCAGGGGCAGTGTACTACTATGGCTGATCCTGTAAAACAACACATTTCACTGCACCTATCTGGTGTACAGTATGTGACAATAAAACATCTTTAAAAATATATACGTAGCGTAATTACCAGCAGTTTATGTAAATTCTTGTTAGGATGAGGACATGTTGGTCACATGAGAAATATGGGTTTATATAGATATGTCTGTCTGTATGTGAAACATGTATGAATATTATAAAAGTAAGTAGTTCCTTTTGTTCAGCTGCATATGGACCAAGCCAATGTGTGAGATATACAAGAGCAACTGTAAAAGCACAGTGTATAAGTCTACATTAACTTTACAATGGCTGTAGTACTTACAGGATATAAGATAAAAAACTAATGTCTGTGGTCTAACGTCTGTGGTCTAATGTCTGTGGTCTAACGTCTGTGGTCTAACGTCTGTGGTCTAACGTGTGTGGTCTAACGTCTGTGGTCTAACGTGTGTGGTCTAACGTCTGTGGTCTAACGTCTGTGGTCTTAACGTGTGTGGTCTAAAGTCTGTGGTCTAACGTGTGTGGTCTAACGTCTGTGGTCTAATGTCTGTGGTCTAATGTATGTGGTCTAACGTCTGTGGTCTAACGTCTGTGGTCTAATGTCTGTGGTCTAATGTATGTGGTCTAACGTCTGTGGTCTAACGTCTGTGGTCTAATGTCTGTGGTCTAACGTGTGTGGTCTAACGTCTGTGGTCTAATGTCTGTGGTCTAATGTATGTGGTCTAACGTCTGTGGTCTAACGTCTGTGGTCTAACGTGTGTGGTCTAACGTCTGTGGTCTAATGTCTGTGGTCTAATGTATGTGGTCTAACGTCTGTGGTCTAACGTCTGTGGTCTAACGTGTGTGGTCTAAAGTCTGTGGTCTAATGTCTGTGGTCTAATGTATGTGGTCTAACGTCTGTGGTCTAACGTCTGTGGTCTAACGTCTGTGGTCTAACGTCTGTGGTCTAACGTGTGTGGTCTAACGTGTGTGGTCTAACGTCTGTGGTCTAACGTCTGTGGTCTAACGTCTGTGGTCTAACGTGTGTGGTCTAACGTCTGTGGTCTAACGTCTGTGGTCTAACGTCTGTGGTCTAACGTGTGTGGTCTAACGTCTGTGGTCTAACGTCTGTGGTCTAACGTCTGTGGTCTAACGTCTGTGGTCTAACGTGTGTGGTCTAACGTCTGTGGTCTAATGTCTGTGGTCTAACGTCTGTGGTCTAACGTCTGTGGTCTAACGTGTGTGGTCTAAAGTCTGTGGTCTAATGTCTGTGGTCTAACGTCTGTGGTCTAACGTCTGTGGTCTAACGTGTGTGGTCTAAAGTCTGTGGTCTAATGTCTGTGGTCTAATGTATGTGGTCTAACGTCTGTGGTCTAACGTCTGTGGTCTAACGTGTGTGGTCTAACGTCTGTGGTCTAATGTCTGTGGTCTAATGTATGTGGTCTAACGTCTGTGGTCTAACGTCTGTGGTCTAACGTGTGTGGTCTAAAGTCTGTGGTCTAATGTCTGTGGTCTAATGTCTGTGGTCTAATGTCTGTGGTCTAATGTATGTGGTCTAAAGTCTGTGGTCTAACGTCTGTGGTCTAACGTGTGTGGTCTAACGTCTGTGGTCTAACGTCTGTGGTCTAACGTCTGTGGTCTAACATCTGTGGTCTCTGTCTTCTGTTGGCCTCTCTGTGTGTCCAGCTGGATGATCCGTCCGTGTTCCCAGCAGTCATTGTGGAGCAGGTGCCCGCCGCTGACCTCATGCAGGTCTACTCGGGCATGGAGTCGGACGAGGTGACCAACGGCATTATGGTGGACAACACTCTACATGTGATGGAGGAGCCCATTCTGGTTGGCGACGTGGGCCTCTCAGGTGAGGGGGAGGAGGGCATGATACTTTACACAAGCGTGCATGCATGCCTAGGGGGTAGGAGCTAGGAGTTGATTCCGGACAGTGCCTGGTATTAACTAAATTACCTAGAATTCACCCTTAGATTTGTAATATCCTTTCAGGTTTGTCTCTAAAGCTGTCTGTTTCTTGTTCTGATGACAATCCCTGTCTGATTGGCCAGTAGAAACGACGGTGTCGGGCACAGAGGATAACATGGAGACCAACGAGGCTGCGGCAGCCCTTCTTAACATGGAGTCACCAAACAACATCCTGGATGAGAAACGCATGAGTACGAATTCTGTTGTTCTGTTGTTGCTACTCTCTTGGAGGGGGTTAGGGGAAGGAGTATTTTTGTATATGTTGGTACCACATGTGTATTAACTGAATCCAATTTCTACCCCAGAGCATTTATCTTGTCGGTTTTTATTTTTTCTGACCTAGAATTGATTACGTGCTCTTTTTAAGATTCTATTCTGGATTTTCAATTTCTTTACCTTTGATATTGAATACTGCATTGTTGAAGAAGCGCTTGTAAGTTACTATACTGTTTACACCTGTTGTACCCTGTGGATGTGACAAATACATTTTGATTTGCTTTATCACTTTCAAAACATATTGTTAAAACCTGCACGTTTTTGGTGAAGGCTATTTGTATGCAGTTTAATTTGTATGCAGTTTCATTTGTAGTATTTCCTAACTCCTATCATTATCTCTGGCTGTTGCTTTAGTTCACAGTCTCACAATAATATTACGTAACTGGGAGTCAAATTTAGTGTACTACTGTTTTCTCTGTTGTTGTAGTTCACACCTACGGGACCATGTTGGAGTCTGACTACACCTATATCCACTTGAGGCCGGAGCCCAACGGCTGCATGGATGTATCGCTGGATGATGAAACATCCTCCATGGACGAGATCCCTCAGAAGAGCGTGTCCAAACCACAGAGGAAAACCAAAGGTACTGCAGGGGTTCTCCTGGAATGTAGGGAGCAGTGTTACAACACATTATTTAGTCTTGCTTTTAATCTTCTAAACTCAGCAAAAAAAAGAAACGTCCCTTTTTCAGGACCCTGTCTTTCAAATAAAATTTGTAAAAATCCAAATAACTTCACAGATCTTCATTGTAAAGGGTTTAAACACTGCTTCCCATGCTTGTTCAATGAACCATAAACAATTAATGAACATGCGCCTGTGGAACGGTCGTTAAGACACCAACAGCTTACAGACAGTAGGCAATTATCTCCTGAGTGGCGCAGTGGTCTAAGGCGCCGCATCGCAGTGCTAACTGTGCCACTAGAAATCCTGGTTCGAATCCAGGCTCTGTCGCAGCCGGCCGCGACCGGGAGACTCATGGGCGGCGCACAATTGGCCCAGCGTCGTCCAGGGTAGGGGAGGGAATGGCCGGCAGGGATGTAGCTCAGTTGATAGAGCATGGCGTTTGCAACGCCAGGGTTGTGGGTTCGATTCCCACGGGGGGCCAGTATATAAAAAATAAAAACAAAACAAACAAAAAAAAATATATATATATATAATAAATAAAAAATAAAAAATATGTATTCACTAACTGTAAGTCGCTCTGGATAAGAGCGTCTGCTAAATGACTAAAATGTAAATGTAATTAAGGTCATACTAAAGAGGCCTTTCTACTGACTCTGAAAAACACCAAAAGAAAGATGCCCAGGGTCCCTGCTCATCTGCGTGAACATGCAAGGAGGTATGAGGACTGCAGATGTGGCCAGGGCAATAAATTGCAATGTCCGTACTGTGAGACGCCTAAGACAGCGCTACAGGGAGACAGGACGGACAGCTGATCGTCCTCGCAGTGGCAGACCACGTGTAACAACACCTGCACAGGATCGGTACATCCGAACATTACACCTGCTGGACAGGTACAGGATGGCAACAACAACTGCCCGAGTTACACCAGGAACGCACAATCACTCCATCAGTGCTCAGACTGTCCGCAATAGGCTGAGAGAGGCTGGACTGAGGCAGGTCCTCACCAGACATCACCAACAACAATGTCGCCTATGGACACAAACCCACCGTCGCTGGACCAGACAGGACTGGCAAAAAGTGCTCTTCACTGACGAGTTGCGGTTTTGTCTCACCAGGGGTGATGGTCAGATTCGCGTTTATCGTCGAAGGAATGAGCGTTATACCGAGGCTTGTACTCTGGAGCGGGATCGATTTGGAGGTGGAGGGTCCGTCATGGTCTGGGGCAGTGTGTCACAGCATCATCGGACTGAGCTTTTTGTCATTGCAGGCAATCTCAACGCTGTGCGTTACAGGGAAGACATCCTCCTCCCTCATGTGGTACCCTTCCTGCAGGCTCATCCTGACATGACCCTCCAGCATGACAATGCCACCAGCCATACTGCTCGTTCTGTGCGTGATTTCCTGCAAGACAGGAATGTCAGTGTTCTGCCATGGCCAGCGAAGAGCCCGGATCTCAATCCCATTGAGCACGTCTGGGACCTGTTGGATCGGAGGGTGAGGGCTAGGGCCATTCCCCCCAGAAATGTCCGGGAACTTGCAGGTGCCTTGGTGGAAGAGTGGGGTAACATCTCACAGCAAGAACTGGCAAATCTGGTGCAGTCCATGAGGAGGAGATGCACTGCAGTACTTAATGCAGCTGGTGGCCACACCAGATACTGACTGTTACACATTATTCCATTTCTGTTAGTCACATGTCTGTGGAACTTGTTCAGTTTATGTCTCAGTTGTTGAATCTTGTTATGTTCATACAAATATTTTAACATGTTAAGTTTGCTGAAAATAAATGCAGTTGACAGTGAGAGGACGTTTATTTCTTTGCTGAGTTTATATGAAGATATTCCACTTACTCTCATGTTTAGAAAATATATGCTTTTAAGAGTTACACAGGAGTACCTTGGAAAATATATTTGCTTATAGCCTTATTAACCATAGCTTATAGCCTTATTAACCATAGCTTATAGCCTTATTAACCATAGCTTACAGCCTTATTAACCATAGCTTATAGCCTTATTAACCATAGCTTATAGCCTTATTAACCATAGCTTACAGCCTTATTAACCATAGCTTATATCCTTATTAGCCATAGCTTATATCCTTATTAACTATAGCTTATAGCCTTATTAACCATAGCTTACAGCCTTATTAACCATAGCGTATAGCCTTATTATTAGCAAATTGTTCAGTGCTGACCATTTTTTAAATTTAGTCATTAACAGGGATGTGCTTAATTGGGTGTCACAGTGTTGACCTTTACCATTTTCCTTGGTCCTGTCTTAGTGCGCAAGCCTCGGCCGGTACGTCCCTGCTCCCCCATTACCACTCCCAGCCTGCCACTCAAGAAGAAGAGCAAGGAGGGCAAAGGTGAGCGTTCTTCTCAACCAGCTCACCTCTCAAAAAACAGCCAATCAAAATCAAGGTCTCTCCTGGGCCATTCTCAACCAGCTTGCTTCTTGAAAAAACAGCCAATCAATATCAAGGTCTCTCCTGGGCCCTTCTCAATCAGCTAGCTTCTTGAAAAAACAGCCAATTGAAATCAAGGTCTCTCCTGGCCCTTTCTCAACTAGCTTGCTTCTTGAAAAAACAGCCAATCGAAATCAAGGTCTCTCCTGGGCCCTTCTCAACCAGCTTGCTTCTTTAAAAAACTGCCAATCAAAATCAAGGTCTCTTCTGGGCCCTTCTCAATCAGCTTGCGTCTTGAAAAAACAGCCAATCGAAATCAAGGTCTCGCCTGGCCCTTTCTCAACCAGCTTGCTTCTTGAAAAAACAGCCAATCGAAATGAAGGTCTCTCCTGGGCCCTTCTGTAAGCTACTGTGCATGTTTCTGCTTGTAGAGTGGTGCAATCAGCAACCAGCAGCCCCTGTAGTCCAGTTGGGTTGGACCTCAGCTTGCTAATTGACGAGCTGCTCTCAACGTGCTGTGTTTCACAGGGAAACAAGTGATTGCACGCTGGAGGGTACATTGATGAACTACTGATAAAACCCCTTTCCCCTCTCCTTGTGTGTGTCCCCTTGCACGACACATAGAGGGGATAGGGAGACGGGGTTGGTTCAGCCGCACACATATACATTACGCTGTCACGGTGGCTGCTGGAGGGGTTGCTGTTTTTAACTACTTCTGGCCCTAACCGTTTCACAAACAAGAGTCATCTACTGCCAGAGTCCCATCCAATGTATTTATTTTCCAAGCCTAGGTACACACACACAACAGACGAGAACAGCAAATTGATTGATTTAGGTTATGAGGAGGGAATACTGCGATTGCGTCTCTGCCTATTTCCATTTGTTAAGTAAAACCTGCAATGCTGAATGAGTTATGGACAGGTGTAGCAGAACTACAAGCTCATGTACTGTATTAGACTCATATGTACTGTATTAGACTGACATGTACTGTATTAGACTGACATGTACTGTATTAGACTCAAATTTACTGTATTAGAACTGTGTTAAAACTGTGAATTCCTCCTTTCTCCCCCCTATGTAGGGAACACAATCTACCTATGGGAGTTCCTCCTGGCCCTATTGCAGGACAAGAACACCTGTCCCAAGTACATCAAGTGGACGCAGAGGGAGAAGGGCATCTTTAAGCTGGTGGACT
This sequence comes from Coregonus lavaretus, assembly GCF_964263955.1. Taxonomy (NCBI): domain Eukaryota; kingdom Metazoa; phylum Chordata; class Actinopteri; order Salmoniformes; family Salmonidae; genus Coregonus; species Coregonus lavaretus. Next base: position 24,903,141 of record NC_140019.1, read on the forward strand.
CCAAGGCTGTTTCCAAACTGTGGGGCAAACACAAGAACAAACCTGACATGAACTATGAAACCATGGGCAGGGCACTCAGGTGAGAGGAACGTTACTACACACATGGTGTTGGCCTACATCACAGACATACATAATTTGGCCTGCACACTTAAGAAGGCTATCACACTAAAATGTCTGTGCCCCTGTTGCAGTAAATAGTTAAATGTCTGTGCCCCCATCGTAGTAAATAGTTAAATGTCTGTGCCCCTGTTGCAGTAAATAGTTAAATGTCTGTGCCCCTGTTGCAGTAAATAGTTAAATGTCTGTGGCCCTGTTGCAGTAAATAGTTAAATGTCTGTGCCCCTGTAGCAGTAAATAGTTAAATGTCTGTGGCCCTGTTGCAGTAAATAGTTAAATGTCTGTGGCCCTGTTGCAGTAAATAGCTAAATGTGTGTTCTCCTGTTGCAGTAAATAGTTAAATGTCTGTGCCCCTGTTGCATAAAATATTTAAATGTCTGTGCCCCTGTTTCAGTAAATAATAAATGTATGTGCTCCTGTTGCAGTAAATAGTGAAATGTCTGTGGCCCTGTTGCAGTAAATAGTGAAATGTCTGTGGCCCTGTTGCAGTAAATAGTGAAATGTCTGTGGCCCTGTTGCAGTAAATAGTGAAATGTCTGTGGCCCTGTTGCAGTAAATAGTGAAATGTCTGTGGCCCTGTTGCAGTAAATAGTTAAATGTCTGTGGCCCTGTTGCAGTAAATAGTTAAATGTCTGTGGCCCTGTTGCAGTAAATAGTTAAATGGAAAATGGAGTAGGTGCTTCTAGATAACATAGCCAACAAACTGCAGTATGTTGTGTTGTACCGACATAATACAATCTTATCTCACCTCCATCCCCTTCTCCTCTTGAAGGCAGTATTATAACATAAATGTCTGTTATGAAACATAACTGAGAAAAATGTTGAATACAGTGAGCAAGGCACTCGGACCCCAGACATCCTTTGTACCAGGAGTTTAAGTCACGTCTCTCAGGTCAAGGACCAAAGCATAAAATAAGTATTCAGTGGCACCTTATTCAAGGTGGACCTTATTCAAGCCACGGCCATGATCATTCAAAATGCGGGCTAACAGGGTAGAAAGGAAAGTTATCCTTTGAAGTCAATGGTGAAAAGTGCTGTAACTTTCCTGAAGTCTCTTTCTGTTTGTAATGTTACTTCATGTTTATTCAATGCCACAAACATCTTACGTTACCTGTCCCTTCTGTCCCTCCCTAAGGTATTACTACCAGCGTGGTATCCTGGCTAAGGTGGAGGGTCAGCGGCTGGTCTACCAGTTTAAAGACATGCCTCCTGACCTAGTGGTGATTGACGACGAGGACCCATGCCCCGACCTCACCCCTGGCTACGGGGGCCAGCGCCCCAGCCACCACGGCCGGGGAGGCTCCAGAGGGGGGCACGGTAAAAACCATGCCCATGTGCACCGTCCTATATCGGTAAAACAAGTGAAGAGAGAGCCCATTGATTTTGATGGGCTGTACCATGAGGTCAATGGGAAACAGGCAGAACACATGATCCAGACGGTCCACGTGCTGCAGCCCAACCAGGGGGCGGCTGTGCCGGCATCCACACACACTGTGAGGTGAGAGATGGATGGCAACCCGGCATATGTACACACACACACATGCGTACATGCACATGCATATCCATACACACACACACACACACACAGTCTTGTACAGCTAACCTTGTGGGGACACACAATTCAGTCCCATTCAAAATCCTCTTTTCCCTAACCCCTAACCCTAAACCTAACCTGTACTTTTACCCTAACCCTAACCTTAACCCAAAGACCTAACCTTAACCCTAACCATAAACCTAACCCTAGCTCCTAACTCTAAAACTAACCCTAACCCTAACCCTTAACATAATTGTAACCCTAACACTAATTCTAACCTTAACCCTAAACCTCCTAGAAATAGCATTTGACCTTGTGGGGACAACAAAATGTCCCCAGTTGGTCCAATTGTTGTTTGTTTACTATTCTTGTGGGGACTTCTGGTCCGCACAAGAATAGTTCAACACGTCCACACACACACACACACACACACACACACACAGATTTTGAATGCTCATATAGAAGGCCAGTATGTAACATAAAGCTACTTGTAGCATAAAGCTAAAGATATGTTTTATATTTGAGATTCTTCAAATAGTGTGACCCAGGTGCGGTGCAGGATATACAGTAGGCAGTAAGCAGAGATGGTAAAACAAGGATCTTTACTGGTGGTCCCGAAGCCAGAATACAAAATAACGGACTTATCACGATAAAAGAAAGGCGGAGCAAATCAGTCTCCAAAAACCGGCTGACAGCCAAAATACGAAATACTACTTAAGACTGAAACAAATAACGAAACAGGGAGAACACTTCTCAAGTACCTGTACATAGATCTACAATCAGACACTGAGTAGTACTGCTGGACATAGAGAAACTAGCAGAGAAAACTGAGCAAGGGAACACAGGGAAGTGAGGGCATAAATACACAACTGAACAGGTAGACACAGGTGACACCAATAGGATAATGATTAGTCCAGACTGTGAGTGAGGAGGTGCCTAAGGTTGTCGGAGGAGGACACCTAGTGGGTCGCTCCGGAACTGCGAACCCCCCTGTAACAGCCACCCTTTGCCTTGATGACAGCTTTGCACACTCTTGGCATTCTCTCAACCAGCTTCATGAGGTAGTCACTTGGAATGCATTTCAATTAACATGTGTGCCTTCTTAAAAGTTAATTTGTGGAATTTCTTTCCTTCTTAATGCGTTTGAGCCAATAGGTTGTGTTGTGGCAGGGTATGGGGGGGTATACAGAAGATAGCCCTATTTGGTAAAATACCAAGTCCATATTATGGCAAGAACAGCTCAAATAAGCAAAGAGAAACGACAGTCCATCATTACTTTAAGACATGAAGGTCAGTCAATCCGGGAAATTTCAAGAACTTTGAAAGTTTCTTCAAGTGCAGTCACAAAAACCATCAAAAGCTATGATGAAACTGGCTCTCATGAGGACCACCACAGGAATGGAAGACCCAGAGTTACCTCTGCTGCAGAGGATAAGTTCATTAGAGTTACCAGCCTCAGAAATTGCAGCCCAAATATAGTGAGGGAAAAAAGTATTTGATCCCCTGCTGATTTTGTACGTTTGCCCACTGACAAAGAAATGATCAGTCTATAATTTTAATGGTAGGTTTATTTGAACAGTGAGAGACAGAATAACAAAAAAATCCAGAAAAACGCATGTCAAAAATGTTATAAATTGATTTGCATTTTAATGAGGGAAATAAGTATTTGACCCCCTCTCAATCAGAAAGATTTCTGGCTCCCAGGTGTCTTTTATACAGGTAACGAGCTGAGATTAGGAGCACACTCTTAAAGGGAGTGCTCCTAATCTCAGCGTGTTACCTGTATAAAAGACACCTGTCCACAGAAGCAATCAATCAGATTCCAAACTCTCCACCATGGCCAAGACCAAAGAGCTCTCCAAGGATGTCAGGGACAAGATTGTAGACCTACACAAGGCTGGAATGGGCTACAAGACCATCGCCAAGCAGCTTGGTGAGAAGGTGACAACAGTTGGTGCGATTATTCGTAAATGGAAGAAACACAAAAGAACTGTCAAACTCCCTCGGCCTGGGGCTCCATGCAATATCTCACCTCGTGGAGTTGCAATGATCATGAGAACGGTGAGGAATCAGCCCAGAACTACACGGGAGGATATTGTCAATGATCTCAAGGCAGCTGGGACCATAGTCACCAAGAAAACAATTGGTAACACACTACGCCGTGAAGGACTGAGATCCTGCAGCGCCCGCAAGGTCCCCCTGCTCAAGAAAGCACATATACATGCCCGTCTGAAGTTTGCCAATGAACATCTGAATGATTCAGAGGAGAACTGGGTGAAAGTGTTGTGGTCAGATGAGACCAAAATCGAGCTCTTTGGCATCAACTCAACTCGCCGTGTTTGGAGGAGGAGGAATGCTGCCTATGACCCCAAGAACACCATCCCCACCGTCAAACATGGAGTCTGAACCTGACTGTAAAGCACTTTGTGTCAACTGCTGAAATAGAAAGGGTTTTATAAAATACATTTGATTGATTGATTGATCTGATCTCCTCTCTCTCCTCAGGACCATCAACATGCCTACCTCCGTCCCCATGGTCCTGACGTCTTCCGGCCAGCTGCAGCCCCTCCTGTCTAACGGTGACTCCTCCCAGCCCAGGGTCATCCTCCACACCGTCCCCTCTACCACGGCGGGGGGCAAGGACATCCTCACCATCCAGACGGCCTCCCTGGCCACCGGGACGGGTAGCCTCCAGGACCACCACCATCAGCACCCCCAGTTCCTTGTCACCAGCCTTGGCTCCACCACCACCACCACGGGGGTCATCAGCTCCACCACGGCCTCCCACAACGTCCTTCCCCGCCTGGTCACCCTCAACGCGGCCACCGGTCAGCCCATGGTGGCCCAGCAGCCGGGTACCGTCATTGCTACGGTCCTCAAGTCCTCCAGTGGTGGCGAGCTCCTCCACGGCCTGCACGGCATCAAGGAGGAGATGCTGGACCCCTACTACCTGCAGTCATTGGTTAATGGAGACCCGTCGTTTGGGAAGGAGGAGATGGAGGCAGGGGAAGCAGAGCTCACCTACAGGACTGTGATCATCGGGATGAACCAGAGCCTTGGACCGAGCCAGGGGGAGACTGGAAGTGAGTCCCCAGTGAACGGACACTTTGCCCAGGGAAGCAGCCCCAGTGAGGGCCTGACCCCCGTGGAGGAGCTAGAGGTGCGCGGGGAGATGGCCCTGCAACCGGATCACATGGTGAGGGTCAGGGGGCTCCAGGAGCTGCCAGAGATCACCGTCCACCTCCCGGCCTCCTTCATCCAGATCAAGACAGAACCCACAGAGGGCTAGTAGACCACAGGCTGACCTTTATTGTCATGAGTCTTGTCCTGGAGGCAGAACTGAGTGATTTCCACTAGATGGGCCAGCTACAAAGTCAAAATAGGCTATATCTTAAAAAATAATGAAGACCAAAATGAGCTTTTTGGTCTTAATTTAGGGTTAGCCAATACGGTTAGCAGTGTGGTTAAGGTTTTTTATTTTACCTTTATTTAAACAGGGAGTCACCATTGAGACCAGGGTCTCTTTCAAGGGAGCCCTGCACATACAATTCATAAGACACAATCTAATCAAAATCAGATACAATGTAGAAAAAACTAAAATACAGCACAACACAAATATTCAAGAAAAACTGTTACAATGAGGTGCTTTAAAACTAAAAGCAGATTTACCTAGTTCGGTGGAGACCACAAGGAACCTCAAGAGTTTGGTATCTCATGTTTTTATTCTTTAACAACGTAGTTCGGTAAGTCGGAAGCTTGTGTACTAGAGATTTGTAAACAAGAAGGGAGTAATGAAGTGATCTACGGGACGTTAATAAGGACCAGCCAAGCTTTTGATACAGGATGCAGTGATGAGTAATCAAATTGTCACCTGTGATAAAACGAAGGGCGCTATGCGAGATGGCATTTACAGGTTTAAGAGTAGTGGCTGCTGCAATCTGGTAAATGGTGTCACCATAGTCAATAACTGGCAGGAAAGTTTACTGTACAATCTTTTTTCCTGCTATTTAGGGAGAGGCAATATCTATTTCTAAAAAAGAAGCCCACTTTAAATCTTAGCTTTTAAACTATCTCATCTGTATTTTTTTGTCAATCCAAATGCCCAGATATTTATAGTCGGGAACCCCATCAATGGGAGAACCATTCAATGAATAACTATGTAGTCCGTCTGGTTAAGGTTAGGATTAAAATCTGATTTTATGACTTTGTGGCTGTTCTAGCTAGTGCCCACTCTGCAGAGCTGCCTCCAGGGCAAGATTCATGACAATAAATGCCAAGCTGCTAGTAGGCCTGGACTCCATCAAAGCTGGACTATGGAATCAACATAAAGAAAGACTACTTAAAGGGCAATTCCACCACTTTTCAACCTCATTTTCATTGTCTCCAGCACAATACCATTGTATACATATGTGAAAATGGCGCATTTCTACGTTTTGTAGAAACAAATATAAAGTTAAAAAGTTCTACCCGACATCATCAAAAGTTAACACATTTGAAAAACAGTGATTTTCAAACACTATGAGATTAATTGTTTTTTTCTTTTAATCTGTGATGTCACAGAGAAGCATTTTTTAGGACCTTTCTTCTTATCTTTTTAACCACAGATCATAGAAACACGCTGTTTTCACATATGTAGATACTGGTTTGGTGCTGGAGATAATGAATATGAGGTTGAAAAGTGGCGGAATTGCTCTTTAACAAAGTTTCCTTGTTCTTATCCCAATGATAATCTTATTTTGAAAAGCGATGGATTTTGAAATGTGGAGCGACAAACGGAGGCCAAACGTTGGGCCCTGCAGGATGTTTTTGCTTACTCACTGATGTTGTGATCATGTGCCCAAATTTCTACATCAAGGGATTGTTTTGTGATGTGTTGAGGGCCTATCGAACTATCTACCTACCTACCTTGCTACTGTCAGTAGTCCCGCCCCCTTCCCAAACCTGTCCCTACCAGGAGAACAGCCATTGGATAACCAGGGATCTACTCCACCACACGTGCCAGTTAGACGAGTCAATTTTCTACCTACCTGTACATCTCATCAGACTTGTGTCAATGCTAACAGAAACAAAAACAGCAAATCAAAAACAGGAGATGGGAACTCATGTGGGAGAATGCAATGAAATCAGACTTGATGAACAGAAAATGTGTCATTTCTACACGCCGTCTCCACTTTTTTTTTATGGAAGAATGACGGAAACGCACCTCACAGACCTTTACTGAAGAGTGCCTTATACGTAAAGGTAAAACGGTTTAAAATCTTGATAGGAAAAGTCTGTGAGGGGAAATAATGACGGTTCAGATTGTTTTGATTCAAACGATTGTGACTTTTCCAGAGTTTTCTCCATATGCCCCCCTTATTATCAGATTGTCTATAAGGTGTGCTTTCCCCTCCATTACTCATGACCTTACAGCAATGTGTTACTATGGAAATTGGGATTTCCTGTCCCCCTGGACAGTCCAATCACAAACCTGTTTGTAAATAGCTGCAGACTTGATGCAGGGAGAGAGAGAGAGAGCGAGAGAGAGAGAATACGGAGGAAAAATAAAATAGATTTTACTAGCCTCCTATCTTCCCATTAAGGCCTTTAATCCTGTTGATATGAAATGGAATATATATATATATATATATATATATATATATATATATATATATATATATATATATATATATATATATATATATATATATATATATATATATACTATTGACATTCAATTTAAGGCCACAAATGTATTTATTTTGTGAATTTCTCAATTCTGTATAAAAAGGCACATTTGTTTGTTATTTACATATGGAAAATACGAGGGAAAATCTACAAAGTATATGAAATGAAATAACAGGAAGTTTATATGTCGGTTACATTTTTTTTCTGAAAAGCTGATATTTTTAATTTTTAAGCATTCCGTATAATCAGCGCAGCGTTGATGATGATACTTTCTCTGTTTTGGACTCAAAGTGGTTTGTACCCGACGCAAATGATGGTCTCTATAGATATCTCTGTCCTGTGTCATTTAAACATTGCGTTGTATGTGCTTTGGTTCTTCTTCCCGTTGTACAGCGGACATACCTCTAGCCTTATTCAACAGTCAAGCAGTAGAGAACAGTTGGTTAGATTCACACACCCCTGTCCAGTTCATTTGGTCTCAATCAGGTCCTCTGTGACCTCTCCTAACCCAGTTATTTTGTGACGCAAATTGTGACTCAACACCAGTGTTTTCCTCCCTACTTCTATGCATTTACAATTCTGGTGCTCCGCTCCTAGCTCTTGGTCTTTGGTCAGACTGGTGTCAGTGCTCTTTTTATTGGGTGTCCCAGTTTTGTTAAGGACCTGAGGCGGAGGCCTCAGGGTCTACGAATGGCCGTGATAGCCTGCAGATGCTAGTGTAAGTAAACCCATATTTATCCTGAGCGCTATCATGGCTAAATTGCTTGTATTTTTTCACTGGAGCTGGAGCGAGCAACAGATCATCTGACCTCTAGCTCAGCACCTGAGGACAAGCTTTAATGCTACAGCTGGGTTAACCGGATTGTCATGGGAAATTGAGAGTCTGTGATGTGACTTCCGCTTTTGGACATTAACAAGGTGACACTCCATCTTAACTCCTCCTCCACATTTACGGAATTGTTTCAACAGTGCAGAAGAGAACCTCCCCTGACAGTTTTTTTTTATCGTCAGGACCAGAAAGAAAGAAATGCCGCTCAGGCATTTCTTTTACGCCTGCTACGTTAGGTTATGCTACTTTGAATACAACTTTTTAGAACTTGTGCCCAAGCATCAGTCTTATGTCAACCAAAGGGCTCTCTTTGTTGACAATCTGAATGTTGTACAGTACAAAGTAATGCAAAGTTCTGACAATCAATGCTCTCTCTAGGGTTACAAAAAGTACCAAAACAGTCTTTGGTGTTGATAATTGACTGCAATGACCTCTGTTGGTGGGGTTGACTGGATTTTCCTGCTTACAGACACTTACGTTGTATATACAGGTATTTTCCTTTTTAAGCACTGTTGTATGTGAGATGTTGGGTCTGTCCGCGCTGTCTGTCCGATCATTACGTTTTTCTTTGTCTTGGGTTTTCTGTGGTTTCCTCCTATGCTGAAACTAGATTAGATTTTTTTTAAGAAAGAACATTTAGGCCCAGCGCAGTCAAAAGCATCATTTTCCTGTGTTTTATATATATTTCCACACTATGAGGCTGGAATAATACTGTGAAATTGTGAAAATGATGATAATGCCGTTTTAGTGTAAGAGTGGTTTAAAAAGACCGGCTGAAATGTCATTCTGTTTTGGTGGGATGGAGTTTTGGCCTACCTGATAACATCACCAGGCAGTAAATGAGTTAATAGACCAATAAGAAAGAGTTCCAATCCTCTCTGCCAATAACAGCTCGTTTTCAGTTTTCCCCTCCCCACTCAGAACACTCCCAGACAGTCCTATTAAAATTCCTGCTTGAGAAATTGCTCTTTGCTAAGAAGCTATTTTTTGTTTCTTTTTGACCATTTTAATTGAAAACAATCACAGTAAGGTACTTAGTTGTTACCCAGAATTGATTTTGGTATTGAGATAAAAGCTGCATTGGACCTTTTTAATAATAAAACACATTTTGCTTAAATTCCGCTTCAGTGTTTATTCAATATACACTGAGTATACCAAACATTAGGAACACCCTCCTAATATTGAGTTGCAACCCCCCCCCCCCCCCCCCCCCCCATTCCCCTCAGAACAGTCTCAATTCATTGGGGCATGGACTCTACAAGGTGTCAAAAGCGTTCCACAGGGATGCTGGCCCAATACTTCCCACAGTTGTGTCAAGTTGGCTGGATGTCCTTTGGGTTGTGGACCATTCTTGATTCACACGGGAAACTGTTGAGCGTGAAAAACCCAACAGCGTTGCAGTTCTTCACACAAACTGGTGCGCCTGGCACCTACTACCATACCCCGTTCAAAGGCACTTCAATGTTTTGTCTTGCCCATTCACCCTCTGAATGGCACTCATATACAATCCATGTATCTTCTTTAAATTCTTATTTAACCTGTCTCCACCCCTTCATCTACACTGATTGAAGTGGATTTAACAAGTGACATCAATAAGGGATCATAGCTTTCACCTGGATTCACCTGGTCAGTCTATGTCATGGAAAGAGAATGTTTTGTATACTCAGTGTAATAGCCAGGAATCCAGACTAATTCCGCTACTTTTAACATCTGTCCAGCATTCAGTCTGGTTTAACCAGGCTATCAATATGACACGAGACAATTAAATGGTGTAGACAGGCTGTTTTGAAAACTGGGACTGACTACTATTCCCTTGTCTCCTCTTGGATGAGCGTATTAACACACACTTTCCCACAAGGTCAAATCAAACAGATGTCAGTGTGCTGCTCTCAGTATATCTTCCTCCACTGTCTCTGTCCCCATGCCAGGCTTGAACCAGTGTTCCTCTGCTCACAAACACACGTGACCATCCTCCCTTACAACGTACCAACTGATTGAGCTATACCAAAGGTACCAATTGGATAGCTCCATCGGCTATAGTTCAAGCTATAGTTCTTAACTCCGTAACGCAAACTAAAGGGAGCTCTGATGAGGGACAGGCTGTTTCCAGTCATATGTCCCTCTTCCACGTCTGTTGCTGTAAAAACAACAGAAAACAGTGGGCCTGCTAGTGCTACTGCAGAAAACAAATGACAATATGTCTACATGAAACAAACTGGCAACAACTACAATATGTCTACATAAAACAAACTGGCAACAACTACAATATGTGTACATGAAACAAACTGGCAACAACTACAATATGTCTACATGAAACAAACTGGCAACAACTACAATATGTGTACATGAAACAAACTGGCAACAACTACAATATGTCTACATGAAACAAACTGGCAACAATTGAGATTTGAGCAATAATAAGCTGTTCATTGGTGCAACTGAGGCTACGAATCGTGCTCAGGAGACAGACAGATAAACCAGTCTGTTCTAGATAATAGCAGAAGCAGCTGTGCTGCTGGTTTCTAAAGGGCTACTTATGGGCTTTTATTGTACACATAATGGTATTGAAGTAGCTGGAAGCTTTGAAGTTAGAGAGCAATATTGCTGTGTACTAGGGGGACAATCTGCAACATGGGATTTGAAGAACAGGAGAAGAAAAGGCCTTTCTACTGGAATGAAGCCTTTAGCAGGCCGAAAAGACTGATTGGACCGTACCTCGGAGTCCTCTTCCAGTCGCCGTGGGCAGATGAATACATTAGTGTGTGTGTGATGCGGATCGTCCAGTCGTGCTGGGGGACAGCGATGGCTGTTGACCTACTATGCAGAGCAGCCTGTGCAGTGGGTTGAGAGTAGGGGAGGGGGGGGGGGGGGGGGGGGACGTGTACATTGGCTGGGATTAAGTGAGCCTCGGGTGGGGGGGGGGGGGGGGGGGGGGGGGGGGGTCTGCTGAGAGCGCTGTCTGGCAGATGGGTTTGGCTGCTATACACAAACCCCCCCCCCCCCAACACTCCATGCACGACACCCAACCCCCCTCCCCACACAGCTGTGGACCACACACTCCTGCCACACCATAGGGTTACCACACCACCAAACAACATAGAAAAACTGCCACAATACCACTTCCTGTCACCAACAATGACAGCATAAGCCTTCGCCGATGGACGATTGCACGTATCCATAGCGATGTAATACTCGAAAACCGTCTCCATTTATGTTTCATGCTGTATCACACAGTGAGCTGCTAAATACCTTTTCACTCCACCTGAATAGACCTGTGAAGAATAGACCTGTGGTGTCTTGACTTCAAAGCCAGCAAGATGGTAGTGGGATTATAAAGCTAATGAAAGACGAGATTGTGTGTGTGTGTGTGTGCTGCAGTGAGTCAGAGAGCCCCGGAGAGAGAGCCAGACAGCCCATTCCATCCGGGTCCTGGGAGGGTAGAGTTCTATTTCCTGCTTCGCCTGCAGCCAGTGACAGTGTGAGACGAGCTAGCTAGCGCTAGTGAGTGTTCACTGCCGTGCCGGCGCCACATGCCTCTCTCACGCGGAGCAGGGAGCTGTTGAAGGATGACGGCTGTCACGGTAGAGCCTCCAGCCTGTGTCGGGAACCATGGCGGAGAGATTATTCAAACACCAGGCCTTCAGTGCATCATGGACCATGTACACTGACCCCACAATACAGCCCAAGCTTAGTAACATTTGTCTGTTGTCTCATGGCCTAGTAGTACTACTGCCATGCACTGTGCTCTGCCTAGCAACCCGCCTTGACTGGAATTTGGCCATCTGAGGGACCACTGGGCTCTGAATATATGAAAGGATTTTCAAAGGAGAGGCTCTCTTCTCTCCATAGATGTTGATATGTGCTGTTATTTAAATTTTACAGATGATTCAAAGTTGGAGCTAGAAATGGCAAAGAAAGGCATTTACGTACTCAAGCTGACAAGTTAAAGCATAGGGCCCCTACAGGTAATCATAACGCAACACTGGTAGAGATCAGTCTCAAAATGGCCATTCTGTCATGAGACCACAAGATGGCACTAGTAATACATCTGTAACACTAACCGCCTGACAAGCCAAATATGGCTCTCCCCTCTCATAGTGTCTGCTTATTAGCTAACACTCAGTTTCACCCCAGAATAACACAACACAACTAAATAAATGGATAAGTAACGTTTGAAACCAAAATAAAAAGCTCAGAGGTAAATGACACTGCAGTTTTGATGTCGTAACAAAAGGATTGAATTCACAAGTGTAGGTTAGTGGGCTACAGTACCTGTTACTAGGCTAATTCTTGGGCCAGTCAGGCGAAGCAAAGCCTTGTTAACCTGGTGGACTGAACTTGATGGCTGCATGGCTGCAGTATGGATCCTGCAGCACTGTTTCTCTTTTGCATGCCTGCTCTGCTTAACACAATGCTAAATAAGCTTCCAGGGATTTTTTCCTAGATGCTGAATCATTTACATGAGGAACATGGACATGAGGGATTTACCTTTGAAACTACTGATTCTGGTGTTTACTATGAGTGGAATCATAGATACAGATTTTAATGTGTAGCTTGTAGTCATCTGGACATGGTATGTTGAGGAAAGATACACCTACTCACAAATTGGACAATTCACATTTCAACAGCCAAACAACGATTGTCCTCAGTCTCTCTACTAATCAGAATCTATTGCTCTCATGGCATTAAAGATGGAGAACAATTGAGATTTTATTCATGGCAAATTTGACAATTATGGACCAACTTGATATTGATACACCCACCCATCATTAGTGGGGAAATCGTATCAAAGCATTGTCTAACAGAACAACTTTTGCCTGTCTCCTTTTACTTTCAGAAATCCTCAATTATGAGGGGAGGGGAACAACAGTAGAATACATTACAGACTGACTTTCATCGTCTCTATTCACTGGCCAAGACTCTCAAGTAGGCGTGAAATGTTCTCAGTAACACTATTGCTGTAATATCTGTATCACATTCCACCGTCAGGGTGAGGCGGCCCACTCAAAATTACTCTCAAGGCTCCCATGGGCAATTTACTCTCACAGCCGCACAATAGCCAAGCCTGAATCTCCTGGGAAACCTTGTTGGATTGACAATGCATTATACCGCTGGTCATCAAACATACAATATCACAATAATATCAAACATAATACTAGTGCTCAGATAACCTAACCATTGTTATACACAGTCAGTCCATCCTCTCTCTCTCTATCTTGCTCTTTCAGTCTGTTTGACTTTCTCTGTCTCTCTGTCTCCCTCTCCTGCTCCCTCTCTCCCTCTCTCCCTCTCTCCCTCTCCCTCCCCTTCTCTTTCCATCGTTTGCCATGTCTGTTGCTACAGTATACTGATTGTGTCAGCTTCAATACACACAGCAGCATTTGACGTGATAAGGGAAAAATACAGGCAGAAACAAAATACATATCAACACAAATTGTATATTATTTTCAGAACCGCCTTGGGGCATGGTGGAGCTGCCTGTCGGCACATTTGAAGTATGTTTGCAATTATTGCATTTGTTAACTCCTGCCACTATTTTTACCCGACATGTTGCCCTTGGCCATTGACATTATTGATTTGAAATACAATGTGTTTGCAGCTTGAACTTCAAGTTCTTTACTTCCGCCTGTTAAAACATTAACATAACTAATGAAGTTGAGTTTAGACTTAAGACAGACACAGTCAATTTGCTTATTTTCGCGAAATGTTTTACCTTTTTGAGGTTGATAGTTTGTTTACCTTCTCAACATTCTAAATGTAGAGAATCTAAGGTATGTTTAAAGCAACATTACTGGGAGGGAGGGTACAGAGCAAGACATTGGATGTACTTCAAACCAACATGAATCAAAGTGAAACCAGCTCTATCTTTTCTCATCTGTCTTTTTTACCTCTTTTGTTGTTTTGGTTAAAGAGCATCTATTTAGGTTTATTTTTGAGGAAGGATATCAGTAACACTTCTCATGAACAACCTATATAATACATTCTAACAACATCTGTGCTAATAACTGTACTCATAAACATCTATAACTACTTTCATAGAGCATTATGAACAGGATGTATAATGCCTTTTGACGCAAAGTGGCATATGACTTAATCAATACATTTTGGAGTCAGGACATGTCATAGATTGACCCTCAAAGGTTAATAGATGTGTGAACTGCAGCATTGGACCATTTTAATGTATGGTATTGGACCTTTTTCAACCAATGTTGGAATTTCAGCCAGTAGAAACCTGAATATGGCATCCGTTTTAGGAAGGTCCTCAGTTGTCAGGTGAAACCATTAGTTATCAGACAAAATGTCCTAATATGGATGCCGCATCGCTATAGTAACTTTGAATGCAAATTAAGACTCACAAGAAGTCAGTTCTTTATCTTGATATGAGTGGCATTAGATTTTACATTTACATTTTAGTAATTTAGCAGACGCTCTTATCCAGAGCGACTTACATCCAGAGCATGAGTGCATACATTTTCATAGATGTATTTTAGTTTCAAAAAACATTTTAATTGCATGTAATTGTTAATAACTTAGGCATGTCAAGCCATCATACATGATCTATTATGGTTGTAGGCCTATGCTGGTAGAATCACTGTTCAGAGCATAATTACTGTGAGCTATTGAGCAACCGAAAAAAAATGAGCAAAGATTCTATTACAGTACGGTAATTGAGCTGTAGCACTATTATCGTCATTTTCAGCCATTACAGTTAAAACAATGCTGCTTAAAATAATAATGACTTTACATCAAATAAAGATTGGCAAGTTGAATTAGAAGAATGAAGCATATCTATAGCCGCTGCTTTATTAAAATTAGTCGACTCATTCTGATAGCAAAAAACAAGGTACTTGTATACCTCCTCATCAATACAATAAACACTATTTCAAGTTAAACATGCTAACTGTGGTAAACAATAGTCAAAACAGATCATTCACAAAAATAGGACAAATATAATTTTTTGTCTAGAAAGGGTTCAATACTCTTGACAGAGTGAGCAGGCTACACCACTTCAGTATGATCTACATACAATACATTGTTGGTTGTCATAGTCCACAGCAGACCTGGGTTAAAATAGTATGTGTTTTCTTTCAAATACTTTAGCTGTATTTGTCTGGTGCAATTGGACCACTGGGATAGTACCGATCTAGCACTCCAGGAAAGCTCAATCAAACGCTCAAAGTATTTGAAATAAATAAAATACTATTTGAACCCAGGTCTGCTCCACACCGCAAGAGAAAGTCGGTTACACCCACCCATAATAAAGATTAGGAAGAAAATGAAATTAGAAAGAAATGCAGCACCGTGAGAAACAGCCAAAAGTAGCTCTTTAGCTACTGTTACAAATTCTTTAAAAAATATGTAATATATGTTGAAAGAAAAATTGCACTTAAGCGCACAGATGACACACCAAGGCCATACAAACATAATTAAATGACTAGTTAACCATTTACAATGTGAACATTCGGGAGATCTCATGCCTTTTAGAGAAATCACCTAGACGCTCCCAAAACTCCATTTAGACTTAAGAGAGACTGACAGTAGATTTGCTTATTTTCGAGATAGGATGGTTAATAATTATGTACTAGAAATGTTTTGCTATCACAAAGGCTTTGGAATACTGATTGGGGAGTAGCAAGGGGTGCATTCATTTTACCTCACCGAGTGAACCAGTTGGGCGGAGTTTGCACCTAAGGACCAATGGAATCGTCTCAAATGTGCAAACTTCACCCACCTGGTGCCCTGGGTGGGCCTAGGCTGGGTTTACACACCACCAAGTGTTCACAAAAGCAAAACGCCATTTACGCTAGCTTAAGAGTTATTACAAATTCTGGCATGCGCTAACGTCTCTGTGCAGTATGTGGTGAAGTCACAAAGCGGTTGCTGAGACTCTAAGCCTAGTGCAGTGTAAATCCAGCCTTAAATGAATGCACCTGTCATGTGAGCTGAAACATAGTTGAATCCAGTTCCACTATCCAATCAGATCCTCCCGAGCATACGGGCGATCCACCAGTTGCAGGGCATGATAATCTGACAGATGACACGTCCTCCTTGGTAGTAGTAGGGGTAGGGGTTGAACCCCCCCAGGGGCTCGTAGTAACGCTGGCAGTAGCGGTAACCACGACGACAGTGCTGGCAGCAGTAGCCACGATCATCCAGGCGGTTATCCAGCTCAACTCCAATGTCTCTCTGTGAAGGACAATCGGCAAGTCCATGAGAGGAAGGAAAGAAGTTAGGTGCTTCAAAGGACAGGTGATCCACACAAAGGAAAGCCAGAGAGACAGAGATCTTGAGAACATTTAATTGGAGGTATAGGTGGAATATACTGTAGGTGTGGAATAATTACACCTCACTGGCAAGGTTTATTTTTCTGTGGTAGCTAAATGTTTCTCTTTCTTTTGGCTTTAGCTTTCTCTGTTCAGTGACGTGTGTATACTTTAAATTAAATATTTATTAAGCAAAATCACTCTCCTTTTCTTTTCCCTGTGAATACCAGCTCTCCCAGAGCAGGGACACTCAGACAGAGGATTTGATTGGGTGAATTGATGTTCTCGCTTTGGTTGTGGGTCAAAAAAATATATGAAGAAGCAGCTAAACAAAAGAAAAATATAAAAATGGAAACAAATTGACAGAATGGTTCCACCCTCGACTGTGACACAGGGATCAAGATAGCATTGGAAAGCTAGTCCGCCTCGATCTGAGCATCCAGGAGCATTAAACATGATATAATAACCTTGACCTTTCTGTTATGTCAGTGGTAGCATTACTCTTCGCTTCACCATGCTCCATCTCTGATCCTAGAGTCCTTGGCTCCTTTCTGCCAGGGCTATCTTCAATCAAAGGGACTCTGACACTGCCGGTTACCGGGATAATTAAACTATTTCTTTCATCTCTGACCTCCCTCTCCCCCCGTTGCAACCCACGCGAGCTGAGTCAAAATGGCCGCCACTCCTCCATTAGAGACTACAAATTAGAGGCTCTCCGTGGCCCGACTCCCCCTGAGCTTGACTTTAAGTGGATGGCACATTCCTAAAGCAATTAGCCGAGTAATGATCGCCTAACAAGGATCCTTTTATTTGCTCGCGCCGACTGGGTGTGAATTTATATAAGGGCCAAATGAAAGCCAAACAAAAGGTAAATTGGGTAGAATTAATGGCCCTTGGGTTTTTCCATTGTGCCGGTCGGCCGGGCGTGTGCCCTCTCCAGACGGTGGTAGGGCTGAGTGCCATGCCTTTGATCCAGGGACACTCTGAATTGGGTTCAGAGAAGTGCCACTTAACTCTCCGCCCCTAGTTGTGGCGGCGGCAGCAGCAGCTCTCTCAGAGCAGCACAGATACATTAGACCACGTTTTCAATCTCCTGCAGAGAGTGAATCTGAGTGAATCTTCACAGACAATTCAGCACTGTCTGGTTAAATAGCTTTGATGAAAGAGACCAATTGTCCTCCTTTTGGACTTTACTTCTGGGAGAAGCGGCCATGCTGCTTTGCTTATGAGTCAGTCTTTCCTAACAGTAGAAAAAACAAAACAAAACAGAAATCTATTGAGAGGGGGAACTGAAAATGCGAGGTCATTGTTTCACCCCAGTCTTTCAAAGGGCTGGGACACATAGGAACACGACTTTGACCCTGATTCCTCCTCTACAGTAAATTATGGGCTGGAGGTTGTTTGGCTACTTTCCTGTAAAGGCAGTATTAGAGCCTCCCGAATGGCGCAGCGGTTTAAGGCACTGCAGTGCTTGAGGCGTCACTACAGATCCTGGTTCGATCCCAAGCTGTGTCGCAGCCGGCCAAGACCGGAAGACCCATGAGGCGACGCACAATTGTCCGAGTTAGGAGAGGGTTTGGCCGGCCGGGATGTCCTTGTCTCATCGCGCTCTAGCGACTCCTGTGGTGGGCCGGGCGCATGCACGCTGACACGGTCGCCAGTTGTACAGTGTTTCCTCCGACACATTGGTGCGGCTGGCTTCCAGGTTAAGCGAGCAGTGTGTCAAGAAGCTTGGCAGTTTCGTGTTTCGGAGGATGCATGGCTCTCGACCTTCGCCTCTCCCGAGTTCGTATGGGAGTTGCAGCGATGGGACAAGACTGTAACTACCAATTGGGGAAAAAAGGAAATAGTTTAAAGGACACTAAATGGTCCACGGTCTCACAGATGTTGTTGACTCTACTGATTGTGGCTGGAGTTAAGCTACATTCACCCTCCCAGAACTTTTAGAGCCAGCATAATAAAAACACAACAAATAGTGCAGTAGGTAGGATTCAAATCACGAATCAGTCATCACAACTGCTGTGACAGATAAACGTACTAACATTACATACTCCTAACACGGGGGACTAACTCCTCGGAAAGAGAAAAAGGATGATATTTAAAATATGTGTTTTGATTTATGACTCTGACAATGGCTGGTGGGCGATTACTGATTGATGATGTTAGTCATGTTTAGGGTCATCAGCTGCAAGGCAACAATCTATTATGGAGACAACACAAAAGCTGCCATTGCAACTGACAATAATCTTATCAGCCGCCTCACAGCTAAAACTGTGACGGTATGAAATCCAAATCCAGAGCTTCAGTTTGGGAAAATTAATGGAAATATATTTATTCAAATGATGGGTGATTACAAAAACAAACAGACAATTGGCATTGTACCTCCGAGACAAATTAATCAGAGGCATCCTTTTTAAAAACGGAGCACGATTATTAATCATTTTGGCTTCAAGTTCCCCTCTTCAACAGGATATGGCGGCGGGTGATTGGAATGGGGCACCGTGGGAAATCTGGGGCCGTCACTCACAAACAAGTGTCATTAACGAAGGGTAAAAGTCATTACCCTCGCGCTCTGTCGGATATCTGATTTGGTCACACACCGAAACACGTCTCACGCGTAACATCATATCAGAGAATTGATCAGTCTGTCAAGTCGAAAACTTTCAGTCAGTCATTCAATAATGAGGAAGCAAATCGAGCCGCGACGACTCCTTCAATTTCCACAGTACTGAGTGTTATTTTACACACTGTGATTACCATTCTCCTTCTGGCTTGAAACACACAAGCCTCGTTGCTGTTATTTAATCTTCTATATCAGAGCTGATCATCACAGTCTCTCTGATATTCTATTAAAACACCAGGGACAACATATCCATTTCATACTGTCACATGACTGTAGGGGTTGGGATCCGTCCCAAATGGCACCCTATTCCCTATATAGTGCATTACTTTTGAACAGGGCCCATAGGGAATAGGGTGGCATTAGGGATAGACCCTAGGTATGAGATGCAGCATGAAATGCTAGGCTAATATGCAGCAGGTACTGCCTTGTACTCCCAGTGCTAGTTATGTGGTCTCATATCAACCACATGAACTTCATCATGCAGGCAACGGCGAAACCTGTAATGGTTAAGCCAAGGGGAAGTATAATATGAAATATATTATTAAAATATGCCACTAAGCTTTTATCCTAAGCAACTTCCAAAATTTGTATTAGGTGTACAGTATGTGGTCCTTGCAGGACATGAACCCCCGACCTTGGCATCACTAGCACCACACGCCAGGCTCTTACCAACTGTGCCACACAGGCCCAGGCAGTATCGGAGGAGAGGAGGTCTTTACAGCCTCTGTTTACCCTCGGTCCCCTGTGAACCATCACTGCCCACTCAGGGAGGAGAGGAGGTCTTTACAGCCTCTGTTTCCCTCGGTCCCCTGTGAACCATCACTGCCCACTCAGGGAGGAGAGGAGGTCTTTACAGCCTCTGTTTACCCTCGGTCCCCTGTGAACCATCACTGCCCACTCAGGGAGGAGAGGAGGTCTTTACAGCCTCTGTTTACCCTCAGGATCCTGTGAACCATCACTGCCCACTCAGGGAGGAGAGGAGGTCTTTACAGCCTCTGTTTACCCTCGGTCCCCTGTGAACTATCACTGCCCACTCAGGGAGGAGAGGAGGTCTTTACAGCCTCTGTTTCCCTCGGTCCCCTGTGAACCATCACTGCCCACTCAGGGAGGAGAGGAGGTCTTTACAGCCTCTGTTTACCCTCGGTCCCCTGTGAACCATCACTGCCCACTCAGGGAGGAGAGGAGGTCTTTACAGCCTCTGTTTACCCTCAGGATCCTGTGAACCATCACTGCCCACTCAGGGAGGAGAGGAGGTCTTTACAGCCTCTGTTTACCCTCGGTCCCCTGTGAACCATCACTGCCCACTCAGGGAGGAGAGGAGGTCTTTACAGCCTCTGTTTACCCTCGGTCCCCTGTGAACCATCACTGCCCACTCAGGGAGGAGAGGAGGTCTTTACAGCCTCTGTTTACCCTCAGGATCCTGTGAACCATCACTGCCCACTCAGGGAGGAGAGGAGGTCTTTACAGCCTCTGTTTCCCTCGGTCCCCTGTGAACCATCACTGCCCACTCAGGGAGGAGAGGAGGCCTTTACAATCTCTGTTTACCCTCAGTTTCCAGTCTCCACTCATGCCCAGGCAGCCTTGTAGTTTCAACGCTAAGCTTGGCCGCCAAAGAGGCCTGGGCAGAGGTACAGGGTCACACCATGGCTCACCACCAATCACCCAACCGCCAACCTCCAACCGGCCAAAACACGTTTACAATATAAGTGTGTGTACCGACTGAGGCCCGCTTCCCAATCATATCTGAAGGCTTATCCTTCCCCCGTCTAGGTGAAGGACAGTGATGCTGCCAGATGATAGTTATTCAGTTGGAGAGCTGACCAGGGCCGCTGCTGCAGCGCTGTGCGAAGG
The DNA here is from genome assembly GCF_964263955.1 of Coregonus lavaretus. Lineage (NCBI taxonomy): Eukaryota > Metazoa > Chordata > Actinopteri > Salmoniformes > Salmonidae > Coregonus > Coregonus lavaretus. The sequence continues at coordinate 24,924,026 of NC_140019.1, forward strand.
CTCTTCCGTGGCAGCCGCGGCTAAAGGTCGTCCTCTGTAGCTCAGCTGGTAGAGCACGGCGCTTGTAACGCCAAGGTAGTGGGTTCGATCCCCGGGACCACCCATACACAAAACATTTTTTTATGCACGCATGACTGTAAGTCGCTTTGGATAAAAGCGTCTGCTAAATGGCATATTATTATTATATTATTATATCTCCACACCTCTTGTCACTGCTACTTTAATGATTATTCCGCGGGGGGGGTCAGGTCACTTCGAAATTACCTGCCGAAATACGTAATCAGGGGCCCCAGTGGCCGTCAGAGGAAGGGCCACGGTGGAGGCCAGATCAGGTGGAGGGGTGCGGGGGTCAGAATTGGCGCTCTACAAAAGGTCTAGGTCTATGTCGGCATCCCACTAGCATCAACAGCAACTTCAGACGCATCATACTGGCATCAACATTAACTTCAGACTCATCATACTGGCATCAACAGCAACTTCAGACTCATCCTACTGGCATCAACTGCAACTTCAGACTCATCTCACTGGCATCAACAGCAACTTCAGACTCATCCTACTGGCATCAACAGTAACTTCAGACTCATCCTACTGGCATCAACAGTAACTTCAGACTCATCCACTGGCATCATCAACTTCAGACTCATCCCACTGGCATCAACAGTAACTTCAGACTCATCCACTGGCATCATCAACTTCAGACTCATCCTACTGGCATCAACAGTAACTTCAGACTCATCCACTGGCATCATCAACTTCAGACTCATCCTTACTGGCATCAACAGTAACTTCAGACTCATCCACTGGCATCATCAACATCAGACTCATCCCACTGGCATCAACAGTAACTTCAGACTCATCCACTGGCATCATCAACTTCAGACTCATCCCACTGGCATCAACAGTAACTTCAGACTCATCCACTGGCATCATCAACTTCAGACTCCCCAATTATAACTTGTTTCCTCCCCTTCGTCGGTCACAAGGCCTCTGTTATCTGCTGGGCCCACAAACACTGTCTGGCTGTGGCCTTGGAAGGGGCCAGTTGGAGCTTAGCTGATTTTCAAAAGGAGAGCAGGTTTCATCTCCCGGTATGCTTTAATTACATAGCATTGCAGCTGGGGCCATAGAGGATGAGGAGGGGAGGAAGAGAGGAGGAGAGGAGAAGAGAAGAGAAGAGGGAGGAGAGGAGAAGAGAAGAGAAGAGGGAGGAGAGGAGAAGAGAAGAGAAGAGGGAGGAGAGTGCAGGCAGGCAGGCAGGCAGGTATTCCTGGGCCCGGCCTGATAAATGTTAATATTATGGCTTTGTGTGTGTGTGTGTATGTGTGCGTGTCCATCCGTCCCCTGGTTCCTCAGAACTCAAAACTATTCTTCCTTCTCTGGAATGAGCTTTTAACTCTTACTTAGACAGTCTGGGTGTGTACCTGTCAGTCTATACTATGTGTGTTGCTGTACGTGTGTGTGCGTTCGTGTGTGTCAAGGCTAACTAATCATGGAGCAATGAGCCGCTTACATGCACAAAAACATGGCATTATGTCTTCTTCACGCTTTGTTTCCTTCCTTGATAATTAAGGCATGATTAATAAATGTGCCATATCTATTCAGTAATGAGTGACCTTGGGAGTGCTGCTCTGTACGATGTTCCCTAGATGCCTGCCTTTGCTCGAAAAGAAAGCAAAAAAGGCTCTGGCTGAGGCTGTGGGGGAAACGGTGCTGCCTTTTGAAGGCTAGATATTCCTCTCCATTAATGTAGAGACATTAAGGGAGTCTTAAGCAAGGCAAGTTCATTTAAACAGATATAGAGAGCAATTTCTATGCCCTGTGGTACATCAAGACAAGTCTGTTTTATGCTATGAAAGTCAGCATCAATTAGCGAGAGTCAATTTCTCTGCAGAAGTAAATTAAGGAGAACTAGGCACCACTGTGGCTCGTATCGCCTAGTGTGGTGCTGGTTTGCGTCCAAAATGGCACCCTATTCCCTATATAGTGCACTAGAAAGTATTCACACCCCTTTACTTTTTGCACATTTTGTTGTGTTACAGCCTGAATTTAAAATTGATTAAAATTGAGATTTTGTGTTACTGATCTACACACAATTCCCTATAATGTCAAAGTGGAATCTGTACCCCACACATACAATTATTTGTATGGTCCCTCAATCGAGTAGTGAATTTTAAGCACAGATTCAACCACAAAGACCAGGGAGGTTTTTCAATGCCTCACAAAGGGCACCGATTGGTAGATGTCTAAAAATGTGAAGTTATTAATTATGCTTTGGATGCTGTATCAATACACCCAGTCACGACAAAGATACAGGCATCCTTCCTAACTCAGTTGCCGGAGAAGAAGGAAACTGCTCAGGGATTTCACCATGATGCCAATGGTGATTTTAAAACAATTACAGAGTTTAATGGTTGTGATAGGAGAAAACTGAGTATGGATCAACAACATTGTAGTTACTCCAACAGACACTGGGAGACGAATTCACCTTTCAGCAGGACAATAACCTAAAACACAAGGCCAAATCTACACTGGAGTTGCTTACCAAGACGCCATTGAATGTTACAGTTTTGACTTAAAACGGCTTGAAAATCTAGGGCAAGACTTGAAAATGTCTGTCTAGCAATGATCAACAATGAACTTGTCAGAGCTTGAAGAATTTTTTAAAGAATAATGGGCAAATATTGTACAATCCAGGTGTGCAAAGCTCTTAGAGACTTACCCAAAAAGACTCAGCTACAAAGTATTGATTCAGGTGTGTCAATACTTATGTAAATTAGATATTTCTGATTAGCATATTTTTGTAGATGGGTGAGAAAAAAATCTATTTAATCCATTTTGAATTCAGGCTGTAACATAACAAAAGGTGGAATAGGTCAATATGTGAAGGCACTGTAGTTTTGACCTAGTTCACTATATAGGGAATAGGGTGTCATTTCGGATGCCCTATAACCAGCAAACAAAAATTGGATCTGTGAAAGTTTTTCTCAAAAACTGTCCAGTCATGGTGATGATTATAGAATGTTTGTATAAAACATTTGCCTGTTATTGCAAGAACATTCCTAGAACACATTTAATCTGTTCTTTAAAGGTTCCCAGAATGTTTCATTAGGTTGTGGGAACAGTCTGGTGAGGAAAATGTGGGGACATCATAAGAGATACGTTCCCAAAACAAAAAAACGGTCCAGTTGTGCTGATTATTACAATGTTTATATTAGGTTCCAAAAAACATTTGCCTGATGTTGCAAGAACATTCACAGAACACATTTTTTATGTTCTTTAAAAGTTCCTAAAACATTTCTTTAGGTTGTGGGAAGATTGTGGGGATATGACAAGAGATATGTTCCCAACACACAAAAACTGTCCAGTGTTGCTGACATTCAGATATTTGTATCAGGGTGCACAAGACATTCCTTTGATGTTGCAGGAATATTGACAGAACATCCTTTCTGAGTCCGTTAAAGGTTCCCAGAACATATAAGTAGGTTGTGGGAACAGTGTGGGTAAAATACAAGAGAAACTGTAGGTTCCCAAAACAAAAAATATGCTCAGTTGTAATGACATTCATACAATGTTTAAGTTAGGTTGCACAGGACATTCCCTTAATGTTGTAAGAATGAAATAAGTCCGTTTTTATGACGTTCATAGCATTTTTGTTTTAGGTTGAATAATATTCCATTGATTTTCACGCAATATACATTTTACCTTGTCTTGGAGGTCGTCAGAACATGTTTGACCACAACATTCTCAGCATGCAAATTTGTAGCTCCTTAAAGCATATTGGAATACATCCCCATTAGGTTTCTCTCCAGATTTAATGGCAATTCACATTTGAGCACTGTATTGTAGGTGATATAGAGACACAAGGCATTTTAATTTCATTCATCGCACATTTGAACAGCATTTAATCATACAAACACAACCATATTTTTTACACTTCATATGTTGACAATCTGCACACAGAGGTTTGAACCTCCAATGTTTGGTTTCCAAGCCAGGTCTTGTATCCTCTGCGCCACCAGTAAAGCTCTATTACATCTTATTTTTTCAGTATAACCATGGCAGTATGGTCAATCAGGAATTTAATGTGTCCTTTTTAGCCTTCTTAGACTTAACTAACCCAGGGAAATACTGGTAACTAGGTTATTCACCATCACTTCACCAATACTCTTTATATGCTGCATACTTCTGGGCCATATTTACAAGGTATCCAAGACCATGAGTGCTGATCTAGGATCACTTTTGTTTTTCAGATCATGAAAAATAAGCCAGGCGGGACCGTATCAAGCATCTCAAATTAGGAATTATATTGGGTGTGTTTTTTGTTGTTGTTGAACAGTACATTTTTACACAATGTTTTTTTTTTTTTTTTTTTTTACAGTTAGTCAAAATTCTGCATTTGACTGGACTTATACATCTGGACGAAATAAAGACATCCTCTCTTTTACTAGAGTATACCTATCTGAGGCTCAATTTCATTACAAAAAAGAAACATGGTTAATAAAGAATATGTGGGATTGAACCTGCAATATTCAGATCTGCAGCAAGAGCATTAACCCTCTGCACCAGGGGATAGCTATGGCCTTGTGGGTTTTCAGTCAAATATGGTAAATCAGGACACAGAACAATATTTCTGATTTATTCAAATGTTCCCATTCTCCCATATAGGATGTGCACTTGTAACACTGTATTTTTTTGTCTTGTGCAACCTGGGTTAAACATTGTATGAATGTCTTCACAACTGAGCATATTTTGTGTTTTGGGAACATATCCCTTGTCATGTCCCCACAATATTACCACAACCTAATGAAACATTCTGGGAACGGTCTTGTGACATCAGGTGAATGTTTTATGCACCCTAAAATAAACATTGTAGAATCATCCGCACAACTGGACAGTTTTTGTGTTTTGGGAACATATATTTTGTGATGTCCCCACAATGTCCTCACCAGACTGTTCCCACAACCTAATGAAACATTCTGGGAACCTTTAAAGAACAGGTGAAATGTGTTCTAGGAACGTTCTTGCAACATCAAGCCAATGTTTTATACAAACATTCTATAATCATCACCACGAATGGACAGTTTTTGTGTTATGAGAACATTTGCCGCGACCTAACAAATGTTCTGGGAACTTTCACAGAACCAATTTTGGTTTGCTGGGAAAACATTACTGGTACATTGTATTATTACATTACCTGGAAACTTAATGAGAACTTTTGGGGAAGGTTATGTAGTGGTTGTTACAGATGTTATGCACAACAGTACATGTTAGGAGAACAGTCCAAGGATCTTTCATATTTTCTTTATTTAAAAAATAAATAAAACCCTAACTTAATGGGAATCTTAGCTAATGTTCTGGGAATGTTCCCAGTTTGCTGGGTAGGCTCTATGCACTGCAATACTTTGGACCTAGTGCACTATATAGGGAATAGGGTTCCATTTCAGATGCAGCCCCAGCACAGTACATACGTAGTCGTTGACAGGAACCTGGTCCAGGACATCACGAGTGACACGGTGACCTCTGACCTCAGCATCAGGTATGTCCTCTTCAACCTCCACCTCATGGAACTCAGCATCTGCACCAAAAGGAGGAAGTACACAGAACAGCTGTTGATGTACTTTACCGGATCACAGCAGAAACGTCTGTTTTTCCTGTTTGAGGTGATCTGATGGAGGGGGTGGAGAGGAATGGAGAGGCCCCGGTGCCCTGTACCTCTCATGGGGGAGGGATGGATCCAGTGGATGGGCAGCTCCTGGCATATCTCCCAGATCTTGGAGTTGAGGAGGAAGGCTGGGTTAACGATGGGCTCCTCGGCAGGCACCCACACCTGGGAGTCCTCCACCACCTGCATGTCTATTCCCTCTGTCTCACCCACCTGTCAAGGAGAGCAAACACACACACACACACACACACATGCACAAACAGCTTTATTTTCGGGGAGTAAAAATGTTTGACCATTAAAAATCCTATTTTCCCTAACCCCTAACCTTAACCCTAACCCTAACCCTTAACCGAACCCTAACCTTAACCCTAACCTTAAAGTGATACTTCGGGATTTAGGCAATGAGGCCCTTTATCTACTTCCCCTGAGTCAGATGAACTTTGAAAGGAAGTTGCTAAGAAGCGCTAGCGCAATTCCCAACTAGCGTTAGCGCAGTGACCGAAAGTCTATGGGTATCTGCTAGCATGCATGGGCTCACGAAACTAACTCTAACTTCCTTCATACTGGTATCCCTTTAACCATAACCCTAACCTTAAACCTAAACCTTAATCTTAAAATAGCATTTGAACAAATTCAGGACATGAAAAAAGTCCTGACTTTTCAAAAATGTTATTGTTTTCCTACCTTTTCAGGACATTCGGTTGAATTGTTAAGACTTTGGGGTCATGATAAGGTAGGAAAACAAGTACACACACACACACACACAAATACAGTGAGTATCAAACACACCCTCCCTTACGTAGCCGCAGGCACGCACGCACACCCTCCTCCACACACACACCTGTCAGAGCCCAAGAACACACACACACACACTCAGTTCTGTACCCTCTGCATTCTCAGCCCTCTCTCCCCAGAGCCACAGCACACAAGCCCTGGCCATGTCCTTTTATTCATCACCCTTTATTGTCCACTGGGAGCACCCCCGCCACTTCCTGCCTCCTGCTGACTCCCGCTAGCCTTGACTTCCTCCTCGTTCTCTGTTTCTTCCTCTCAGGCCTCCAGGCAGCCCTTTCTCCCCAACAACAACACGTGAATCCAACGACAGCATAAATGTGACTTTGAAATGACTTTGTAGTGCTTTATACTTTATTGTGCGGTGAAAGGCTGCAATATCATTAAATACAGCAGCCACAATAATAAGCAAGCGTCCTCCCCCATCTCCTCCTACTGCATTCAGCTCACAGCACAAGCGACGTGCTTCATTTGTTGATACTGTAGTTCATGAGCTGTAAAGTAAACTATTATTGCTTAATGATAGGGAATGCATGTCACTGCTACCTAATAGAGATGTATGAAAGGGGCTTTTGGCGATGCCTGATATTTGTTTCTTTATGTATATGTAAATACGTCGGCAAATAAACCCCTCTTCCCAGTGCCTCGTTAATTAGCGGCTGGAGAGAACAGCAAAACAGTTTACTTGACAAATGTTTTTACAAGGTGATTCTCTCCCGGTTTGAAGCTTAATTGCACATTAGTTGAGCTTGATGTAGGATCCCCGGGCTATGGTTGGAACCACCGGTATCATTTATATTAGGTTGTGCACTCTCGACTCTCCCTCCCTTCCTTCCCCACCGCTCGCCGATTCTCGCTTTATTTGAATTTACTGCTCATGCTGCTGTCTCGCTCTAACTTTTTGTTGTGAAGTGACATTACGCCAGTGACCCTGTGGAGACGAACTCACACCTCGTTCTGGCCAGATTAAAGAACGCATAGCGGCGAGGCTACTCAAGCACTAGCTGCCTGTGCCTGTGCTTAGCTAAGTTGCCAAGCCACCAAGCCTTTGATACAGTTTGCTCTCACTCTTTTCAGCAAATGTTTAGCCTGCTCCAGATCGGACTAAGCTAATGACGACTCAAAGGAGGACTAGGGGGCTCTGGTGGCGTTCACTCCCCCTGAACTACAGACATTAAAATGAAGGCCAGGAAACACAAACAGACCTGCCTAATTGGAACTCAGAACCACTGAAGCCGAGCAACTAAGCAAACCTCCCCAAAATGAGTAACTGGAGGTTAAGACACAGACTGTAACATGAGTAAATGGAGGTCAGGACATGAATTCTACGACCAGTTGAGAAACAAGACCAAGAAGGAAGACAGCCTTCTGGGTAGTGGTTAAGTTGATCATGGCTAGTGTGGAATAGGGATTGAAAAAAGGCCAATTGATAAGTGCAAAGACAATGCAGTTATATCATAATTTAAGCTGTTTTGTAGCTTTATAATATTGTACAAAGTAAGGACATTCTGTATTGGGTGTCAGACTAATATAATGTATTTATTGTAACTTTGAGCCTATGTAAGTACATTCCACACACAGTCAGTGTCATACTGTAATTAACATATACTTGCCCTCTCTTGCTATAATGTCCTAAGGGTGCAACATTTGTTTTGTGACACATACTTAGGTCACTTGTGTTTGTCATGGATCAATTAAGATTTTCTCATGATATCATAAGACTGTATATGACATTACTTCCCATCTGGCTGTCTCCCATACTATACAGACATGGCACACTTTTCATAATGTTCATTCTTTATATGTTCAAAATGACATACAGCTTTTCGTTTTAGTCATATGACATTTACCTACAGTACATATCATTCCAAGAATGTGGTGTTTTGCATGCATGGTATGGCATTTGTTTGTGGTTTTTATCTGAGTGGGAGGTTTTGGCTTGCCAGCTAGGCTGGTTGTGGCCATACATATTAAGTGGTTACCCCGAAGAGCAAGAAGGGATCCAATGACACTGTTCTACTGTCTGAAGAAGAAGGACAACAGCTATTTCATCGTTTCAACACTGGAGGAAACTGGAGGGAGGCGCAGGGATTACAGCCTCCCATCATTTTATATGAGGAACACATTGAGAATGGCCGAAAATACCGGCGGCAAACAATTCATGTTTGTCACCTGGTTCTACTCCCCGAGTGCTTTATTTCCTTATCAGCCGCTCGCAGTTTCTCCACCGGCTGCATTGTTTTCACCTGGCCTCTGAGAATCTGAGGCCCCAGACGCCCCGCGCTGAGCCCACGTTCACATAGCCCGCAGCTTTGGCTGGGCTGGGCTGAGCGGAGCAGCAGCAAAACCATGACTGTTTTCTCTTTAACCCCTCTGTGGTTCACACAGTAGTAACACAGTCAGGACCTTAAGGGAGACTTGTCTCAGAGACAGAGGCCTCCCAGGCCACGGGTGGGTGGATTCTGATGGACCGTGGATCACCTTCTACTTTCTAATGTAGAGGAAGCCTACAAGAGGTCAAAGGTCAGAGAGGTTAGTCTTCAAGTCCCTGACATGCTATTCCAATAATGTAGTTCAGTGCCACTGTGTGTTATACAATACCGGTAACACTTTACAATGAGCTAATGTAGTAGTTAACATGAGTACATTATCTTATTGGAAAATAATAAAACAAAACAAAATAAACAAACATGAGTAAATGATCAATAAATACATTGACAACATTTAGAATAACTTAAATAATTACAATGCATTAATAGTTAACAAATACATTAACAAATGGTTTTATTAACAAATGCACTGCACAGGACAGTGTACTGTAGGGTGCCATACATTTTACATAGTACTGTAGGGTGTCATAACTTGACATTTCCTCAGTAAAAAGGCTATGGACCAGTATGCATATTATGGGACTTGGTCTTTACAAATCCAGTGTGACAATGCATCCTTGTGTCTTTCCCTATCCTCTGGAGGACCTCCTCCTCCTCTTTTCTCCCCTGTCTCCTCGTCACCAAAGCCAAAGCCAAGGCCCCCTATCTGATTGATTCCACAGCTGTGAATTAAGGATTAACAGTGAAGTCTAATTAGGTTTGACAATGGACAAAAGAAGAGCAAAATGGCAGTGGTATAAAGTACAGAAGTAAAAATACTTTAAAGTACTACTTAAGTCATTTTTTGGGTATCTGTACTTTACTTTACTAATTATATTTTTGACAACTTTTACTCTTACATTCCTAAAGAAAATAATGTACTTTTTACTCTATACATTTTCCCTGACACCCAAAAGTTACATTTTGAATGCTTTGCAGAACAGAAAAATGGTCCAATTCACACACTTACTGTATCAAGAGAACATACTATTTGCACTATTTGCATACGCTGCTGCTACTCTCTGTTTATTATCTATGCATACTCACTTTAATAACTCTACCTACATGTACACTACAGTTCAAAAGCTTGGGGTCACTTAGAAATGTCCTTGTTTTCGAAAGAAAATATTTTTTTCCATTAAAATAACTTCAAATTTATCAGAAATACAGTGTAGACATTGTTAATGTTGTAAATGGCTATTGTAGCTGGAAACGGCTGATTTTTTATGGAATATCTACATAGGCGTACAGAGGCCCATTATCAGCAACCATCAGTCCTGTGTTCCAATGGCACACTGTGTTTGCTAATCTAAGTTTATCATTTTAAAAGGCTAATTGATCATTAGAAAACCCTTTTATGTTAGCACAGCTGAAAACTGTTGTGCTGATTAAAGAAGCAATAAAACTGGCATTCTTGAGACTAGATGAGTATCTGGAGCATCAGCAATTGTGGGTTCGATTACAGAATCAAAATGGCCAGAAACAAATAACTTTCTTCTGAAACTCGTCAGTCTATTCTAGTTCTGAGAAATGAAGGCTATTCCATGCGAGAAATTGCCAAGAAATTGAAGATCTCGTGTACTATTCCCTTCAAAGAACAGAGCAAACTGGCTCAAAACAGAATAGAAAGAGGAGTGGGAGGCCCCGGTGCACACCTGCAAGAGGACAAATACATTATAGTGTCTAGTTTGAGAAACAGACGCCTCACAGGTCCTCAACTGGAAGCTTCATTGAATAGAACCCGCAAAATACCAGTCTCAACGTCAACTGTGAAGAGGCGACTCCGGAATGCTGACATTCTAGGCAGTGTTGCAAAGAAAAAGCCATCTCTCAGACTGGCCAATAAAAATAAAAGATTAAGATGGGCAAAAGAACACAGACACTGGACAGAGGAAGATTGGAAAAAAGGTGAATGCTTTGCAGAACAGGAAAATGTGACAAATAAAATTTGATTTAGTTTTGATCCCTGTTCATCCCTACTGCCTCAGATCTGGCAGACTCACTAAACACACATGCTTCTTTTGTAAATGATGTCTGAGTGTTGGAGTGTGCCCGTGGCTATCTGAAAATGAAATAAAAACAAGAAAATGGTGCAGTCAAGTTTGCTTAATATAGGGAATTTGAAATGATTTATACTTCTACTTTTGATACTTAAGTATATTTTCACTATTACTTTTACTTTTGATACTTAAGTATATTTAAAACCAAACACTTTTAGACTTTTACTCAAGTAGTATTTTACTGGGTGGCTTTCACTTTTACTTGAGTCATTTTCTATTAGGGTATTTTTACTTTTACTCAAGTATGACAATTGGGTACTTTTTCCACACGGTGCAAAATGGCAGGAACATATGGTGCAGGCTGGGCAATTAGTATCTGGAAACATGGACCAGACATTAAAAAGATGAGGGAGAAGGGGATGCAGTCTGGTTATTTGTCTAAACAGCTTTGTGTTCTTAAAGTCAGAAAGGGATATCTGTGACTTACTTGGCATGACAATGTACCAATGTAATTTAGTGTATTTGTTAAATGATGGACCAGGGAAGAGCGTTATGATATTTTCCAGCTCCGTTGGAGCCATGTGTAAAATGGAAATGAGAGTGGAGGATGGTAGAGGAGGAACATATTGAGAATGGAGAATGGTAGAGTCTGAAAATATTAAGAGTGGAGAATGGTGAGACTGAAAACATTGAGAGTGGAGAATGGTTGAGGCTGAAAATATTGAGAGGGGAGAATGGTAGAAGCTGGAAATATTGAGAGTGGAGAATGGTAGAAGCTGGAAATATTGAGAGTGGAGAATGGTAAAGCCTGAAAATATTGAGAGTGGAGAATGGTAGAGACTAAAAATATTAAGAGTGGAGAATGGTAGAGGCTAAACATATTGAGCGTGTGGAATGGTAGAGGCTGAAAATATTGAGTGATGGATTCTTTAAAAAACAAACACATGAAACACTTTTTTGCACTGTGAATTGTATTGTGGCACCGACAAATTTGATAGTTTGATTGATAGAATTTTGCTCATCATTCTCGCCAAACTTCACGTAAGGCTATTGGGCCCGGAGAAGTGAGATTAATCTTATACCTCTTCCTCAGACCCCTCTCTTTCTTTTTCTCTCACACGTCCCCCTTTAGGCTATTTGGGTCAAGCCTTTGGAAGAGTATGATTACATATTTATATTAGTTCAAGATTGACAGCAAACACTATTTGATATGAGACACAAAGGGGATTGGCGGATTTGTGGGCAGCTTTCAGACTGTTTCATGAGCACTGGAGACCGGAGTTTATTCTTCAGTGGGAGAGGGCAGAGAAGATTGGATGGTCAGGGTGAGTGTTTGTGCTCTGCTCTCTGACTACTCTTCTCTGTTTATTCACACTACCCTTAAAAAATGCATGATAGTTTCCTGTGTGAGAGAGAGAGAGGGAGGGAGGGAGGGAGGGAGGGAGGGACACACACACACACACACACGGAGTGAGTCAGAGAGATGCAGACAGGCATTCTATACCAATATCTCTGTGTCCACTGTCACCACCTCTGTCACCACCTCTGTCACTTTGGGAAGCTCCGTGGTCTGGGTCTTGATGTAACACCTCTGGTGTTTGGCGAACCAGATCCCCGTGATTCCCTTTGAGGGAAAAAAGAGAGAAGGAATAATAAAAAAATCTGATATGTATCATTCATTATTTTGTCTGTGATGTGGAACAGCTAAGCGCCAGGGCGATATCATTTTTCAAAATGTTTCTTCAGTCTCTTGAAGAGAAATCTAAGCTCTTAACAACTAAGAGAAGTTAGAACCTAATGAGGGTGCAGAGGTGCCTTCCATCTTCTTTATCTTCTTAATTTTTCGAGTAAATCACAGTTCAAAGACAGATCGGCTCCTACAACACAAACCTTTAAGAAGAGACTATGAGTAAAGAACGAGGGGTTCTTCCTAACTAAACAAAACTTAATAGAGGGGATATTTCCAGCAGGACAGTCAAGCGACATGTCAGAGGGCGAAGCAGCAGTTGCGCCCCAAATGACACCCTATTCCTTTCACTGTAAGTGCACTACCTTTGACCAGGGCCTATAGTAATGCCCTAGTTAGGGAATAGGGTGTGATTTGGAAGGCATCCAGTGTCTCTACGGAGGCTGCCCCCACTGAATTAGTCAGTCATAGGTCCCTGTCACTCTCTTAATCTGTTCAGCCAAGTGAAGAGCCACTCCCTTCAGCGCCATTGACAATCCTCCACTGTGTGGAATTCAGGGCCTTTCAATTTGACGACCGGAGAAAGCTTATTTCAACAAGGCAGACATATCTGTTAATTGTCTTTCTGTGTGTCATTCTCTGTTCGACTAAGTAGTTCGCCGGTATAAGTCTGAAACCCCAGGAAAGCATATCAGATTGTCTGCCGTCTCTAGGGCTACCATATATCAGATTGTCTGCCGTCTCTAGGGCTACCATATATCAGATTGTCTTCCGTCTCTAGGGCTACTATATATCAGATTGTCTGCCGTCTCTAGGGCTACCATATAATCGATTGTCTGCCGTCTTTAGGGCTACCATATATCAGATTGTCTGCTGTCTCTAGGGCTACCATAGAATAACATAGAGTCATGGCATAGAGCTCTGACGCCTTTCCGACGTCTTCTTTAAATCAATCTTAACTCAGAAATACAGACACAATTTTCCACTTGTCTCTAGACGCCACATATGACGACACGATACGAAGCAACACCTGTTATAATCCCCCTGTTATAATCCCCCTGTCATAATCCTGTTATAATCCCCCTGTCATAATCCTGTTATAATCCCCCTGTCATAATCCTGTCATAATCCCCCTGTCATAATCCTGTCATAATCCCCCTGTCATATTCCCCCTGTCATAATCCTGTCATAATCCCCCTGTCATAATCCTGTCATAATCCCCCTGTCATAATCCTGTCATAATCCTCCAGTCATAATCCTGTCATAATCCCCCTGTCATATTCCCCCTGTCATAATCCCCATCATAATCCTCCTGTGTATAATTTCATCTGCAAGGGGAAAAAACAAGGCAATAAAAGTCGGCGACACAAAAGCATAATGTTAATGCCTGACTTTATTGTGATGAGCCCCTGATTCATTTACTGTAATGGCGAGTGCCGCTACAGAGAGAGGGAAAGGACATTCTCGTGATGAGATGCAATGATTACCGGAGGTGGTCAACCAGAAAATGAAGAAAAGACACTCATTACGGGGATAAGAAATGGGAAAAGGATGCGGTCTTATAAAACCATGTCAACATACCGGCTTGCTATTCTCCCCGATTAAACATGCTACACATACAGCTTTAAGCTTTCCAACTGAAGAATGATTTGATTTTAGGGCCTGTTGCATCTCCATTGCATAGAAAGGTTAGGGGATGCTGTACCAATCAATCAATCATACACTTGATAAGACACACACTCGTACACATGGATTTTGTGTGGTAGTATGTGGTAGTAGAGTAGTGGCCTGAGGGAACACACTTAATGTGTTGTAAAAAGTGTTATTTACATTTTAGTCATTTAGCAGACGCTCTTATCCAGAGCGACTTACAGTGAGTGCATACATAACTTTTTTTATTTTTCATACTGGCCCCCCGTGGGAATCGAACCCACAACCCTGGCGTTGCAAACATCATTCTCTACCAACTGAGCTACATCCCTGCCGGCCATTCCCTCCCCTACCCTGGGCCAATTGTGCACCGCCCCATGGGTCTCCCGGTCGCGGCCGGCTACGACAGAGCATGGATTCGAACCAGGATCTCTAGTGGCACAGCAGTGGCCTTAGACCACTGCACCACTCAGGAGCTCATGAAATGTAATGTCATTTAATATTTTAAATTGTATATAACTGCCTTAATGTTGCTGGACCCCAGGAAGAGTAGCTGCTGCTTTGGCAGGAACTAGTGGGGATCCTTAATACATACAAATTCATTGTCACTTGGGCTCTATATTCCTGTCTCTTCCTGCGTCTGTTGAGTGTCAGGTGACGTGTTGAGGAAACAAACATGGAAGCTCAGGATGCTCATTTCACTTTTATTAAAATAATTATTAAAATGATTAACCGCAAACTCATTGCGGTTAATTATTAAAAACAAAAAAATATGTTTTAACTGAGAATAGGCATTGGTCTGAAGCCGAAAAATTCACATGAGCACCTCAGTGCCTACTCCACCCACGCTCTACCACCTACTACAGTAGCTATGTTGGTATTGTACTTCAAACTTTGTGTAGGCCCGTTGCTTAGGATTCAAACTTTCTCAAACAGCCTAATTCATACTCTTAGAGGAGGTGCTTCCACAATAATATGATTTGTACTGCATACAAGTTAAAGTATTGGATTCTTCACACACCACAGTAAGACATTATCTCATTATGCTACATTTAATGCTTTTTTTTTATTAAATGAAAGGAAGCTTTGCTTTTATACTTACCAGACCATCAGGCTTGGTTGAGCTGTTTTGTCTTGTAGTAATGTGGTGCATGCCTGTATTTCCTTAAACCTTTATTTTAGCAATACATATCATTGTGAAAAAAATATCATAATAACATCCTTTTTTTGGTCAGTAGGTGCCCAACATAACAACAGATGGTGGTGTGTTGGACACAGTAGCTCAGATAGATATAAGCCTGTATGCATTCCTGATTTCTGTAACTGTTAGCTTACTTGTGTAATATTGACATAAATTCAGAACCACTTGTGTTTCAAACATGGTCCTGTTTTATCAATTGGTGATCAATGGACAGTTCATTACCTCTGTCAAAATAATATGTAGCTTAAAGTTATGTTTGTACTTGTATTTATTTTTGTAATAAATATGGTGTATCAACAATAATACACATTTACAATAGGCCTAAATCTAAAAATACATACAGCCAAATTATATATATACTGTATAAACCAGTATACATAATTTTAATAGCAGGACACTGTAAAGTCTATTATCCCTCTGAAGAGTATGAATTAGGCTGTTTGAGAAGGTTTGACTCCTAAGGGCCCCATGTAGCTCAGTTGGTAGAGCATGGTGCTTGCAACGGCAGGGTTGTGGGTTTGTTTCCCACGGGGGGCCAGTATGAAAAATAAATCTATGCACTCACTAACTGTAAGTCGCTCTGGATAAGAGCGTCTGCAAAATGACTAAAATGTAAGCAACCCACCTATACATAGTTTCAAGTACAATACCAACATAGCTTCTAAAGTAGGTCAAAGCTGTGTGCTGGAAAACCTTGGTAGGGCATGGGTGGAATAGGCATTGTGGTGCTTGTGAATTTCCTTTATTTTTCGGTCTATTCTCACTTAAAACATCGGTTTTTGTTTTTAATTTCCATGGTTTTTACACCGGAAGATGATTATGCAACAATATTATACAACATTATAATACAGCTTAACACATGCTCTCCTTGTGAACCCTCACAATGTTGTGAGTTTTATTTATTGATAAGATCTCAGCTCATAATCCTACTGATCACTGCTCAAAGCAAATTGGCGAGAGCAAGGAAACAAAGACTGAAGCAAATATTTACTATGCGATTACACAATGTAGCTGGCAAGATGACTACATGAGCGCAACATATGGATGAGCTGGTCTCAATGGAAGGGTTCTGAAATATTCTCTTTCGCCAAGGCGAGGTATGACCATGAATATATCATAGTCATCCACCTCGGTGGAAACGACTTGGGACACACAAATGGGACATCCCTGGTACGTCAGATGCGAGCCGATTTGGAGGTAGTCATACGAATGTTCCCTGGGACAACGGTGGTCTACTCTGACATTACACAGTGGAGGAGATGGATGTTCCAGTGGTAGGAGGACATCAACAAGCGCATAGAGATGGCCCAACGCTCTGTCAACCAGCTGGTGTTTGCATTTCTCCGTGACAGGTGCATGCCCACAATCCACCACTCTGCCATAAAGCACTGTGTCCCTGGGCAGTACCGTAGGGATTGCGTGCATCTCACAGATTAGGGCAACAACCTCTTCCTTGAGAGTCTCAGAGCTGGGCCCGTATCCACAAAGCATCTCAGAGTAGAAAACTGGTCATAAGTGCTGAGAATAGAGACATTTTACTCCTCTTCTGATGGGTAAAAATAAAAGCTACGCAGCTTGAAGCCTCTTTAGTCATAAGAGTCCCACCTAGTCGACAGATATTTAGGACACTTCATGAGCTATCCTAACCAGTTAAGAGTTACCAGCAGGTGTCTTGATTATAGAGAAAGGCAGTGAGTCAGTGAAATAATGTTTTGATATTTCTATATGATCAACCCATAAATAATCTAGACCTTGCACTTTTGACAATGATTTCACATGAGGCCTAATTCACACGATATATGCCTACATAATTATAACCAATATGCTAATAAGAAATCACAAATATTTTCATGTTATTTCAAGCAGAATATCACGTTGTTAAAAAAGATGCCTAAATTGGTAATGCATTTAATTGTGTTGGGTAAAAACGATAGACCTTTCAATTGTTTTATGCAACATTATCGGCAAGTACCTACTGTGCCAAAGCGATTTAGAGTTGTTTAACGGGAGTGACGAGTGTGTGGATATTTTTATTTTATTTTTTTGTCATTTAGCAGACGCTCTTATCCAGAGCGACTTACAGTTAGTGAGTGCATACATTTTTTTAAATATTTTTTTCATACTGGCCCCCAGTGGGAATTGAACCCACAACCCTGGCGTTGCAAACGCCATGCTCTACCAACTGAGCTACATCCCTGCTGGCCATTCCCTCCCCTACCCTGGACGACTTGTGCGCCACCCCATGGGTCTCCCGGTCACGGCCATCTACGACAGAGCCTGGATTTGAACCAGGATCTCTAGTGGCACAGCTAGCACTGCGATGCAGTGCCTTAGACCACTGCGCCACTCGGGAGATGTAATGTTATAAAAATGCAGCTTTTAAACCATTATACTGTATGATTCTGTGCAAAATGCTTATCACATTATTCAAAATATCGGAATTGGTAAAAAAAAAAGAAGGTTATTCATGCCAACATATTAGGCAATAATTAAGTGTACGCAAAGTGATCGTGTCGGGCGAAAATGATATCAAACGTTTTACCATTGCAACATTTGATGTACAGTCACATTCACCGTGATTATCTGAAGCGTGCTATAAATTGCACAGCTGGCGATGCCTCATCGCGATTGGTTATTCCCCATCATTTGCAACATGTCAATAAGCGTCCTCACTATCTTTCCTTTGCCGTACTTCCAACTGTGGTGATTACCAGCTGAGATAAACTTTTATGAGTTGATTTTACTCATGGCTCAAAGTTTGTCTGCGCAGTATTTTAACATCATCCTAAAACCTACTCTGAGCTGGGAGTTTTGTGTTGTCTTAAAACTGGTTTTAACAGGATTCCTATGACTTTTTCTGAGACGTTTTGTGGATACGGGCCCTGGTCTCTCCTCCGTTCTAGCAAGATGCATGCAGTAGTACACACCACCTGCCACTTGCCTGCCTCTCCACGAACCTAAAGGCTCTTTTAAGAGCCACCTAATACATTAACATAAGTGTGTGTGTCATTTAATCACGTAGTTTACCAAGTTATCAAGCATTTCCTTTTCTTTTGACTGCTGCAACCTGATCTCATAGCATTTCCTTTTATTTTGACTGCATGCTGCTGCAACTTGATCTCATAGTATTTCCTTTCTCTTTTGATTGCATGCTGCTGCAACCTGATCTCATAGCATTTCCTTTTCTTTTGACTGCACGCTGCTGCAACCTGATCTCATATCGTTTCATTTTATTTTGACTGCATGCTGCTGCAACCTGATCTCATAGCATTTCGTATTATTCTGTACGTAAATCCGAACTCAAAATTTAGAATGATAGTGGAACAGGTTGAGAGCTTCAAGTTCCTTGGTGTCCACATCACCAACGAACTATCATGGTCCAAACACACCAAGACAGTCGTGAAGAGGGCACGACAAAGCCTATTCCCCCTCAGGAGACTGAAAAGATTTGGCATGGGTCCTCAGATCCTCAAAAAATGATACAGCTGCACCATCGAGAGCATCCTGACTGGTTGCATCACCGCCTGGTATGGCAACTGCTCGGCCTCCGTCCGCAAGGCACTACAGAGGGTAGTGCGTACGGCCCAGTACATCACTGGGGCCAAGCTTCCTGCCATCCAGGACCTCTATACCAGGCGGTGTCAGAGGAAGGCCCTCAAAATTGTCAAAGACTCCAGCCACCCTAGTCATAGACTGTTCTCTCTGCTACCGCACGGCAAGCGGTACCAGAGTGCCAATTCTAGGTCCAAAAGACTTCTCAACAGCTTCTACCCCCAAACCATAAGACTCCTGAACAGCTAATCATGGCTACCCGAACTATTTGCACTGCTCCCCCACCCCCACCCCATCTTTTTACGCTGCTGCTACTCTGTTAATGATTTATGCATAGTCACTTTAACTCTACCCACATGTACACATTACCTCAACTACCTCAACTAGCCGGTGCCCCCGCACATTGACTCTGCAACGGTACCCCCCCTGTATATATAGCCTCCCTACTGTTATTTTATTTTACTTCTGCTCTTTTTTCCTCAACACTTTTTTGTTGTTGTTTTATTTTACTTTTTTATTAAAAAAGAAATGCATTGTTGGTTAAGGGCTGTAAGTAAGCATTTCACTGTAATGTGTGTTGTATTCGGCGCATGTGGCCAATAAAATGTGATTTGATTTGATATGTTCGTATGGTATGGTATGTATTAATTTGTGGATGTCAATCATACATTTCGCATGATATATTAGGAATTACAATACGTATGATATGTTACGAATTCCAATTTGTTGTGCTAAACATTAGCGAGGTGGCTAATGCTATTGTTAGCTAGGTGGCAAACGTTAGATAGGCTAGGGGTTAGGGTTAAGGTTAGGAGTTATGTTAAAGTGTTAAGGTTAGGGTTAGGGGAAGGGTTAGCTAACATGCTAAGTAGTTGCAAAGTAGCTAAAAAGTAGTAAGTAGTTGCAAAGTTGGTAATTAGCTAAAATGCTAAAGTTGACCATGATAAGATTGGAACACTCAACCTTTGGGTTGCTAGACATTCGAGTTATACGCCCATCCTTTCACCCTGACCAACCACCCTCGTTTTTGCCTTAAGTAACCTTCTGTATTATGTAACCATACCAAACGTAACATATCATCCTCATTTCAGTGATCCGGATTTACTTTTACTATGTTACGTCTAGTCTATGTGACCATGCTGACACACAGCATGTTGCACAAGCAATGATTCTGATGTTGTTGTTTTATCCTGGTGCACCGTTTGCAGCCCAACTTTTTAGTTGTGCATGGCGACTTCAGATTTTCTGTGAACACACTAAAAAGTAACTTGACACTGTGTTGATCAGTCAGCACACATTTGGATTATAAGAATGGCAAGTTGGAAGGAGAGAGAGCTGGAATTTATTCTACACATTTGAAACAGCGATGCTGTCAGTCGAGTCTGGTAGCTTGATTCTAGCATGCACAACTGAGGTTCTGTTTACATTCGTTTGGGGTTCAACCATTTACTATATGCGGTTCATAACTAGCTTCCTGTTTCTTAACAAACCAAATTGTTTTCTCGGCTATGGTTTGTGTGGTCTTGGTTGTTCTTAGTCGAGGAAATGCATCGTAGCTAACTGCAATGTTTGTCCTGTCTGAAATCTGGCTACCTCGTCTAACCGTAGCTTGGTCTGTGCAATGCAAATGAACGTGAGCAGCATGGCAGTTTCCTGAAGTTTGGTGGTTTTAAACAACGTAACTAATGTTAACTAGCTATGTTTTGTGTAAGAAAGTATGATATATTGTGGCGCATGAACTGGCCATACACCTTAGCTAATGTTACCTAGCTAGCTAACGTTAACTGGCTATCATAGCAGCCAAGGAATTTTGCTAGTTTATTTATGCATATTTGTTTGTGCGCCGATAAACGTGTCTAGATCAGAAGTTTACACATGATGACTTCAGCCTTATATGAAAAACCTTAATTGGTAAAATATACACTCCAGTCAAAAGTTTGGACACACCTACTCATTCAAGGGTTTTTCTTTATTTTTACTATTTTTGACATTGTAGAATAATAGTGAAGACATCAAAACTATGAAATGACACATATGGACTCATGTAGTAACCAAAAAGGTGTTAAACAAATCAAAATATATGTTATTTTAGATTCTTCAAATAGCCACCCTTTGCCTTGATGACAGCTTTGCAGCTTTTTGGAGAAATGTCCTCTGGTCTGATGAAACAAAAATAGAACTGTTTGGCCATAATGACCATCGTTATGTTTGGAGGAAAAAGGGGCCGAAGAACACCATCCCAACCGTGAAGCACGGGGGTGGCAGCATCATGCTGTGGGGGTGCTTTGCTGCAGGAGGGACTGGTGCACTTCACAAAATAGATGGCATCATGAGGAAGGAAAATTATGTGGATATATTGAAGCAACATCTCAAGACATCAGTCATGAAGTTAAAGCTTGGTCGCAAATGGGTCTTTCAAATGGACAACGACCCCAAGCATACTTCCAAAGTTGTGGTAAAATGGCTTAAGGACAACAAAGTCAAGGTATTGGAGTGGCCATCACAAAGCCCTGACCTCAATCCTATAGAACATTTGTGGGCAGAACTGAAAAAGCGTGTGCGAGCAAGGAGGCCTACAAACCTGACTCAGTTACACCAGCTCTGTCAGGAGGAATGGGCCAAAATTCACCCAACTTATTGTGGAAAGCATGTGGAAGGCTACCTGAAACGTTTGACCCAAGTTAAACAATTTAAAGGCAATGCCACCAAATACTAATTGAGTGTATGTAAACTTCTGACCCACTGGGAATGTGATGAAATAAATAAAAGCTGAAATAAATCATTCTCTCTATTATTATTCTGACATTTCACATTATTAAAATAAAGTGGTGATCCTAACTGACCTAAGACAGGGAATTTTTACTAGGATTAAATGTCAGGAATTGTGAAAAACTGAGTTTAAATGTATTTGGCTAAGGTGTATGCAAACTTCCGACTTCAACTGTACATAATTACTGTCAACATGAACCACTGTTTGCATTGAATTATTCATGAAATGACCACATTATGTTTTGTTGAGAAGAGCTACATAAAAATACAGTAGATGTGGTGGTGGTGGCAGGTGGTTGCACTGTGTGACCATAATGATTCTAATATAATAGACTGTTGAATATGCTTGAATGCCAGTTCCCTAGGTTCTTCCCTGTATTTGCCTGAAACAATAGAAAATGGATTTCTCCTCTGGTCCTTAAGCTGCATTATCTGCCCATTCAATGCCTCATACACAGCCCTTGGGCTTGACAGAGATGGTTTTAAAGGTGGCTTTTTAATTG
The DNA here is from genome assembly GCF_964263955.1 of Coregonus lavaretus. Lineage (NCBI taxonomy): Eukaryota > Metazoa > Chordata > Actinopteri > Salmoniformes > Salmonidae > Coregonus > Coregonus lavaretus. Next base: position 24,946,211 of record NC_140019.1, read on the forward strand.
GTAAACCCTTGAAACATCCTTTCTTTATAAAAATACATATCAAACCCTTCCCCCTCAATTTACAGTTCGTATAATTTATAATAAGGTTTGCGTTTTCCTCCACTCTCTTCTATTCACAATGAGGATTATTGTGCTCGCTCACTTGTTTCACAATGCAGTCTCCCGTGGCCATGCCTGGAAACAAACACATCTCCTTGGTGGATTCGCTTCACTGACAAAAGTGGATAATTCAGACTGGATGGGATGGAGGAGAAACTAGCAACATGTGTGTTTGTGTGCGTGTGTGTGTGTGTGCGGCCATGTGTGTGTTTGAGTATGAGTGTGAGTGAACTGAGACCTCTTGTTATTAGATATTCCATTTTATTATAGTCTGACCGGTCGATGAAAATTCGCAAATCAACTTGATTGGAGGTAAACAACACAAAAATCTCTTCCCAACTATTTTGCAATCTATATGGCACGGCAGTCAATTTTTTGGTCCTTAAATGAAACTGGTATACTTTTTTATTTATCACAATTTTCTTTTACCAACTATGGTCTTTAATGCAGGGCCAACAGACAAGTTCCTTACTTTTTCCCCCTTCCACTTTCCTCATCCATTTTTGCGGTAATGCTGCAATTATTTGGTTGTAATTTTGGGTAGAGCAGACATTTCCATATGTTTTTGTTAGCTGCATGTGCGACATAACTCCACCAGTCCTATCTATGATATCATTTACGATGTTTATACCTTTTTTAAACATTTGTTTTAAAATGTTTTTTTAATCAATTAGTATATTTGAGTTTAACTACAATATTTGTTGCATTATTTGTTCTGTCGTTTCTGGAGGATTAAATTGAAATCGCAACCAACTTTGGCTTGTTTTAGAAATAGTGATATTTGGGAGATGATTTCCTTTTCAAATAACTGAAAGTGAGAAGTTATAATCTGAATAAAGGGAAAAAGGCCATTCTTCAACATAGGGTGAGACATTGCTAGAGAACCAGTTCGGATTAAAGTATAACTTTTGTATGACTGAAGCCTTTAGTGAGAGGTCTAATGCTTTAGTATTTATTCATTTCTGCCCTCCGAATTCATATTCATTATATAAATAGGCCTATTAAATTTTGTCTGGCTTGCCGTTCCACATTTTTTCTCATATAATTTAAAAAACTGTTCACTAGGTGTAGGCAAGACCATAAGTAAATAGGTAAACTGGGATATTACTAAAGAGTTAATCAGGGATATAGACAGGTATTTACCTTTCCATGGTAGCAAGATCTTATCTATTTTTGTTAACTTTCTATTAAATGTATTGGAGTGAGATCATTTCTTTCTTTCAGGATATGTATACTGAGTATATCCACATCACCATCAGACCATTTTATTGGTAAACTACACGGTAATGTAAAAGTTGTATTTGTTAGTGATCCAATTCGTAATATAGTACACTTATCATAATTTGGTTGTAATCCAGAGAGGTTAGAACAATTATCTAGATCCTCTATGAGGCTGTTGAGGGATCCAAGCTGTGGATTTAAAAGAAAACATGAATCATCAGCGTACAATGACACCTTTGTCAAGTTACTTTTCAGTGTGTTCCCAGAAACACACTGAAACACAAGTAAAAAGCAGTCAGGGGTTGCGTGTAATACACACGGTGCACCCAGGTAAAACAACAAAAAGTATGTGAAATGTAGTAGTAGTATAGATGTGGAATGACTAGAACTGCATTCCAATTTAAAAAGATCATACACAGATTCCTTTCTTCTTCCCGTTCCAGGGCAGCTTTAAATGTATAATTTAGACTTTTGCAAGGACAATAAACAATTTTCTGTAAGTTTCTCATTTTTACATTTTACATTTGAGTCATTTAGCAGAGAGAATCTCCTGTCAGACTTTCACTCTCTTCCTTCTTATCTCTGAGACAGACTAATCTCCAATGACTCGTAAAACTATTAATCATAACCATATATGAAAATTCAGACTATATTTATCCATATTTTTTAAATTGTATTTTCAGATTTGTTAGATTTGCCTTATATAGTTCCGTATAAATAATTAGCAGGTCTGAATTGATTTGGCGTAGGCTACTAGCTAGCCAGCTAGCTGGTTAGGTCTATATGTGGGCATAGTACACGTGTCAAACTCATTTCACGGAGGGCCGAGTGTCTGCAAGTTTTCACTCCTCCCTTGTACTTGATTCATGAATTAAGGTCACTAATTAGTAAAGAACTCCCCTCATCTGGTTGTCTAGGTCTTAAATAAAACAACAACCCGCAAACACTAGGCCCTCCATGGAATACGTTTGACACCCCTGGCCTAGTAGGTTATCTGATTGATTTGTTATAGGCCAGAATCATCTTATTGACGAACATTCAATGACCTAGCTGAGCCTTTACAGGTAAGTTAAACACAGTAGATATATGTAAGTAGTAGGCTAGTATGTGTCGGTCTCACCAGTTAGGCCTAGACAGCCAACTAATATGCAAACAGACCAGTGGTGAGCGGCTGATAATGAGCATTGCGAGTGACAAATCATTAACCTATGCTATTAAGACAGCATAGCAACATTAGCTGTCGTCCAGTCAGAAATTATGTTTGATCCGTTTTACATTAAATGGACAAAATCAGACACGTACACTACCGGTCAAAGGTTTTAGAACACATTTACATTTACGTCATTTAGCAGACCTATTCATTCAAGGGTTTTTCTTTATTTTTACTATTTTCTACATTGTAGAATAATAGTGAAGACATCAACATTATGAAATAACACATATGTAATCATGTAGTAACCAAAAAAGTGTTAAACAAATCAAAATACATTGTATATTTGAGATTCTTCAAATAGCCACCCTTTGCTTTGATGACAGCTTTGCACACTCTTGGCATTCTCTCAACCAACTTCATGAGGTAGTCACCTGAAATGCATTTCAATTAACAGGTGTGCCTTGTTAAAAGTTAATTTGTGGAATTTCTTTCCTTCTTAATGTGTTTGAGCCAATCAGTTGTGTTGTGACAAGGTAGGTGGGGTATACAGAATAGAGCCCTATTTGGTAAAAGACCAAGTCCATATTATGGCAAGAACAAGCTCAAATAAGCAAAAAGAAACGACAGTCCATCATTACTTTAAGACATGAAGGTCAGTCAATCCGGAAAATTTCAAGAAAATCTTCAAGTGCAGTCGCAAAAAACATCAAGAGCTATGATGAAACTGGCTCTCATGAGGACCGCCACATGAATGGAAAACCCAGAGTTACCTCTGCTGCAGAGGATACATTCATTAGAGTTACCAGTCTCAGAAATTGCAAACCAAATAAATGGTTTACAGAGTTCAAGTAACAGACACATCTCAACATCAACTGTTCAGAGGAGACTGTGTGAATCAGGCCTTCATGGTCGAGTTGCTGCAAAGAAACCACTACCAAAGGACACCAATAATAAGAAGAGACTTGCTTGGGCCAAGAAACACGAGCAATGGACATTAGACTGGTGGAAATCTGTCCTTTGGTCTGATGAGTCCAAATTTGAGATTTTTGGTTCCAACCGCCGTGTCTTTGTGAGACGCGGTGTGGGTGAACGGATGATCTCCGCATGTGTATTTCCCACCGTAAAGCATGGAGGAGAAGGTGTTATGGTGTGGGGGTGCTTTGCTGGTGACACTATCTGTGATTTATTTAGAATTCAAGGCACACTTATCCAGCATGGCTACCACAGCATTCTGCAGCAATACACCATCCCATCTGGTTTGGGCTTAGTGGGACTATCATTTGTTTTTCAACAGGACAATGACCCAACACACCTCCAGGCTGTGTAAGGGCTATTTTACCAAAAAGGAGAGTGATGGAGTGCTGCATCAGATGACCTGGCCTCCACAATCCCCCGACCTCAACCAAATTGAGCTGGTTTGGGATGAGTAGGACCGCCGAGTGAAGGAAAAGCAGCCAACAAGTGCTCAGCATATGTGGGAACCCCTTCAAGACTGTTTGAAAAGCATTCCAGGTGAAGCTGGTTGAGAGAATGCCAAGAATGTGCAAAGCTGTCATCAAGGCAAAGGGTGGCTATTTGAAGAATCTCAAATATAAAATATTTTTAAAAAATCTAAAACTTTTGACCGGTAGTGTAGATTACAGCAAACCATGTGGCAAACGTTTCTCCTTGTCAGTTTCACTTTTATGCAGGTTTTTTTATTCAAGCCCAGTGCTACCCTACCTGATTCTACTACTCATCTGTTCTTCAAGACCTCCTCTGTTCATCGAGACCTTGAGTAGTATAATATTTTGTTCTCAATGACATGTATTGCTAAAAAGAAGGTTTAAGGTAATACAGGCAGGCACCACATTACTACAAGACAAAACACCTCTCTCAATCAAGCATGACAATCTTGTAAGTATAAAAGCAAAACTTGCTTTCATATAATTTTTTTAAAACTTGAAAAGTAGTGGAATGGGATTAGTGTGGTGTGTGAAGAATCCAATACTTTAACTTGTATGCAGTACCTCCTCTAAGAGTATGAATTAGGCTGTTTGAGAAAGTTTGAATCCTAAGCAACCTGCCTACACATTGCTGGAAGTATAATATACCAACATAGCTATTGTAGTTGGTCAAAGCTGTGTGCTGGAAAACCTTTGTAGAGCATGGGTTGAATAGGCATTGTGGTGCATATTTCCTTTATTTTTCGGCTTCAGACCAATGCCTACTTCTCACTTAAAACAGTTTTTTGTTTTTAATATATGATATTCAGGTATGAATGTGTGTGTGTGTGTATGTACAGGTAACTGCCAAAATAATGGAAACACAAGTAAATGAGGGATACAAAGATATTGAAAGCAGGTGCTTCCACACAGGCGTGATTTCTGAGTCAATTAACATCTCATCATGGGCAGGCCATTATTCTGGCCATTATTATGGCTGCCATGGCTATGCCCCATAGGATGACAATGCCGCCCTCCACAGGGCACGAGTTTATACTGAATGGTTTGATGAGCATGAAAACGATGTAAACCATATGCCATGGCCGTCTCAGTCACCAGACCTCAATCAAAATGAACACTTATGGGAGATTCTTGAGTGGCACCTGAGACAGCATTTTCCACCACCCTCAACAAAACACCAAATGATGGAATTTCTTCTTCTTGTTCTAGACACTGTGTGCATTGAAGCTGTTCTGGTTCTTGGGTGCCAAACACCCTATTAAGAGTCTTTATGTTGGTGTTTCTTTTATTTTGGCAGTTACCTGCATGTGTGTGTGTATGTGTGTGTGGTGGATAAGGGATTGTATATGAGAGGGAATTGAAACCTCTTGTTATTAGATAACACACATTGTCATATCAGCTTTTTCCGTGAGAGAGAGAGAGAGAAACACAGGAGAGAGTGCAGGGTATTGTCCAAGAAGATTATATGATTTCAGGAGAACAGAAATGGTTTTGCACAATCTAACAGCAATTTGGAAAGGGCTCGAACACAAATGCAGTCATTCTGCACAAAAACTAGAATAAAGAAAAAGACAATGACAGTATATGAAATATGCATAAAGTATTCTGTATCTAATGTGAATTTTGACAACACTTACATGTTTGAAGTCGTGGACCTCGAGCACCTCATCACTACCGTTCCCCATCCTGAAGATCTCAATGCGGTGGGCGGGGTCAATCTCCATGATACTGTCTGTTTCCATGCCGTCCAGCACAGCCTTGTAATGTTGGTTGTACACCTGGAGACACAGGACCAATCAGAAACATCCTCAGCTTGACTGACAGGTCATTTAACCAATAGTACATGAGGGTGGGGCAACTCAACTCAGTAGCTCAAATCTATAGCCTTTCAATGGTCTTTCAATAAGCTTACTATACCGCCAATAGGAAAAATCTAGGGGTGGCAGGTAGCCTAGTGGTTAGAGAGGTGTGACAGCAATCGTACAATTGACAAATAAAGTGATCTTAATCCTTAATGTATGGCTTTTCAATAGGCTTAAAATACAGTCTATAGCCATTAACTAGGCTTAATACACCGCAAATAATTATAATCCAAAAATAAATACTGTAGTCTAAAGATGTGAGGCCAATACTCACCTGATGCAATCACATTGATCTAGCTATGTCATATTCTTCAAAGCATCATGTCCAAAGTAAAACATCACATTTGACCAATGCAACCAATATACCACCGCAGTGAACGGCATCCGGCATGCTGATATTTGTAAAGTGCCAAAGTATTCATAAACACGATCAGAGATAACACTAAGTCATTGTTGATACATTGCCATTGACAAACTGCAAGTCATTTGTACATCCATAGAGGCTGCGTAAGTACCCTTCGAGTTGCTACGTCGAATAAATGCGACTTTGAATATGTGGCTCGGATAGTTGTTTGTTTTTCTTGGTCCTACCTTAAAGCACTTGATTATGTATTGTTCTTGGTCACGCCGGGGCGGCTGTTAAAATTCCCTGTCTATAAAAATGATTCATGCCTACCAGCTGAAAACTACTCTATTAATATGTATGTGGAGTGTGGTGTTATGATGAGAAATATATTGCTGAGTTCATCTTCATCTGTTGGGGTGATGAATCAAAGCGCCCCATACTGTACCAATGAGAGAGTTGATTAATGGATACAGTTAGGCGGCCAATGAAATCCATCAAGATTAATATTCCCAATCAACATGTCGGGGCCACTGATTGTTAAGGGATTGAACACAGAAATAACCCAAGCCCTGTGAAAAAGTTAGGTTTCTATCTACAGTCGTGGTCAAAAGTTTTGAGAATGACACAAATATTAATTTTCACAAAGTCTGCTGCCTCAGTTTTGATGATGGCAATTTGCATATACTCCAGAATGTTATGAAGAGTGATCAGATAATTGCAAAGTCCCTCTTTGCCATGAAAATGAACTTAATCCCCAAAAAACATTTCCACTGCATTTCAGCCCTGCCACAAAAGGACCAGCTGACATCATGTCAGTGATTCTCTCGTTAACACAGGTGAGAGTGTTGACGAGGACAAGGCTGGAGATCACTCTGTCATGCTGATTGAGTTAGAATAACAGACTGGAAGCTTTAAAAGGAGGGTGGTGCTTGAAATCATTGTTCTTCCTCTGTTAACCATGGTTACCTGCAAGGAAACACGTGCCGTCATCATTGCTTTGCACAAAAAGGGCTTCACAGGCAAGGATATTGCTGCTAGTAAGATTGCACCTAAATCAACCATTTATCGGATCATCAAGAACTTCAAGGAGAGAGGTTCAATTGTTGTGAAGAAGGCTTCAGGGCGCACAAGAAAGTCCAGCAAGCGCCAGGACCGTCTCCTAAAATTGATTCAGCTGCGGGATCGGGGCACCACCAGTGCAGAGCATGCTCAGGAATGGCAGCAGGCAGGTGTGATTGCATCTGCACGCACAGTGAGGCAAAGACTTTTGGAGGATGGCCTGGTGTCAAGAAGGGCATGTCTGGTATCGAGGAAGCCACTCTCTCCAGGAAAAACATCAGGGACAGACTGATATTCTGCAAAAGGTACAGGGATTGAAATGCTGAGGACTGGGTTAAAATCATTTTCTCTGATGAATCCCCTTTCCGATTGTTTGGGGCATCCGGAAAAAAGCTTGTCCGGAGAAGACAAGGTGAGCGCTACCATCAGTCCTGTGTCATGCCAACAGTAAAGCATCCTGAGACCATTCATGTGTGGGGTTGCTTCTCAGCCAAGAGAGTGGGCTCACTCACAATTTTGCCTAAGAACACAGCCATGAATAAAGAATGGTACCAACACATCCTCCGAGAGCAACTTCTCCCAACCATCCAAGAACAGTTTAGTGACGAACAATGCCTTTTCCAGCATGATGGAGCACCTTGCCATAAGGCAAAAGTGATAACTAAGTGGCTTGGGGAACAAAACATCGAAATTTTGGGTCCATGGCCAGGAAACTCCCCAGACCTTAATCCCATTGAGAACTTGTGGTCAATCCTCAAGAGGCGGGTGAACAAACAAAAACCCACAAATTCTGACAAACTCCAAGCATTGATTATGCAAGAATGGGCTGCCATCAGTCAGGATGTGGCCCAGAAGTTAATTGACAGCATGCCAGGGCGGATTGCAGAGGTCTTGAAAAAGAAGGGTCAACACTGCAAATATTGGCTCTTTGCATAAACTTAATGTAATTTTCAATAAAAGCCTTTGACACTTATGGAATGCTTGTAATTATACTTCAGTATACCATAGTAACATCTGACAAAAATATCTAAAAACACTGAAGCAGCAAACTTTGTGAAGACCAATACTTGTGTCATTCTCAAAACCTTTGACCACGACTGTAGTGTTTATGACTATAATGTCCATGCCTGATGCTCATATGTTGGTCTAGTGACTCTAGTAACACTAGTTAAAGCCCTATAGTATGGCAATACCATTCAGAAAGAGGTTAGATAAGCATTCGATTACACTCTTCATACGTGTGCTCAACATGTTGTTTACCCACTTACTACCACACACTCCTTATCAATCAATCAATCAATCAATTTTATTTTATATAGCCCTTCTTACATCAGCTAATATCTCGAAGTGCTGTACAGAAACCCAGCCTAAAACCCCAAACAGCTAGTAATGCAGGTGTAGAAGCACGGTGGCTAGGAAAAACTCCCTAGAAAGGCGAAAACCTAGGAAGAAACCTAGAGAGGAACCAGGCTATGAGGGGTGGCCAGTCCTCTTCTGGCTGTGCCGGGTGAAGATTATAACAGAACCATGCCAAGATGTTCAAAAATGTTCATAAGTGACAAGCATGGTCAAATAATAATCAGGAATAAATCTCAGTTGGCTTTTCATAGCCGATCATTAAGAGTTGAAAACAGCAGGTCTGGGACAGGTAGGGGTTCCATAACCGCAGGCAGAACAGTTGAAACTGGAATAGCAGCAAGGCCAGGCGGACTGGGGACAGCAAGGAGTCACCACGGCCGGTAGTCCCGACGTATGGTCCTAGGGCTCAGGTCTCTCAGTTGGCTTTTCATAGCCGATCATTAAGAGTTGAAAACAGCAGGTCTGGGACAGGTAGGGGTTTCGTAACCGCAGGCAGAACAGTTGAAACTGGAATAGCAGCAAGGCCAGGCGGACTGGGGACAGCAAGGTGTCATCATGCCCGGTAGTCCTGACGTATGGTCCTAGGGCTCAGGTTCTCAGAGAGAAAGAGAGAACGAGAGAATTAGAGAGAGCATACTTAAATTCACACAGGACACTGGATAAGACAGGAGAAGTACTCCAGGTATAACCAACTAACCCCAGCCCCCCGACACATAAACTACTGCAGCATAAATACTGGAGGCTGAGACAGGAGCGGTCCGGAGACACTGTGGCCCCATCCGAAGAAACCCCCGGACAGGGCCAAACAGGAAGGATATAACCCCACCCACTCTGCCAAAGCACAGCCCCCGCACCACTAGAGGGATATCCTCAACCACCAACTTACAATCCTGAGACAAGGCCGAGTATAGCCCACAGAGGTCTCCACCACAGCACAAACCAAGGGGGGCGCCAACCCAGACAGGAAGATCACGTCAGTAACTCAACCCACTCAAGTGACGCACCCCTCCCAGGGACGGCATGAAAGAGCACCAGCAAGCCAGTGACTCAGCCCCTGCAACAGGGTTAGAGGCAGAGAACCCCAGTGGAGAGGGGAACCGGCCTGGCAGAGACAGCAAGGGCTGTTCGTTGCTCCAGAGCCTTTCCGTTCACCTTCACACTCCTGGGCCAGACTACACTCAATCATATGACCTACTGAAGAGATAAGTCTTCAGTAAAGACTTAAAGGTTGAGACCGAGTCTGCGTCTCTCACATGGGTAGGCAGACTGTTCCATAAAAATGGAGATCTATAGGAGAAAGCCCTGCCTCCCGCTGTTTGCTTAGAAATTCTAGGGACAATTAGGAGGCCTGCGTCTTGTGACCGTAGCGTACGTATTGGTATGTACGGCAGGACCAACTCGGAAAGATAGGTAGGAGCAAGCCCATGTAACGCTTTATAGGTTAACAGTAAAACCTTGAAATCAGCCCTTGCCTTAACAGGAAGCCAGTGTAGGGAAGCTAGCACTGGAGTAATATGATCAAATTTCTTGGTTCTAGTCAGGATTCTAGCAGCCGTATTTAGCACTAACTGAAGTTTATTTAGTGCTTTATCCTTATGACATTTAAATGACCTGCACCCCATATTGCCATCAAGCTCTTCAATAGGTGAGCAATAATGATTGGTGAGCAATAATGATTGAATGGGATATAATTCTTAACAGAAGATCACGGCAAGTATGGCTCTGGAATATAAATAGCCATTAACATGGGTCACAATGGCCTTGGCTCGGAAAGGAACCTGAACTTTAAAATCGTAAGACGTAGCCAAATGAAGATGGACCTGATATTCAAGTGTCAGTCGAGCAGTTATTTGAAATTTAGAGCCATTATATAGTCTGGGAGCCTTTGTGGTGGATTAAAGTTCCATTTAACCCTTTTCTTATATATTAGCATAAAGGTGGAAAGGACTTATTGATTTATACGAAAACAGTTCATCACATTTTCTGTAGGCGGTGGTCACTTTTGATTAAACTCCAGCGATGAGATTTTCCTCATCACATCATGTTTAAATGGATTGCAATGTACATCATAAATGAACTGTTTGAATTTACTTGTTCAATGTTTTAAATAAACGTTTTGTTTAGAAAATGGGATGGCTTCTGTGGATCCCTGGGTTTGTGGCAGGTGAAGTATTGCTGAACTATTAGTAATACAGTGCATTCGGAAAGTATTCAGACCCCTTGACTTTTTCGACATTTGTTACGTTACAGCCTTATTCTAAAATGTATAAAATCTTTTTTTCCCTCATCAATTTTCACACAATACCCCATAATGACAAAGCAAAAACAGGTCTTTATACATTTTTGAAAAAAACAGAAATACCTTATTTACATAAGTATTCAGACCCTTTACTATGAGACTCAAAATTTAGCTCAGGTGTATCCTGTTTCCATTGATCATCCTTGAAATGTTTCTACAACTTGATTGGAGTACACCTGTGGTAAATTCAATTGATTGGACTTGATTTGGAAAGGCACACACCTGTCTATATAAGGTCCCACAGTTGACAGTGCATGTCAGAGCAAAAACCAAGCCATGAGGTCAAAGGAATTGTCCGTAGAGCACCGAGACAGGATTGTGTCGAGGCACAGATCTGGGGAAGGGTACCAAAACATTTCTGCTGCATTGAAGGTCCCCAAGAACACAGTGGCCTCCCTCATTCTTAAATGGAAGTAGTTTGGAACCACCAAGACTCTTCCTAGAGCTGGCCGCCTGGCCAAACTGAGCAATTGGAGGAGAAGGGCCTTGGTCAGGGAGGTGACCAAGAACCCGATGGTCACTCTGACAGAGCTCCAGAGTTCCTCTGTGGAGATGGGAGAACTTTCCAGAAGGACAACCATCTCTGCAGCACTCCGTCAATCAGGCCTTTATGGTAGAGTGGCCAGACGGAAGCCACTCCTCAGTAAAAGGCACCTGACAGCCCGCTTGGAGTTTGCCAAAAGGCACCTACAGGATTCAGACCATGAGAAACAAGATTATCTGGTCTGATGAAACCAAGATTGAACTCTTTGGCCTGAATGCCAAGTGTCACGTCTGGAAGAAACCTGACACCATCCCTACGGAGAAGCATGATAGTGGCAGCATCATGCTGTGGGGATGTTTTTCAGCGGCAGTGACTGGGAGTCTGGATCAAGGGAAAGATGAACGGAGCAAAGTACAGAGAGATCCTCTCTGAAAACCTGCTCAGTGCTCAGGACCTCAGACTGGGGCGAAGGTTCACCTTCCAACAGGACAATGACCCTAAGAACACAGCCAAGACAACACAGGAGTGGCTTCGGGACAAGTCTCTGAATGTCCTTGAGTGGCCCAGCCAGAGCCTGGACTTGAACCCGATGAAACATCTCTTGAGAGACCTGAAAATAGCCGTGCAACGACGCTCACCATCCAACCTGACAGAGCTTGAGAGGATCTGCAGAGAAGAATGTGAGAAACTCCCCAAATACAGGTGTGCCAGGCTTGTAGCGTCATACCCAAGAAGACTCGAGGCTGTAATTGCTGCCAAAGGTGCTTCAACAAAGTATTGAGTAAAGGGTCTGAATACTTATGTAAATGTGATATTTCCGTTTTTGTGGTATTTTTTGCAAAAATGTCTAAAAACCTGTTTTGCTTTGTCATTATGGGGTATTGTGTGTAGATTGCTAAGTGAAAAAAACAATTTAATCGATTTTAGAATAAGGATGTAACGTAACTAAATGTGGAAAAAGTTAAGGGGTCTGAATACTTTTCCGAATGCACTGTATTATTAAAGTAACTGACCAGTGAAAATCTCACTTTTAAAAGTTCATGTTCTGTTCACTCATAGCTAATATTATTGACTCGTCCTATCCTCTTATTTGTGGCCAAAGCATAAATTGGAGAAAAAACACTTTAAAAAACCCACCTCAAACTTGTATCTCAAACACACCATTTAAAAATGGTTTGCTATTTCCTTATAGAGGATGATGTCATCCTCCTGAGGACGATGAGCTGGCCAATCAGCGGTCTATTCACATTAATATTTTTAATGACCGGTATACGCCCACACCATTCCAACACAGAAAAGCTGCTTTTTAACATGCTTAATTACCATGTGTTGGAAGGAAAAATATTTTACTCATATTGTAATCAAGTATAGGTCATATTTCATAGAAATCTGGAAACACTGGACAGTTACTTTAAGCTTGTGAATATAAGTGCAAAGAGGTTAGAAATATGGCTTTCTTAGAACAAACATTTTGGTCTATGGACCATATTCATATGTTTGGTTACCACACATTGTCATATCAAACATGGTCAATTGTATTGGATTTTTCTGGGGTGTGTTGACTTTGGATAGCACTAATGTTCATCTAATCTTTTCACAAATCAAATATTTAAATTTCCTAACCGTCACTTTTAACCTTGCTTCATTATCTCCTCAGCCTTTTTGACCAATTACTAAACAGCACATTTTTCCAGAAGCACATGCTCGGTGCGACTTCACGTAGGCGGGGGAGGCCAATGCTGAGAGAGTACATCCTGAGTGCTCCTGAAGCAATTTCATATTGATTTGTACTCGATCGGGCTGGCTATTCAGATATGTCATATAATTAATTTAAAGGTTCCGATTCAATGCGGTTGCATAACATACTCAACATACATGATATATAATAAATATTACTTATCAAAACAGTGAAGTTAAGTTTAAGAAACAATTAAAAAAGTGTCTCAATTAGTGTCCTCAGTAGCAAGGCAGCAAAAATAATACACTGTATGATAACCTCTCTATGAATGTCACAGTACAAATTGTTATGCCAACCTGCTGAATATACATTTTTTACAGGGTACGAGTGCAAGATCTCCTATTGTCAAAAACTACCATCAGTATCTCCCATTCCCCCTAGGAAGGGCTCAGGTTCAATCAATCAATCCATCAAAGTTTTTTTGTCACATGCAAAGGATACAGTAGTTCTGTCCTTGAGCTGTTCTTGTCTATTAATGTTCTGTATCATGTCATGTTTCATGTTCTGTGTGGGCCCCAGGAAGAGTAGCTGCTGATTTCACAACAACTACTGGGGATCCTGATAAATACCCATACAGTAGGTGTAAAACAGTGAAATGCTAACTTGCACAGCGGGAAATTCGCTTCCAACACGAACACAACACTGCAAATTGTATGGAAGCATTTCCCGACAATGCCTTGTTTATTTATCCATGGCAAGGCCTTTCTCCAAGGTGGTCCTTAACAATCTCTACCCAGATGGTGTCAAACATATTGTAGAGCCACAAAAGGGCCCAGTGAATAAGAGACAGCAGGCCCAACGAACCCACAGGTTTTTGTGTGAATGGGGCTCTATCTGTCTGTGGCACTGGAGGACATTACGTAAAGGTTACGGTGATGCTGTGTGAAAGTGAGTGGGTGTATGAAGGACAGGACGCGACTGTGTGTGTGTGGGGGGGTGGGTGGGTGGGGGGCGTGTGTGTATGTGTGAGCCTCATGGGAGCCTCGGGCACACCGGTGATGGATAGAGGAGGGCAGTAGCTCAGACAGCCGTACTGGTCACCAATTACAAGACAGAGAGAAAGAGCCTGCGGTAGGTCTTGATTGACAGCCTACATCTTGGATGAACCTCTCATAGTTATTTTTTGTTTTTTTTGCCCCCTTTTTTCTTCCCAATTTCGATCTTGTCTCATCGCTGCAACTCCCCAACGGGCTTGGGAGGCAAAGGTTGAGTCATGCGTCCTCCGAAACATGACCCGCCAAACCACGCTTCTTAACACCCGCCCGCTTAACCCAGAAGCCAGCCGCACCAATATGTCGGAGGAAACACTGTTCAACTGACGCCTGAGGTCAGCCTGCAGGCGCACGGCCCCCCACAAGGAGTCGCTAGAGCGCGATGAGCCAAGTAAAGCCCCCCTGGCCAAACCCTCCCCTAACCCGGACGACGCTGGGCCAATTGTGCGCCGCCCTATTGGACTCCTGATCACAGCCGGTTGTGATACAGCCCGGGATCGAACCCAAGTCTGTAGACCGCTGCGCCACTCGGGAGGCCTCTCATTGTTTCTAAAGGAAGTTTAGTGGGTGGATTAATAAAAGGATGGGAAATGACATAAGCACCACTGTTACTGTTACAGAAGATGGTCTCCTGGGTAGACAGAACAGACAGACTTCTTCAAGGCTGAGCGTCAAGTCAAAACAGCTGCAGAAGGAGAGAGAGGAGAGTCCCGTGTTCAGCCTTGGTTGGTTGCCAGTGAGCAATCTGAATGGACATTTCACTAGCTCTCTCTTACAGCTTTTCTCTTTGCTCCTTTTTCACACAGAATCCCCACCATTGGCTCCTTGTCCTCCAGCAAACTGCAGCATGGTGAATTAGCAGAGCTCATGACTCTCGCCTCACATGGCCAGTCACATGGCCAGTCACATGAGAACTAGCTAAATGTCTCCCCAGGGTTGCACTCGCTCCTCTGCATTGTTGTTTTATTAGAGTCTAGTTTCCCCCCCTCTAATGGAAACAGACATCTCTGTTAGAGACATTGAAAATAACCACTTCTACAACCTTACACTAGCACCAGCACCAGCACCACCGCTACCCTACTAATCCTCCTCCGCTCTTCAAGAATTAGACTGAATGTAATCTAAAGCTCTGCTCCTCTCCCATGGGGGATTTCAGAATGTTCAAACAGAAGGTGGGTAGCAACCGCCAGACAAACGAGAAGATGAGAGATGAGAGATGAGGGAAAACAATTCCAGAGAATATTCCAGAGAAAGATGAGAAAATAATATTTGGAGACGCTTTCTCTCCGTTGGGACAGACGCGAACTGGCTGAATCGATTCAGTGGCTAGCTTTGCACTTACAGTGGGGGAAAAAAGTATTTAGTCAGCCACCAATTGTGCAAGTTCTCCCACTTATAAAGATGAGAGAGGCCTGTAATTTTCATCATAGGTACACGTCAACTATGACAGACAAAATGAGGAAAAAAAGTCCAGAAAATCACATTGTAGGATTTTTAATGAATTTATTTGCAAATTATGGTGGAAAATAAGTATTTGGTCACCTACAAACAAGCAAGATTTCTGGCTCTCACAGACCTGTAACTTCTTCTTTAAGAGGCTCCTCTGTCCTCCACTCGTTACCTGTATTAATGGCACCTGTTTGAACTTGTTATCAGTATAAAAGACACCTGTCCACAACCTCAAACAGTCACACTCCAAACTCCACTATGGCCAAGACCAAAGAGCTGTCAAAGGACACCAGAAACACAATTGTAGACCTGCACCAGGCTGGGAAGACTGAATCTGCAATAGGTAAGCAGCTTGGTTTGAAGAAATCAACTGTGGGAGCAATTATTAGGAAATGGAAGACATACAAGACCACTGATAATCTCCCTCGATCTGGGGCTCCACGCAAGATCTCACCCCGTGGGGTCAAAATGATCACAAGAACGGTGAGCAAAAATCCCAGAACCACACAGGGGGACCTAGTGAATGATCTGCAGAGAGCTGGGACCAAAGTAACAAAGCCTACCATTAGTAACACACTACGCCGCCAGGGACTCAAATCCTGCAGTGCCAGACGTGTCCCCCTGCTTAAGCCAGTACATGTCCAGGCCCGTCTGAAGTTTGCTAGAGTGCATTTGGATGATCCAGCAGAGGATTGGGAGAATGTCATATGGTCAGATGAAACCAAAATATACTCAACTCGTCGTGTTTGGAGGACAAAGAATGCTGAGTTGCATCCAAAGAACACCATACCTACTGTGAAGCATGGGGGTGGAAACATCATGCTTTGGGGCTGTTTTTCTGCAAAGGGACCAGGACGACTGATCCGTGTAAAGGAAAGAATGAATGGGGCCATGTATCGTGAGATTTTGAGTGAAAACCTCCTTCCATCAGCAAGGGCATTGAAGATGAAACGTGGCTGGGTCTTTCAGCATGACAATGATCCCAAACACACCGCCCGGGCAACGAAGGAGTGGCTTCGTAAGAAGCATTTCAAGGTCCTGGAGTGGCCTAGCCAGTCTCCAGATCTCAACCCCATAGAAAATCTTTGGAGGGAGTTGAAAGTCCGTGTTGCCCAGCAACAGCCCCAAAACATCACTGCTCTAGAGGAGATCTGCATGGAGGAATGGGCCAAAATACCAGCAACAGTGTGTGAAAACCTTGTGAAGACTTACAGAAAACGTTTGACCTGTGTCATTGCCAACAAAGGCTATATAACTAAGTATTTGTTATTGACCAAATACTTATTTTCCACCATAATTTGCAAATAAATTCATTAAAAATCCTACAATGTGATTTTCTGGATTTTTTTCTTCTCATTTTGTCTGTCATAGTTGACGTGTACCTATGATGAAAATTACAGGCCTCTCTCATCTTTTTAAGTGGGAGAACTTGCACAATTGGTGGCTGACTAAATACTTTTTTCCCCCACTGTAACTGGCTAACAGTAGCTACTAAGGGTAAGTTATAACCTATATGTATTTTTGTTTTGTTTTACATACTGGTAACTAGAGTCGTTCAAGGGAATTCGGGACATGGGTGACTAGTTAACGTTAGCTTGGCTCTCTCTGTGTTTCGTGCCGTGGGAGGAGGGGTTGGTTCATTGGCAGAGAGCAATGGCTAGCTAGAATGCTAACTATTCTAGCTAACTAACTGGCTGAATAAGTTGACGAAGTACTCACTCAAACTGTCAAAACTAACCCAAAACTTTACACAACGTTAGACACGGACACAAATGATCTGTTTGGCGTGTTAACACACTGGTGGTTTGTTGTAACCGAGTATTGGTGCTAAACCGTGTTATTGGAGGCTGGCATGCTAGCTGGCTATGGCGTCATAGGATTCGGTGCCCTGGACGGTTTTCACGGAAGAATACCGTACCAAGTTAGCTAGCTGAATAAACTAAGTTAGAGTCTATTCCTAGAAAACATTGAACCGCTATAGTTTACAACAATTATAATTTCTAAAGTGGAAGTTGGGAGAGTTATATTTGAGTGTTTCAGTGAAACGTAAGTGAGGGAGGCCCCGTTCTCTCGCTTTCCCAGATGTTTAGTTCATTTCATTCCGATCTCCTTTGCATTATTGTAGCCTTTTTCTGTAGCCTGTCAACTATGTGTCTGTCTATCCCTGTTCTCTCCTCTCTGCACAGGCCAAACAAACGCTTCACACCGCATGGCTGCTGCCACTCTAATCTGGTGGTCCCTGCGCGCACGACCCATGTGGAGTTCCAGGTCTCCGGCAGCCTCTGGAACTGCCGTTCTGCGGCCAACAAGGCAGAGTTCATCTCAGCCTATGCTACCCTCCAGTCCCTCGACTTCTTGCCGCTGACGGAAACATGGATTACCAAAGAAAACACTGCTACTCCTACTACTATTTCCTCGTCTGACCATGTGTTCTCGCATACCCCGAGAGCATCTGGTCAGCGCGGCGGTGGCACATGTAAATGTAAACAGAGTGAAGAGAGAGGGAGAGGAAAAAGTCGAACCAGGTGGAAAATGAAGAACCAGAAGGGAAATAACTTCAACCATTATATACTGAACAAAAATATGCAACCAGTGGTGGAAAAAGTACCCAATTGTCATACTTGAGTAAAAGTAAAGATACCTTAATAGAAAATGACTCAAGTAAAAGTGAAAGTCACCCAGGAAAATACTGCTTGAGTAAAAGTCTAAAAGTATTTGGTTTTAAATATACTTAAAATGCAACGAGTACTTTTGGGTGTCAGGGAAAATGTATGGAGTAAAAAGTACACAATTTTCTTTAGGAATGTAGTGAAGTAAAAGTAAAAGATGTCAAAAATATAAATAGTAAAGTAAAGTACAGATACCCCAAAAAACTACTTAAGTAGTTCTTTAAAGTATTATTACTTAAGTACTTTACACCACTGCATGCAACAATTTCAAAGATTTTACTGAGTTACAGTTCATATAAGGAAATCAGTCAATTTAAATAAATTAGGCCCTAATCTATGGATTTCACATGACTGGGAAAACAGATATGTATCTGTTGGTCACAGATACCTTTAAAAAAAGGTTGCGGCGTGGATCAGAAAATCAGTCAGTATCTAGTGTGACCACCATTTGCCTCATGCAGTGCGACATCTCCTTTGCATAGAGGTGATCAGGCTGTTGATTGTGGCCTGTGGAATTTTGTCCCACTCCTGCTGTACAAATTTGTGCACAACATTTTCGAGAAATAATTTTTTTGTGCATATGGAACATTTCTGGGATCTTTTATTTCTGCTCATGAAACATGTTGCATTTATATTTTTGTTCAGTGTAGATGTGGCAGAGACAGGAGCACAGATGAATGCATGTCAATGTCCACCGAATCGGCTACCGTGGGCAGATAGAACGCTGAAAAGTGTCCCCGCAGATCGTGCTCAAAGTGTCCCCGCAGATCATCCATTTGAAATCAGCTCACTATTGCACACTCATTTACTGCAGACTCATCTTACTGAATTTCCACTTTGATATTGGAAATTTAATCAAAGCCTATTGGATGATAACTTGTTTTTAACTAGGACAGAGGAATTTATAACTTAATTTTTCTGACATAACATAGGTACAGCAAATCCCCTTATTGTATGGGACACATTTAAATGTGCCTTTAGAGGCCATACTCATCTCGAAAACAAAAGCAATTTAGTCCATACTAACAAAGGAAATAGAAGGTCTAACAGAACAGATAGGTAGCAATAAAAACTGCAACATAGAGGCTCAGAATAAATTAGAGGAAAAACAAAAATAAATGGTGGACCTTATTCATGAAAGATCAAGTGTAATATGTTATAAAAATAAAGCAAACTGGATGGAATATGGGGAAAAATGCACCAAATAATTTTTTTGTCTTCAACATAGAAATAATACCAAAAAGAATTTACTGAAATTGGTTACAAATGACAGAGTCACCCATGATTCACCAAAATATATTTTGAAGGAGGAAGCAAAATACTTTAAGCATATGTTTTCGTTTCAGTCACCGCCATCTCCTCTAACTGAAACTAATTGTATGGATTTTTACAGAGGAGGATGCAACTAAAGACTTTAAGTCCGGGAAAACTCCAGGGTTGGATGGCATACCAGTTGAGGTATACAAATCCTTTTTTGATATACTCAGAGGACCGTTATTAGCATGTTTCAACCACTCCTACGTAAATGGTAGATTATCATACACTCAAGAAGCAGGTCTGATTTCAATATTACTGAAACAGGATACAAGTGGGAAATATAAAGATCCAGTCCATTTAAATTGGAGGCCCCTTACACTTCAGTGTTGCGATGCAAAAATTCTAGCAAAATGTATAGCGCATAGAATTAAAAAGGTATTGTCGGACATTATTCATACTAATCAGACAGGTTTTTTTACATGGACGATACATTGGAGATAATATAAGGCAAGTACTGGAAACAATATAACACTATGACAAATCTGGGAAACCAGGCCTGACTTTGAAAAGGCTTTTGATAAAGTACGACTGGAGTTTATATATAAATGCCTGGAGCATTTCAATTTTGGAGAATCTCTTATAAAATGGGTTAAAATCATGTATAGTAAACCCTAGGTGTAAAATAGTAAATAATGGCTATTTCTCAGATAGTTTTACAATGTCAAGAGGAGTAAAACAAGGTTGTCCATTATCGGCATATCTATTTATTATGGCCATCGAAATGTTAGCTATTAAAATCAGATCCAACAATAATATCAAGGGATTAGAAATCCAGGGCTTAAAAACAAAGGTGTCATTATACGCTGATGATTCATGTTTTCTTTTAAATCCACAACTTGAATCCCTCCACAACCTCATAGAGGATCTAGATACATGTTCTAACCTCTCTGGATTACAACTAAATTATGATAAATGTACTATATTACGTATTGGATCACTAAAAAATAAAAAATTTACATTACCATGTAGTTTACCAATAAAATGGTCTGATGGTGATGTGGATATACTCGGAATACATATCCCAAAATAAATAAACGATCTCACTCCAATACATTTGAATAGAAAGTTAGCAAAAATAGATAACATCTTGCTACCATGGGAAGGTAAATACCTGTCTATTTGTGGAAAAATCACCCTGATTAACTTTATAGTGTTATCCAAGTTTACTTATTTGCTTATGGTCTTGCCTACGCCTAGTGAACAGTTTTCTAAATAATATGAAAAAAACATATGGAAATGTCTGCTCTACCCAAAATTACAACCAAATAACTGCAGCGTTACCACAAAAATGGAAGAGGAAAGTGGAAGGGGGAAAAAGTAAGGAATGTATCTGTCGGCCCTGCATTAAAGACCATAATTGTTTAAAGAAAATTGTGATAATTTAAGGACCAAAGGATTGACAGCCGTCCCATATAGATTGCAAAATATTTGGGAAGAGATTTTTGACGTACCGATTCCATGGCAAATGGTTTATGAATTGATACGCAAAACGACGCCGGATTCAAAACTTAGAATTTTTCAATTAAAATTATTATACAAAATTCTTGCTACCAATAGAATGTTATTTATATGGGAGATACAATCTTCCCAGCTCTGCGAAGAGATATAATCATTAGATCATTTGTTTTGGTACTATCCATTTCTAGCTTGTTTTTGGTCACAGGTCCAAGAATGGCTGAAGGATTGCAATATTTACCTGGAGCTAACCCTGCAGATAGCACTAATGGGTGATCTGAAAAGTCAATCGATCAATAATACAGTGGCTTGCGAAAGTATTCACCCCCCTTGGCATTTTTCCTATTTTGTTGCCTTAAAACCTGGAATTAAAATTGAATTTTGGGTGGTTTGTATCATTTGATTTACACAACATGCCTACCACTTTGAAGATGCAAATGATTTTTTTATTTAAACAAACAAGAAATAAGACAAAAAAACTGAAAACTTGAGCGTGCATAACTATTCACCCCCCAGTCAATACTTTGTAGAGCCACTTTTTGCAGCAATTACAGCTGCAAGTCTCTTGGGGTATGTCTCTATAAGCTTGGCACATCTAGCCACTGGGATTTTTGCCCATTCTTCAAGGCAAAACTGCTCCAGCTCCTTCAAGTTGGATGGGTTCTGCTGGTGTACAGCAATCTTTAAGTCAAACCACAGATTCTCAATTGGATTGAGGTCTGGGCTTTGACTAGGCCATTCCAAGACATTTAAATGTTTCCCCTTAAACCACTCAAGTGTTGCTTTAGCAGTATGCTTAGGGTCATTGTCCTGCTGGAAGGTGAACCTCCGTCCCAGTCTCAAATCTCTGGAAGACAAACAGGTTTCCCTCAAGAATTTTACTGTATTTAGCCCCATCCATCATTCCTTCAATTCTGACCAGTTTCCCAGTCCCTGCCGATGAAAAACATCCCCACAGCATGATGCTGCCACCACCATGCTTCACTGTGGGGATGGTGTTCTCGGGGTGATGAGCGGTGTTGGGTTTGCACCAGATATAGCGTTTTCCTTGATGGCCAAAAAGCTCAATTTTAGTCTCATCTGACCAGAGTACCTTCTTCTATGTTTGGGGAGTCTCCCACATGCCTTTTGGTGAACACCAAACGTGTTTGCTTATTTATTTTTTTAAGCATTGGCTTTTTTCTGGCCACTCTTCCATAAAGTCCAGCTCTGTGGAGTGTACGGCTTAAAGGGGACCTATGGACAGATACTCCAATCTCTGCTGTGGAGCTTAGCAGCTCCTTCAGGGTTATCTTTGGTCTCTTTGTTGCCTCTCTGATTAATGCCCTCCTTGCCTGGTCCTTGAGTTTTGGTGGGCGGCCCTCTCTTGGCAGGTTTGTTGTGATGCCATATTCTTTCCATTTTTAATAATGGATTTAATGGTGCTCCGTGGGATGTTCAAAGTTTCAGATATTTTTTTATAAGCCAACCCTGATCTGTACTTCTCCACAACTTTGTCCCTGACCTGTTTGGAGAGCTCCTTGGTCTTCATGGTGCCGCTTGCTTGGTGGTGCCCCTTGCTTAGTGGTGTTGCAGACCCTGGGGCCTTTCAGAACAGGTGTATATATACTGAGATCATGTGACAGATGATGTGACATTTAGATTGCACACAGGTGGACTTTATTTAACTAATTATGTGACTTCTGAAGGTAATTGGTTGCACCAGATCTTATTTAGGGGCTTCATAGCAAAGGGGGTGAATACATATGCATTTTAAACAAGTTATTTTTTTCATTTCACTTCACCAATTTGGACTATTTTGTGTATGTCCATTACATTAAATCCAAATAAAAATCAATTTAAATTACAGGTTGTAATGCAACAAAATAGGAAAAATGCCAAGGGGGCTGAATACTTTTGAAAGGCACTGTCTAATAATACTTTTAGCAAAAATGTTTATTTTCAATTTAAAATCTGTAGAAAAAATGAGAATAGAGGGTTCAGAACTTTTGTGAAACATCACAGTACAGTTGAAAAATATATGGCAAATAAAAATCCAATATGGATGGTGTTAAGAGATAGATGGGAGGGGTTGAATGGAGCTGAAGGTTGGGACTAATAACTAATAACTAATAACAACAAAATAACTAATGTAAAACATACTGTGTCCATAGTAAGTATATAGGTTATATGTTGAGAACTTTTGTGAAAAAGCACAGTTTGAAAGATATGGCATACAGAAGCAAACCAGATGGACGTCATGAAAGTGATCGGAGCGGTTCAGGGTAGAGGAAGTTAAGGAGTAAAAACAAACAAAATAGAATTATTGTAAAATTGACTGTGTCCATAAATTTATATAGTATGTATAAGCTGGAAGTAGAGGCCTAAGTGTTGTTGTTCACTAGTTCACTCCAATTAGGGGAGGGGTGGTGGGGTTGGAAAGTAATAAAGGAAAATATATTTAAAAAAAGATATGTATATGTATGTATATGTATTTATATGTATATATGTGTATATGTATGTATGTATATGAGTGTATATACACTACCGTTGAAAAGTTTGGGGTCTCTTAGAAATTTCCTTGTTTTCGAAAGAAAAGCAATTTTTTTGTCCATTAAAATAACATCAAATTGATCAGAAATACAGTGTAGACATTGTTAATGTTGTAAATGGCTATTGTAGCTGGAAACTCCAGATTTTTAATGGAATATCTACATAGGCGTACAGAGGCCCATTATCAGAAACCATCAGTCCTGTGTTCCAATGGCACGTTGTGTTTGCTAATCCAAGTTTATCATTTTAAAAGGCTAATTGATCATTAGAAAACCCTTTTTGCAATTATGTTAGTACAGCTGAAAACTGTTGTGCTGATTAAAGAAGCAATAAAACTGGCCTTCTTGAGACTAGTTGAGTATCTGGAGCATCAGCAATTGTGGGTTCGTTTACAGGCTCAAAATGGCCAGAAACAACAAACTCGTCAGTCTATTCTTGTTCTGAGAAATGAAGGCTATTCCATGCGAGAAATTGCCAAGAAACTGAAAATCTCGTACAACGCTGTGTACTACTCCCTTCACAGAACAGCGCAAACTATAGAAAGAGAAAGAGGAGTGGGAGGCCCAGGTGCACAACTGAGCAAGAGGACAAATACATTAGAGTGTCTAGTTTGAGAAACAGGCGCCTCACAGGTCCTCAACTGGCTGCTTCATTAAATAGTACCCGCAAAACACCAGTCTCAACGTCAACAGTGAAGAGGCGACTCCGGGATGCTGACCATCTAGGCAGAGTTGCAAAGAAAAAGCCATATCTCAAACTGGCCAATAAAAATAAAATATTAAGATGGGCAGTCTGAGATATGGCTTTTTCTTTGCCACTGGGGCTGCTAGAGGGGAGTGTTGACAGCAGCAGAGAGAACACAACACAGGACGGATGTAAATTGAAGGTTACATATCGCCCGTGTCAACCGAGCAATGTTTTGGCGCATCAATATCAAAGGCGATAGAGAGATATTAATCATATTTTGTTTCTTGATCATTGTAATTTGTGCAATAGTTTCAGATATCAACAGCTTTTGCAAACCAGAAGTAATGTCTTATCACAGGTGCATAGGAGAATCAAAAACTGAAGAAGAATGATTGAAGGGACTCCTACACACTGTGTACTAACCATTTATTAGAACAACTATTTGGTCACAACTGTCACAACTTTTACAGGGCCATTTTTTCTATTCCTGAATGGTCTTTCTATTCGCACACATCTTTTTGATATACACATTGTTGAAATAGTCATTCTGTCTTTGGACTTTGTTTATTTACATATACTACTGCATCTAATCTTTGGATATTCATGTCTGATCTTTTAGCAAAGAAATGTTGGCAGATTTTTTTTATCTCCCTTGAAGAATAAATACAATGTTTGGTAGATGGCATTGTTTGTTCTTGGTTTAAGTTAGGTTTTCACTGTTTGTCAGTTCAAAATTAGACCAATGAATCAAACAGTGAAAACCTAACTTAAACCAAGAACAAACAGTCCCATTTCCACTCTTTCTAATGATCTACCAAACATTGTATTTATTTATCAAGGGAGATAAAAAAAAATCTGCCAACATTTCTTTAATAAAAGGACACAAAATCAGGAGCAGCATCTAAATATTTTAAATATAGCAACTTGAGATCCATTGTATATCCACTCTTCTCTCTGGTAGTTTTCCTGATTGCGGTGGTACATATAGGGATGTGGTAGTACATATAGGGACGAGGTGGTACATCTAGGGGCGTGGTGGTACATCCAGGGGCACGGTGATACATCTACGGACGCGGTGGTACATCCAGGGGCGCGGTGGTACATCTAGGGGCGCGTGGTACATTTAGGGGCGAGGTGGTACATCTAGGGACATGGTGGTACATCCAGGGGCGCAGTGGTACGGCCTCGGGGACGGCCAGGAGGACGCGGAGCAGGGCGAGTCGGATGACTCCGGTGGAAGTCCCTCAACATGGAGGGATCTAGGTACATCTAGGGATGTGGTGGTACATCTAGGGGCGCGGTGGTACACCCAGAGGCGCAGTGGTGCATCTAGGGACGCGGTGGTACTTCCAGGGGCGCAGTGGTACATCTAGGGGCGAGGTGGTACATCTAGGGACGCGGTGGTACATCTAGGGGCGCGGTGGTACATCCAGGGGCGCGGTGGTACATCTAGGGACACGGTGGTACATCTAGCGGCGCGGTGGTACATATAGGGACACGGTGGTACATATAGGGACAAGGTGGTACATATAGGAATGCTAAAAAAGAAAGGCCGTACTTGAGTATGTGCCTCTGTCGGTTGGTGGAAATCCCCATTGACTGAGGATGAGGGGTCACCATTATGTAGTTGTGTAGAATTATGTGTAGAAATAATAATAAATTTAAAAAATCAATCTGACTCCATTATTATGTGAATAAAGGCAACTGGAGGATCTAGTCAAGGTGGCGAGCCTTACATCACCTCTCAGTATGACTATAATGAACATGTGTCTAACTTGCACCGTTATGCAATTATTAAGAGGCTGGATACAAACAGCTAATCCTGGCAACCAATGTTCTAGCATTCATTTATTGAGTCAAGTAGATCAGGGATGTCAAGGTGTGTCAGAGCGACGTGTATGCTATGAGCGAAGTCAAGCGCAGGACACCGAGCTACTGGCAGACGAACTTTACTTGCACAGTAATCAAAATTACAAACAAAACCTCCAAACAGGGAGGAACAAAATACGCATACACCCGAACACTGCCGACCTCACGGAAAACAATCACACACAAAAACCAATGAGAGACAGGGGTTTATAAAGGGAATACAATGTAACATAATGGGAAACAGGTGAAAACAATCAAGACAAACTAGACAAACACCGAAACATCGATCGGTGGCAGCTAGTACTCCGGGGACGACGAACGCCGAAGCCTGCCCGAGCAAGGAGGAGGAGCAGCCTCGGCTGATTCCGTGACAAGGTGGAACCCAAGCAACAATACCAATAGACCTACTAAATGATGAACGTATAGTCAATCAAAGAATGACTTTGTAAAACGGGGAATGCATTTACTCAATTCAACTAACAGGTAGTCACCAAATAATTGACACTCAAATAATTCCAGCGTACATTAAATACATGATACATTACAGAATACACAGAGTAAATGACTATCAACTAACTAAGACTTAACGTGGTTACACGTGTCTTCAGTTCAGAATAATCTCTAAGAGAAAAAGCTGTGTGTGTCTGATACACACAGGAGCTTGGAAGAAAGATCTCAAAGTATGAGCGAATTCACTGCCCTTTTAACCAAATTCCAGTGGGAACGCACCCCCAACCTGAATTAACATTTCTTTGCACTTTGCTAGTGAGAACAAAAGGCTGGAACAACACACCCAGATTCTAATCTAATCAACTCAATTTGAATGTTATGACCAGACAACAGGAATGTGCCTGATAACCAGTCAACCCGGTCACTTTAAAATTACATAATCCAGATAACATACAATGCAATAAAACATATAAAAATATTCAGCTCTTTATGAACTCTTGAAACAAACCAAACATGACAGTTTAATTCACAGTAACATTAATTTAGTCGATTCATGTTTTCATCTGTCTTCACACCTCCAACGGTGTCTGTGCTCCCAGGACTTCCATGGGAACGTCTCACCCCGGAGATTTTCACAGCAAAGGTGTGACTCTCTGAGATGCAAATATATAGCCATCCATCCAAACAATGTATTGAATCCTCATGCTTGGTCTCGGCACCTGCAAATCGCTAGTCGCGAGTATCACCTCTCAAGTTATTTTAATGTCACTGTCAAAGGCCTAGCCATTTTGGTTTTCGACTTCACTGAAACCCTAAGAGTAAGCTCTTCAAACAAACATAGTTTGGAGAAACTCTGAGGAATTCCATACACTCATCTGAAAGCCAATGTGATTTAATTTGTATCCTCAAGTGTACTAAATCCTTGATAAATGTTACAAGCATACCTAAGAAGAACTCTAGGAACTCTGGTTAATTTAGTGTATTTGGAAGTCATACAAATACTACTGTTTCAGTTTGCTCAATGTGGTATTTAATCTGGAATTAGAGCTCAGGGCTACAGAGCTTTGGAGAATTTACCCAAGAAAAAACACTTAAAGTGGAGCAGTTTTATCTTTTACAACTGGATATGGTAAATATAATACCTGACTCCAAATCAAATATGTGGCCATTTCAGAGCATAATTGTAGGGCTATTATAGAGGTATTTTGCCAATTTCAACATAATTCTGGAATTATGATGTTGTTCCAGTTTATTTATATTGCTGGAATTAAATGGGTGTTCTTTGGCTGCTTCTCTGCTGGGTATCTGGATGTTGAACGCAACTCAATTCTTCCCTGCTTCTTTCCTGAAAGGATTGTAATGTCCCTACACCCAAAACGAGGGCATTGCGTTCATCCACCTCTGGCCTGCTGGCCCCCCTACCTCTGCGGAAGCACAGTTCCCGCTCAGCCCAGTCAAAACTGTTCGCTGCTCTGGCACCCCAATGGTGGAACAAGCTCCCTCACGACGCCAGGACAGCGGAGTCACTCACCACCTTCCGGAGACACTTGAAAACCCACCTCTTTAAGGAATACCTGGGATAGGATAAAGTCATCCTTCTACCCCCCCTACCCCACTCCCTTACCCCACCCCCCCAAAAAAAACATATTGTAAAGTGGTTATCCCACTGGCTATAAGGTGAATGCACCAATTTGTAAGTCGCTCTGGATAAGAGCGTCTGCTAAATGACGTAAATGTAAATGTAAATGTAATGACCCACTTTTATCCTTGATCCCCAGCGACTCTCCACCGCTTGCCACATTTGACCACCTTGCTGTGGTCTACTACCGTCCCCCTTTTTTCAGCTCCAACGCATATATGACTAATCGCACCAGCGATTTTAAACAACTTGAGCCCTCTCTGGCAATAAATCACCTTGATATGAGCTATTGTGCCCTTAATAATGATATGTTCAGGTGGGGGGAGAACGAGGGAGCTTTGGGAGCAATTCCATCTCTTCCTGGTCAGCCCACTATTGTGAGGCAAACTCAGCGACCGGGACACATTGTTGTCTGAAGCATTGTTTGTTTTTATGATAAAAAACGACCGTGTTTTTTTTACACTGCATTGCAGTCAAGGGATGATTGTCTTTCCTTTTATCTTGGGGTGCAGTTGTATCTCTTTGTCTCTGTCTAACTCGGCACTGCGGGAGATGTCTGAAATAATGTGGATTTCTATAAAAATCCTCTCTTCAGACAAGTAATAGAAGCGGAATATCTGAAATGAATCCATAGTTATACTTTTTTAAAGGGGAGGGGGTTGGGGACTTCAGCAGCCCTCTACTACTCCCCTCTTTCACCTTCCTCTTTAATGCTAGTCTATAGGTTAGAATGAGCACATTACCACAGCACCTGTGACCTTTCTCTCCACCTGCAATCTATAACTTCCCATCTCTCTGAGGTCTTTTACACCAACCCTTTCAAAGGCAGGACAAAAGCACTTTTTCAGGACATTATAAATGACGTAGTGCCTCCAAGTTCCACTATAGTCTGCTTCTGTGATTGATATCACTGAGCTGGAACGGGTAACAACCAATGAAAGGTTTTTAAATAAAATGTAAGAAGGTGAAAGACACTAAAGATTCTGCCCCTTTCACTTGGTCTCACCTTCTCTTTCCTCCCTCTCTCTGCCTCTTACTCCTCTCTCTTTCATCCCTCTCTCTGCCTATTTCTCTCTCTCTCCTCCCTCTCTTTGCCTCTTACTCCTCTCTTTCTCCTCCCTCTCTCTGCCTCTTACTACTCTCTCTCCCCTCCCTCTCTCTGCGTCTTACTACTTTCTCTTTCATCCCTCTCTCTGCCTCTTACTCCTCTCTCTCTCCTCCCTCTCTCTGCGTCTTACTACTTTCTCTTTCATCCCTCTCTCTGCCTCTTACTACTCTCTCTCTCATCCCTCTCTCTGCCTCTTACTACTCACTCTCCTCCCTGTCTCTGCCCCTTTCTCCTCTCTCTCTCCTCCCTCTCTTTGCCTTTTACTCCTCTCTCTCTCCTCCCTCTCTCTGCCCCTTACTCCTCTCTCTCTCTTCCCTTTCTCTGCCTCTTACTCCTCTCTGTCTCCTCCCTCTCTCTGCCTCTTACTACTCTCTCTCCTCCCTCTCTCTGCATCTTACTACTCTCTCTCTCCTCCCTCTCTCTGCCTCTTACTACTCTCTCTCCTCCCTCTCTCTGCCTCGTACTACTCTCTCTTTCATCCCCCTCTCTGCCTCTTACTCATCTCTCTCTCCTCCCTCTCTCTGCCTCTTACTACTTTCTCTTTCATCCCTCTCTCTGCCTCCTACTACTCTCTCTCTCCTCCCTCTCTCTGCATCTTACTACTCTCTCTTTCATCCCTATCGCTGCTTCTTACTCCTCTCTCTCTCATTCCTCTCTCTTTCTGTTACTACTCTCTTTCTCCTCCCTCTCTCTGCCTCTTACTCCTCTCTCTCTCCTCCCTCTCTCTGCCTCTTACTCCTCTCTCTCTCCTCCCTGTCTCTGCCTCTTACTCCTCTCTCTCTCCTCCCTCTCTCTGCCTCTTACTACTTTCTCTCTCCTCCCTCTGCCTCTTACCCCTATCTCTCTCCTCCCTCTCTCTGCCTCTCACTACTCTCTCTTTCATCCCTCTCTCTGCCTCGTACTCCTCTCTCTCTATATCCTCTCTCTGCCTCTTACTACTCTCTCGCTCCTCCCTCTCTCTTTCTCTTACTCCTCTCTCTCTCCTCCCTCTCTCTGCCTCTTACTCCTCTCTCTCTCCTCCCTCTCTCTGCCTCTTACTCCTCTCTCTCCTCCCTCTCTCTGCCTCTCACTACTCTCTCTTTCTTCCCTCTTTCTGCCTCTTACTCCTCTCTCTCTCCTCCCTCTCTGCCTCTTACTACTCTCTCTTTCATCCCTCTCTCTGCCTCTTACTACTCTCTCTCCTCCCTCTCTCTGCCTCTTACTACTTTCTCCTCCCTCTCTCTGCCTCTTACTACTCCCTCTCTCATCCCCCTCTCTGCCTCTTACTCCTCTCACTCCTCCCTCTCTCTGCCTCTTACTACTGTCTCTCATCCCTCTCTCTGCCTCTTACACCGATCGTTCTCCTTCATCTCTCTGCCTCTTACTCCTCTCTCTCTCCTCCCTCTCTCTGCCTCTTACTTCTTTCTCTCTCCTCCCTCTCTCTGCCTCTTACTCCTCTCTCTCTCCTCCCTCTCTCTGCCTCTTACTACTCTCTCTCTCCCCCCGCTCTCTGCCTCTTACTACTCTCACTCTCCTCCTTCTCTCTGCCTCTTACTCCTCTCAATCCTCCCTCTCTGCCTCTTACTACTCTCTCTTTCATTCCTCTCTCTGTCTCTTATTCTTTCTCTCCCCTCCCTCTCTCTGCCTATTACTACTTTCTCTCTCCTCCCTCTCTCTGCCTCTTACTCCTCTCTCTCTCCTCCCTCTCTCTGCCTCTTACTACTTTCTCTTTCTTCCCTCTCTCTGTCTCTTACTCCTCTCTCTCCTCCCTCTCTCTGCCTATTACTCCTATTTCTCTCCTCCCTCTCTCTGCCTCTTACTCCACTCTTTCGCCTCCTTCTCTCTGCCTCTTACTTCTTTCTCTCTCCTCCCTATCTCTGCCTCTTACTACTTTCTCTCTCTTCCCTCTCTCTGCTTCTTACTCCTCTCTCTCTCTCCTCCCTCTCTCTGCCTCTTACTACTCTCTCTTTCTTCCCTCTTTCTGCCTCTTACTCCTCTCTCTCTCCTCCCTGTCTCTGCCTCTTACTCCTCTCTCTCTCCTCCCTCTCTCTGCCTCTTACTACTTTCTCTCTCCTCCCTCTGCCTCTTACCCCTATCTCTCTCCTCCCTCTCTCTGCCTCTCACTACTCTCTCTTTCATCCCTCTCTCTGCCTCGTACTCCTCTCTTTCTATATCCTCTCTCTGCCTCTTACTACTCTCTCGCTCCTCCCTCTCTCTTTCTCTTACTCCTCTCTCTCTCCTCCCTCTCTCTGCCTCTTACTCCTCTCTCTCTCTGTCTCTTACTCCTCTCTTTCTCCTCCCTCTCTCTGCCTCTTACTCCTCTCTCTCTCCTCCCTCTCTCTGCCTCTTACTCCTCTCTCTCCTCCCTCTCTCTGCCTCTCACTACTCTCTCTTTCTTCCCTCTTTCTGCCTCTTACTCCTCTCTCTCTCCTCCCTCTCTGCCTCTTACTACTCTCTCTTTCATCCCTCTCTCTGCCTCTTACTACTCTCTCTCCTCCCTCTCTCTGCCTCTTACTACTTTCTCCTCCCTCTCTCTGCCTCTTACTACTCCCTCTCTCATCCCTCTCTCTGCCTCTTACTCCTCTCACTCCTCCCTCTCTCTGCCTCTTACTACTGTCTCTCATCCCTCTCTCTGCCTCTTACACCGATCGTTCTCCTTCATCTCTCTGCCTCTTACTCCTCTCTCTCTCCTCCCTCTCTCTGCCTCTTACTTCTTTCTCTCTCCTCCCTCTCTCTGCCTCTTACTCCTCTCTCTCTCCTCCCTCTCTCTGCCTCTTACTACTCTCTCTCTCCCCCCGCTCTCTGCCTCTTACTACTCTCACTCTCCTCCTTCTCTCTGCCTCTTACTCCTCTCAATCCTCCCTCTCTGCCTCTTACTACTCTCTCTTCAATTCCTCTCTCTGTCTCTTACTCTTTCTCTCTCCTCCCTCTCTCTGCCTATTACTACTTTCTCTCTCCTCCCTCTCTCTGCCTCTTACTCCTCTCTCTCTCCTCCCTCTCTCTGCCTCTTACTACTTTCTCTTTCTTCCCTCTCTCTGTCTCTTACTCCTCTCTCTCCTCCCTCTCTCTGCCTATTACTCCTATTTCTCTCCTCCCTCTCTCTGCCTCTTACTCCACTCTTTCACCTCCTTCTCTCTGCCTCTTACTTCTTTCTCTCTCCTCCCTATCTCTGCCTCTTACTACTTTCTCTCTCTTCCCTCTCTCTGCTTCTTACTCCTCTCTCTCTCTCCTCCCTCTCTCTGCCTCTTACTACTCTCTCTTTCTTCCCTCTTTCTGCCTCTTACTCCTCTCTCTCTCCTCCCTCTCTGCCTCTTACTACTCTCTCTTTCATCCCTCTCTCTACATCTTACTACTCTCTCTCCTTCCTCTCTCTAACTCTTACTACTTTCTCCTCCCTCTCTCTGCATCTTACTACTCTCTCTCTCATCCCTCTCTCTGCCTCTTACTCCTCTCTCTCCTCCCTCTCTCTGCCTCTTACTATTGTCTCTCATCCCACTCTCTAACTCTTACTCCACTCTTTCTCCTTCATCTCTCTGCCTCTTACTCCTCTCTCTCTCCACTCCCTCTCTCTGCCTATTACTTCTTTCTCTCTCCTCCCTCTCTCTGCCTCTTACTCCTCTCTCTCTCCTCCCTCTCTCTGCCTCATACTTCTCTCTCTCTCCCCCCGCTCTCTGCCTCTTACAACTCTCAATCTCCTCCTTCTCTCTGCCGCTTACTCCTCTCTATCCTCCCTCTCTGCCTCTTACTACTCTCTCTTTCATCCCTTTCCATGCCTCTTAGTCTTCTCTCTCTCCTCCCTCTCTCTGCCTCTTACTTCTTTCTCTCTCCTCCCTCTGTCTGCCTCTTACTCCTCTCTCTCTTCTCCCTCTCTCTGCCTCTTACTACTCTCTCTCTCATCCCTCTCTCTGCCTCTTACTCCTCTCTTTCTCCTCTCTCTCTCTGCCTCTTACTCCTCTCTCTCCTCCCTCTCTCTGCCTCTTACTATTGTCTCTCATCCCTCTCTCTGCCTCTTACTCCACTCTTTCTCCTTCCCTCTTACTATTGTCTCTCATCCCTCTCTCTGCCTCTTACTCCACTCTTTCTCCTTCATCTCTCTGCCTCTTACTCCTCTCTCTCTCCTCCCTCTCTCTGCCTATTACTTCTTTCTCTCTCCTCCCTCTCTCTGCCTCTTACTCCTCTCTCTCTCCTCCCTCTCTCTGCCTCTTACTACTCTCTCTCTCCCCCCGCTCTCTGCCTCTTACTCCTCTCTCTCTCCTCCCTCTCTCTGCCTCTTACTCCTCTCTCTCCTCCCTCTCTCTGCCTCATACTACTCTCTCTTTTTTCCATCTTTCGGCCTATAACTCCTCTCTCTCTCCTCCCTCTCTGCCTCTTACTAATCTCTCTTTCATCCCTCTCTCTGCCTCTTACTACTCTCTCTCCTCCCTCTCTCTGCCTCTTACTCCTCTCTCTTTCATCCCTCTCTCTGCCTATTTCTCTCTCTCTCCTCCCTCTCTTTGCCTCTTACTCCTCTCTTTCTCCTCCCTCTCTCTGCCTCCTACTACTTTCTCTTTCATCCCTCTCTCTGCCTCTTACTCCTCTCTCGCTCCTCCCTCTCTCTGCCTCTTACTACTTTCTCTTTCATCCCTCTCTCTGCCTCTTACTACTCTCTCTCTCATCCCTCTCTCTGCCTCTTACTACTCACTCTCCTCCCTGTCTCTGCCCATTTCTCCTCTCTCTCTCCTCCCTCTCTTTGCCTTTTACTCCTCTCTCTCTCCTCCCTCTCTCTGCCCCTTACTCCTCTCTCTCTCTTCCCGTTCTCTGCCTCTTACTCCTCTCTGTCTCCTCCCTCTCTCTGCCTCTTACTACTCTCTCTCCTCCCTCTCTCTGCATCTTACTACTCTCTCTCTCCTCCCTCTCTCTGCCTCTTACTACTCTCTCTCCTCCCTCTCTCTGCCTCGTACTACTCTCTCTTTCATCCCCCTCTCTGCCTCTTACTCATCTCTCTCTCCTCCCTCTCTCTGCCTCTTACTACTTTCTCTTTCATCCCTCTCTCTGCCTCCTACTACTCTCTCTCTCCTCCCTCTCTCTGCATCTTACTACTCTCTCTTTCATCCCTATCGCTGCCTCTTACTCCTCTCTCTCTCATTCCTCTCTCTTTCTGTTACTACTCTCTTTCTCCTCCCTCTCTCTGCCTCTTACTCCTCTCTCTCTCCTCCCTCTCTCTGCCTCTTACTCCTCTCTCTCTCCTCCCTGTCTCTGCCTCTTACTCCTCTCTCTCTCCTCCCTCTCTCTGCCTCTTACTACTTTCTCTCTCCTCCCTCTGCCTCTTACCCCTATCTCTCTCCTCCCTCTCTCTGCCTCTCACTACTCTCTCTTTCATCCCTCTCTCTGCCTCGTACTCCTCTCTCTCTATACCCTCTCTCTGCCTCTTACTACTCTCTCGCTCCTCCCTCTCTCTTTCTCTTACTCCTCTCTCTCTCCTCCCTCTCTCTGCCTCTTACTCCTCTCTCTCTCTGTCTCTTACTCCTCTCTTTCTCCTCCCTCTCTCTGCCTCTTACTCCTCTCTCTCTCCTCCCTCTCTCTGCCTCTTACACCTCTCTCTCCTCCCTCTCTCTGCCTCTCACTACTCTCTCTTTCTTCCCTCTTTCTGCCTCTTACTCCTCTCTCTCTCCTCCCTCTCTGCCTCTTACTACTCTCTCTGTCATCCCTCTCTCTGCCTCTTACTACTCTCTCTCCTCCCTCTCTCTGCCTCTTACTACTTTCTCCTCCCTCTCTCTGCCTCTTACTACTCCCTCTCTCATCCCTCTCTCTGCCTCTTACTCCTCTCACTCCTCCCTCTCTCTGCCTCTTACTACTGTCTCTCATCCCTCTCTCTGCCTCTTACACCGATCGTTCTCCTTCATCTCTCTGCCTCTTACTCCTCTCTCTCTCCTCCCTCTCTCTGCCTCTTACTTCTTTCTCTCTCCTCCCTCTCTCTGCCTCTTACTCCTCTCTCTCTCCTCCCTCTCTCTGCCTCTTACTACTCTCTCTCTCCCCCCGCTCTCTGCCTCTTACTACTCTCACTCTCCTCCTTCTCTCTGCCTCTTACTCCTCTCAATCCTCCCTCTCTGCCTCTTACTACTCTCTCTTTCATTCCTCTCTCTGTCTCTTACTCTTTCTCTCTCCTCCCTCTCTCTGCCTATTACTACTTTCTCTCTCCTCCCTCTCTCTGCCTCTTACTCCTCTCTCTCTCCTCCCTCTCTCTGCCTCTTACTACTTTCTCTTTCTTCCCTCTCTCTGTCTCTTACTCCTCTCTCTCCTCCCTCTCTCTGCCTATTACTCCTATTTCTCTCCTCCCTCTCTCTGCCTCTTACTCCACTCTTTCGCCTCCTTCTCTCTGCCTCTTACTTCTTTCTCTCTCCTCCCTATCTCTGCCTCTTACTACTTTCTCTCTCTTCACTCTCTCTGCTTCTTACTCCTCTCTCTCTCTCCTCCCTCTCTCTGCCTCTTACTACTCTCTCTTTCTTCCCTCTTTCTGCCTCTTACTCCTCTCTCTCTCCTCCCTCTCTGCCTCTTACTACTCTCTCTTTCATCCCTCTCTCTACATCTTACTACTCTCTCTCCTTCCTCTCTCTAACTCTTACTACTTTCTCCTCCCTCTCTCTGCATCTTACTACTCTCTCTCTCATCCCTCTCTCTGCCTCTTACTCCTCTCTCTCCTCCCTCTCTCTGCCTCTTACTATTGTCTCTCATCCCACTCTCTAACTCTTACTCCACTCTTTCTCCTTCATCTCTCTGCCTCTTACTCCTCTCTCTCTCCACTCCCTCTCTCTGCCTATTACTTCTTTCTCTCTCCTCCCTCTCTCTGCCTCTTACTCCTCTCTCTCTCCTCCCTCTCTCTGCCTCTTACTTCTCTCTCTCTCCCCCCGCTCTCTGCCTCTTACAACTCTCAATCTCCTGTTTCTCTCTGCCGCTTACTCCTCTCTATCCTCCCTCTCTGCCTCTTACTACTCTCTCTTTCATCCCTTTCCATGCCTCTTAGTCTTCTCTCTCTCCTCCCTCTCTCTGCCTCTTACTTCTTTCTCTCTCCTCCCTCTGTCTGCCTCTTACTCCTCTCTCTCTTCTCCCTCTCTCTGCCTCTTACTACTCTCTCTCTCATCCCTCTCTCTGCCTCTTACTCCTCTCTTTCTCCTCTCTCTCTCTGCCTCTTACTCCTCTCTCTCCTCCCCCTCTCTGCCTCTTACTATTGTCTCTCATCCCTCTCTCTGCCTCTTACTCCACTCTTTCTCCTTCATCTCTCTGCCTCTTACTCCTCTCTCTCTCCTCCCTCTCTCTGCCTATTACTTCTTTCTCTCTCCTCCCTCTCTCTGCCTCTTACTCCTCTCTCTCTCTGCCTCTTACTACTCTCTCTCTCCCCCCGCTCTCTGCCTCTTACTCCTCACTCTCTCCTCCCTCTCTCTGCCTCTTACTCCTCTCTCTCTCCTCCCTCTCTCTGCCTCTTACTCCTCTCTCTCCTCCCTCTCTCTGCCTCATACTACTCTCTCTTTTTTCCATCTTTCGGCCTATAACTCCTCTCTCTCTCCTCCCTCTCTGCCTCTTACTAATCTCTCTTTCATCCCTCTCTCTGCCTCTTACTACTCTCTCTCCTCCCTCTCTCTGCCTCTTACTACTTTCTCCTCCCTCTCTCTGCCTCTTACTACTCTCTCTCTCATCCCTCTCTCTGCCTCTTACTCCTCTCACTCCTCCCTCTCTCTGCCTCTTACTACTGTCTCTCATCCCTCTCTCTGCCTCTTACACCACTCGTTCTCCTTCATCTCTCTGCCTCTTACTCCTCTCTCTCTCCTCCCTCTCTCTGCCTCTTACTTCTTTCTCTCTCCTCCCTCTCTCTGCCTTTTACTCCTCTCTCTCTCCTCCCCCTCTCAGCCCCTTACTACTCTCTCTCTCCCCCCGCTCTCTGCCTCTTACTACTCTCGCTTTCCTCCTTCTCTCTGCCTCTTACTCCTCTCTATCCTCCCTCTCTGCCTCTTACTACTCTCTCTTTCATTCCTCTCTCTGTCTCTTACTCTTTCTCTCTCCTCCCTCTCTCTGCCTATTACTACTTTCTCTCTCCTCCCTCTCTCTGCCTCTTACTCCTCTCTATCTCCTCCCTCTCTCTGCCTCTTACTACTTTCTCTTTCATCCCTCTCTCTGTCTCTTACTCCTCTCTCTCCTCCCTCTCTCTGCCTCTTACTCCTATTTCTCTCCTCCCTCTCTCTGCCTCTTACTACCTTCTCTTTCATACCTCTCTCTGCCTATTACTTATTTCTATCTCCTCCCTATGTATGCCTCTCACTCCTCTCTCTCTCCTCCCTGTCTCTGCCTCTTACTCCTCTCTTTCTCCTCCCTCTCTCTGCCTCTTACTCCTCTCTCTCTCCTCCCTCTCTCTGCCTCTTACTCCTCTCTCTCCTCCCTCTCCCTGCCTCTTACTACTCTCTCTTTCTTCCCTCTTTCTGCCTCTTACTCATCTCTCTCTCCTCCCTCTCTGCCTCTTACTACTCTCTCTTTCATCCCTCTCCATGCCTCTTAGTCTTCTCTCTCTCCTCCCTCTCTCTGCCTCTTACTTCTTTCGCTCTCCTCCCTCTGTCTGCCTCTTACTCCTCTCTCTCTCCTCCCTCTCTTTGCCTCTTACTACTCTCTCTCTCATCACTCTCTCTCTGCCTCTTACTCCTCTCTTTCTCCTCCCTCTCTCTGCTTCTTACTCCTCTCTCTCCTCCCTCTCTCTGCCTCTTACTATTGTCTCTCATCCCTCTCTCTGCCTCTTACTCCACTCTTTCTCCTTCATCTCTATGCCTCTTACTCCTCTCTCTCTCCTCCCTCTCTCTGCCTCTTACTACTCTCTCTCTCATCCCTCTCTCTGCATCTTACTCCTCTCTTTTTCCTCCCTCTCTCTGCCTCTTACTTCTTTCTCTATCCTCCCTCCCTCTCTCTGCCTCTTACTCCTCTCTCTCTCCTCCCTCTCTCTGCCTCTTACTACTCTCTCTCTCCCTCCGTTCTCTGCCTCTTACTACTCTCTCTCTCCTCCATCTCTCTGCCTCTTACTCCTCTCTATCCTCCCCTTCTCTGCCTCTTACTACTCTCTCTTTCATCTATCTCTCTGCCTCTTACTCCTCTCTCTCTCCTCCCTCTCTCTGCCTCTTACTACTTTCTCTTTCATCCCTCTCTCTGTCTCTTACTCCTCTCTCTCCTCCCTCTCTCTGCCTCTTACTCCTATTTCTCTCCTCCCTCTCTCTGCCTCTTACTCCTCTCTTTCGCCTCCCTCCCTCTCTCTGCCTTTTACTCCTATTTCTCTCCTCCCTCTCTCTGCCTCTTACTCCTCTCTTTCACCTCCCTCTCTCTGCCTCTTACTCCTCTCTCTCTCCTCCCTCTCTTTGCCTCTTACTACTCTCTCTCTCATCACTCTCTCTCTGCCTCTTACTCCTCTCTTTCTCCTCCCTCTCTCTGCTTCTTACTCCTCTCTCTCCTCCCTCTCTCTGCCTCTTACTATTGTCTCTCATCCCTCTCTCTGCCTCTTACTCCACTCTTTCTCCTTAATCTCTATGCCTCTTACTCCTCTCTCTCTCCTCCCTCTCTCTGCCTATTACTTATTTCTCTCTCCTCCCTCTCTCTGCCTCTTACTCCTCACTCTCTCCTCCCTCTCTCTGCCTCTTACTACTCTCTCTCTCCCCCCGCTCTCTGCCTCTTACTACTCTCACTCTCCTCCTTCTCTCTGCCTCTTACTCCTCTCTATCCTCCCTCTCTGCCTCTTACTACTTTCTCTTTCATCCCTCTCTCTGTCTCTTATTCCTCTCTCTCCTCCCTCTCTCTGCCTCTTACTCCTCTCTTTCGCCTCCCTCTCTCTGCCTCTTACTCCTATTTCTCTCCTCTTTCTCTCTGCCTCTTACTCATCTCTTTCGCCTCCCTCTCTCTGCCTCTTACTCCTCTCTCTCCTCCGTCTCTCTGCCTCTTACTACTCTCTCTCTCCCCCCGCTCTCTGCCGCTTACTACTCTCCTTCCCCCCGCTCTCTGCCTCTTACTCCTCTCTCTCCTCCCTCTCCCTGCCTATTACTCCTCTCTCTCTCCTCTCTCTCTCTGCCTCTTACTAGTCTCTCTCTCCTCCCTCTCTCTGCATCTTACTACTCTCTCCTCCCTCTCACTGCCTCTTACTCTTCTCTCTCTCCTACCTCTCTCTGCCTTTTACTACTTTCTCTTGTCCCTCTCTCTGCCTCTTACTCCTCTCTTTCTCCTCCCTCTCTCTGCCTTTTACTCTTCTCTTTCACCTCCCTCTCTCTGCCTCTTACTCCTCTCTCTCTCCTCCGTCTCTCTGCCTCTTACTACTCTCTCTCTCCCCCCGCTCTCTCCCTCTTACTACTCTCTCTGCCCCCGCTCTCTGCCTCTTACTCCTCTCTCTCTCCTCCCTCTCTCTGCCTCTTACTACTCTCTTTCTCATCCCTCTCTCTGCCTCTTACTACTCTCTCTCTCATCTCTCTCTCTGCCTCTTACTCCTCTCTTTCTCCTCCCTCTCTCTGCCTCTTACTCCTCTCTTTCTCCTCCCTCTCTCTGCCTCTTACTTCTTTCTCTCTCCTCCCTCCCTCTCTCTGCCTCTTACTCCTCTCTCTCTCCTCTCTCTCTCTGCCTCTTACTACTCTCTCTCTCCCTCCGTTCTCTGCCTCTTACTACTCTCTCTCTCCTCC
This sequence comes from Coregonus lavaretus, assembly GCF_964263955.1. NCBI lineage: Eukaryota > Metazoa > Chordata > Actinopteri > Salmoniformes > Salmonidae > Coregonus > Coregonus lavaretus. The sequence goes on from NC_140019.1 coordinate 24,986,089, forward strand.
ATCTCTCTGCCTCTTACTCCTCTCTATCCTCCCCTTCTCTGCCTCTTACTACTCTCTCTTTCATCTATCTCTCTGCCTCTTACTCCTCTCTCTCTCCTCCCTCTCTCTGCCTCTTACTACTTTTTCTTTCATCCCTCTCTCTGTTTCTTACTCCTCTCTCTCCTCCCTCTCTCTGCCTCTTACTCCTATTTCTCTCCTCCCTCTCTCTGCCTCTTACTCCCCTCTTTCTCCTCCCTCTCTCTGCCTCTTACTCCTCTCTCTCTCCTCCCTCTCTCTGCCTCTTACTCCTCTCTCTCCTCCCTCTCTCTGCCTCTTACTACTTTCTCCTCCCTCTCTCTGCATCTTACTACTCCCTCTCTCATCCCTCTCTCTGCCTCTTACTCCTCTCTCTCCTCCCTCTCTCTGCCTATTACTTCTTTCTCTCTCCTCCCTCTCTCTGCCTCTTACTCCTCTCTCTCTCCTCCCTCTCTCTGCCTCTTACTACTCTCTCTCTCCTCCCTCTCTCTGCCTCTTACTCCTCTCTCTCCTCCCTCTCCCTGCCTCTTACTACTCTCTCTTTCTTCCCTCTTTCTGCCTCTTACTCATCTCTCTCTCCTCCCTCTCTGCCTCTTACTACTCTCTCTTTCATCCCTCTCTCTAACTCTTACTACTCTCTCTCCTCCCTCTCTCTGCCTCTTACTACTTTCTCCTCCCTCTCTCTGCATCTTACTACTCCCTCTCTCATCCCTCTCTCTGCCTCTTACTCCTCTCTCTCCTCCCTCTCTCTGCCTATTACTTCTTTCTCTCTCCTCCCTCTCTCTGCCTCTTACTCCTCTCTCTCTCCTCCCTCTCTCTGCCTCTTACTACTCTCTCTCTCCCCCCGCTCTCTGCCTCTTACTACTCTCACTCTCCTCCTTCTCTCTGCCTCTTACTCCTCTCTATCCTCCATCTCTGCCTCTTACTACTCTCTCTTTCATCCCTCTCCATGCCTCTTAGTCTTCTCTCTCTCCTCCCTCTCTCTGCCTCTTACTTCTTTCGCTCTCCTCCCTCTGTCTGCCTCTTACTCCTCTCTCTCTCCTCCCTCTCTTTGCCTCTTACTACTCTCTCTCTCATCACTCTCTCTCTGCCTCTTACTCCTCTCTTTCTCCTCCCTCTCTCTGCTTCTTACTTCTCTCTCTCCTCCCTCTCTCTGCCTCTTACTATTGTCTCTCATCCCTCTCTCTGCCTCTTACTCCACTCTTTCTCCTTCATCTCTATGCCTCTTACTCCTCTCTCTCTCCTCCCTCTCTCTGCCTCTTACTACTCTCTCTCTCATCCCTCTCTCTGCCTCTTACTCCTCTCTTTTTCCTCCCTCTCTCTGCCTCTTACTTCTTTCTCTCTCCTCCCTCCCTCTCTCTGCCTCTTACTCCTCTCTCTCTCCTCCCTCTCTCTGCCTCTTACTACTCTCTCTCTCCCTCCGTTCTCTGCCTCTTACTACTCTCTCTCTCCTCCATCTCTCTGCCTCTTACTCCTCTCTATCCTCCCCTTCTCTGCCTCTTACTACTCTCTCTTTCATCTATCTCTCTGCCTCTTACTCCTCTCTCTCTCCTCCCTCTCTCTGCCTCTTACTACTTTCTCTTTCATCCCTCTCTCTGTCTCTTACTCCTCTCTCTCCTCCCTCTCTCTGCCTCTTACTCCTATTTCTCTCCTCCCTCTCTCTGCCTCTTACTCCTCTCTTTCGCCTCCCTCCCTCTCTCTGCCTTTTACTCCTATTTCTCTCCTCCCTCTCTCTGCCTCTTACTCCTCTCTTTCACCTCCCTCTCTCTGCCTCTTACTCCTCTCTCTCTCCTCCCTCTCTTTGCCTCTTACTACTCTCTCTCTCATCACTCTCTCTCTGCCTCTTACTCCTCTCTTTCTCCTCCCTGTCTCTGCTTCTTACTCCTCTCTCTCCTCCCTCTCTCTGCCTCTTACTATTGTCTCTCATCCCTCTCTCTGCCTCTTACTCCACTCTTTCTCCTTCATCTCTATGCCTCTTACTCCTCTCTCTCTCCTCCCTCTCTCTGCCTATTACTTCTTTCTCTCTCCTCCCTCTCTCTGCCTCTTACTCCTCACTCTCTCCTCCCTCTCTCTGCCTCTTACTACTCTCTCTCTCCCCCCGCTCTCTGCCTCTTACTACTCTCACTCTCCTCCTTCTCTCTGCCTCTTACTCCTCTCTATCCTCCCTCTCTGCCTCTTACTACTTTCTCTTTCATCCCTCTCTCTGTCTCTTACTCCTCTCTCTCCTCCCTCTCTCTGCCTCTTACTCCTCTCTTTCGCCTCCCTCTCTCTGCCTCTTACTCCTATTTCTCTCCTCTTTCTCTCTGCCTCTTACTCATCTCTTTCGCCTCCCTCTCTCTGCCTCTTACTCCTCTCTCTCCTCCGTCTCTCTGCCTCTTACTACTCTCTCTCTCCCCCCGCTCTCTGCCGCTTACTACTCTCCTTCCCCCCGCTCTCTGCCTCTTACTCCTCTCTCTCCTCCCTCTCCCTGCCTATTACTCCTCTCTCTCTCCTCTCTCTCTCTGCCTCTTACTAGTCTCTCTCTCCTCCCTCTCTCTGCATCTTACTACTCTCTCCTCCCTCTCACTGCCTCTTACTCTTCTCTCTCTCCTACCTCTCTCTGCCTTTTACTACTTTCTCTTGTCCCTCTCTCTGCCTCTTACTCCTCTCTTTCACCTCCCTCTCTCTGCCTCTTACTCCTCTCTCTCTCCTCCTTCTCTCTGCCTCTTACTACTCTCTCTCTCCCCCCGCTCTCTGCCTCTTACTCCTCTCTCTCTCCTCCCTCTCTCTGCCTCTTACTACTCGCTCTCTCATCCCTCTCTCTGCCTCTTACTACTCTCTCTCTCATCTCTCTCTCTGCCTCTTACTCCTCTCTTTCTCCTCCCTCTCTCTGCCTCTTACTCCTCTCTCTCCTCCCTCTCTCTGCCTCTTACTTCTTTCTCTCTCCTCCCTCCCTCTCTCTGCCTCTTACTCCTCTCTCTCTCCTCTCTCTCTCTGCCTCTTACTACTCTCTCTCTCCCTCCGTTCTCTGCCTCTTACTACTCTCTCTCTCCTCCATCTCTCTGCCTCTTACTCCTCTCTATCCTCCCCTTCTCTGCCTCTTACTACTCTCTCTTTCATCTATCTCTCTGCCTCTTACTCCTCTCTCTCTCCTCCCTCTCTCTGCCTCTTACTACTTTTTCTTTCATCCCTCTCTCTGTTTCTTACTCCTCTCTCTCCTCCCTCTCTCTGCCTCTTACTCCTATTTCTCTCCTCAATCTCTCTGCCTCTTACTCCTCTCTTTCGCCTCCCTCCCTCTCTCTGCCTTTTAATCCTATTTCTCTCCTCCCTCTCTCTGCCTCTTACTCCTCTCTTTCACCTCCCTCTCTCTGCCTCTTACTCCTCTCTTTCGCCTCCCTCTCTCTGCCTCTTACTCCTCTCTCTCCTCCGTCTCTCTGCCGCTTACTACTCTCCTTCCCCCCGCTCTCTGCCTCTTACTCCTCTCTCTCTCCTCCCTCTCTCTGCCTCTTACTCCTCTCTCTCTCCTCTCTCTCTCTGCCTCTTACTAGTCTCTCTCTCCTCCCTCTCTCTGCATCTTACTACTCTCTCATCCCTCTCACTGCCTCTTACTCTTCTCTCTCTCCTCCCTCTCTCTGCCTTTTACTACTCTCTCTCTTGTCCCTCTCTCTTCCTCTTACTCCTCTCTTTCTCCTCCCTCTCTCTGCCTTTTACTCCTCTCTTTCGCCTCCCTCTCTCTGCCTCTTACTCCTCTCTCTCTCCTCCGTCTCTCTGCCTCTTACTACTCTCTCTCTCCCCCCGCTCTCTGCCGCTTACTACTCTCTCTCCCCCCGCTCTCTCCCTCTTACTACTCTCTCTCCCCCCGCTCTCTGCCTCTTACTCCTCTCTCTCTCCTCCCTCTCTCTGCCTCTTACTACTCTCTCTCTCATCCCTCTCTCTGCCTCTTACTCCACTCTTTCTCCTTCATCTCTATGCCTCTTACTCCTCTCTCTCTCCTCCCTCTCTCTGCCTATTACTTCTTTCTCTCTCCTCCCTCTCTCTGCCTCTTACTCCTCTCTCTCTCCTCCCTCTCTCTGCCTCTTACTACTCTCTCTCTCCCCCCGCTCTCTGCCTCTTACTCCTCACTCTCTCCTCCCTCTCTCTGCCTCTTACTCCTCTTTCTCTCCTCCCTCTCTCTGCCTCTTACTCCTCTCTCTCCTCCCTCTCTCTGCCTCTTACTACTCTCTGTTTTTCCCCTCTTTCTGCCTATTACTCCTCTCTCTCTCATCCCTCTCTGCCTCTAACTAATCTCTCTTTCATCCCTCTCTCTGCCTCTTACTACTCTCTCTCCTCCCTCTCTCTGCCTCTTACTACTTTCTCCTCCCTCTCTCTGCCTCTTACTACTCTCTCTCTCATCCCTCTCTCTGCCTCTTACTCCTCTCACTCCTCCCTCTCTCTGCCTCTTACTACTGTCTCTCATCCCTCTCTCTGCCTCTTACACCACTCGTTCTCCTTCATCTCTCTGCCTCTTACTCCTCTCTCTCTCCTCCCTCTCTCTGCCTCTTACTTCTTTCTCTCTCCTCCCTCTCTCTGCCTTTTACTCCTCCCCTCTCCTCCCTCTCTCTGCCCCTTACTACTCTCTCTCTCCCCCCACTCTCTGCCTCTTACTACTCTCACTCTCCTCCTTCTCTCTGCCTCTTACTCCTCTCTATCCTCCCTCTCTGCCTCTTACTACTCTCTCTTTCATTCCTCTCTCTGTCTCTTACTCTTTCTCTTTCCTCCCTCTCTCTGCCTATTACTACTTTCTCTCTCCTCCCTCTCTCTGCCTCTTACTCCTCTCTCTCTCCTCCCTCTCTCTGCCTCTTACTACTTTCTCTTTCATCCCTCTCTCTGTCTCTTACTCCTCTCTCTCCTCCCTCTCTCTGCCTCTTACTCCTATTTCTCTCCTCCCTCTCTCTGCCTCTTACTCCTCTCTTTCGCCTCCCTCCCTCTCTCTGCCTCTTACTCCTATTTCTCTCCTCCCTCTCTCTGCCTCTTTCTCTTCTCTCTCTACTCCGTCTCTCTGCCTCTTACTACTCTCTCTCCCCCCGCTCTCTGCCGCTTACTACTCTCTCTTCCCCCGCACTCTGCCTCTTACTCCTCTCTCTCTCCCTCCCTCTCTCTGCCTCTTAATCCACTCTCTCTCCTCTCTCTCTCTGCCTCTTACTACTCTCTCTCTCCTCCGTCTCTCTGCCTCTTACTCCTCTCTATCCTCCCTCTCTGCCTCTTACTACTCTCTCTTTCATTCCTCTCTCTGTCTCTTACTCTTTCTCTCTCCTCCCTCTCTCTGCCTCTTACTACTCTCTCTCTCCCCCCGCTCTCTGCCTCTTACTACTCTCACTCTCCTCCTTCTCTCTGCCTCTTACTCCTCTCTATCCTCCCTCTCTGCCTCTTACTACTCTCTCTTTCATCCCTCTCCATGCCTCTTAGTCTTCTCTCTCCTCCCTCTCTCTGCCTCTTACTTCTTTCTCTCTCCTCCCTCTTTCTGCCTCTTACTCCTCTCTCTCTCCTCCCTCTCTCTGCCTCTTACTACTCTCTCTCTCATCCCTCTCTCTGCCTCTTACTCCTATTTTCTCCTCCCTCTCTCTGCCTCTTACTCCTCTCTCTCCCCCCTCTCTCTGCCTCTTACTATTGTCTCTCATCCCTCTCTCTGCCTCTTACTCCACTCTTTCTCCTTCATCTCTGCCTCTTAATCCTCTCTCTCTCCTCCCTCTCTTGGCCTATTACTTATTTCTCTCTCCTTCTTCTCTCTGCCTCTTACTCCTCTCTATCCTCCCTCTCTGCCTCTTACTACTTTCTCTTTCATCCCTCTCTCTGTCTCTTATTCCTCTCTCTCCTCCCTCTCTCTGCCTCTTACTCCTCTCTTTCGCCTCCCTCTCTCTGCCTCTTACTCCTATTTCTCTCCTCTTTCTCTCTGCCTCTTACTCCTCTCTTTCGCCTCCCTCTCTCTGCCTTTTACTCCTCTCTTTCTCCACCCTCTCTCTGCCTTTTACTCCTCTCTTTCGCCTCCCTCTCTCTGCCTCTTACTCCTCTCTCTCTCCTCCGTCTCTCTGCCTCTTACTACTCTCTCTCTCCCCCTGCTCTCTGCCGCTTACTACTCTCCTTCCCCCCGCTCTCTGCCTCTTACTCCTCTCTCTCTCCTCCCTCTCCCTGCCTCTTACTCCTCTCTCTCCTCTCTCTCTGCCTCTTACTAGTCTCTCTCTTCTCCCTCTCTCTGCATCTTACTACTCTCTCCTCCCTCTCACTGCCTCTTACTCTTCTCTCTCTCCTCTCTCTCTCTGCCTTTTACTACTCTCTCTCTTGTCCCTCTCTCTGCCTCTTACTCCTCTCTTTCTCCTCCCTCTCTCTGCCTTTTACTCCTCTCTTTCACCTCCCTCTCTCTGCCTCTTACTCCTCTCTCTCTCCTCCGTCTCTCTGCCTCTTACTACTCTCTCTCTCCCCCCGCTCTCTGCCGCTTACTACTCTCTCTCCCCCCGCTCTCTCCCTCTTACTACTCTCTCTCCCCCCGCTCTCTGTCTCTTACTCCTCTCTCTCCTCCCTCTCTCTGCCTCTTACTACTCTCTCTCTCATCCCTCTCTCTGCCTCTTACTCCTCTCTTTCTCCTCCCTCTCTCTGCCTCTTACTCCTCTCTCTCCTCCCTCTCTCTGCCTCTTACTTCTTTCTCTCTCCTCCCTCCCTCTCTATGCCTCTTACTCCTCTCTCTCTCCTTCCTCTCTCTGCCTCTTACTACTCTCTCTCTCCTCCCTCCCTCTCTCTGCCTCTTACTCCTCTCTCTCTCCTCCCTCTCTTTGCCTCTTACTACTCTCTCTCTCCCTCCGTTCTCTGCCTCTTACTACTCTCTCTTGCATCTATCTCTCTGCCTCTAACTAATCTCTCTTTCATCCCTCTCTCTGCCTCTTACTACTCTCTCTCCTCCCTCTGTCTGCCTCTTACTACCTTCTCCTCCCTCTCTCTGCCTCTTACTACTCTCTCTCTCATCCCTCTCTCTGCCTCTTACTCCTCTCACTCCTCCCTCTCTCTGCCTCTTACTACTGTCTCTCATCCCTCTCTCTGCCTCTTACACCACTCGTTCTCCTTCATCTCTCTGCCTCTTACTCCTCTCTCTCTCCTCCCTCTCTCTGCCTCTTACTTCTTTCTCTCTCCTCCCTCTCTCTGCCTTTTACTCCTCCCCTCTCCTCCCTCTATCTGCCCCTTACTACCCTCTCTCTCCCCCCACTCTCTGCCTCTTACTACTCTCACTCTCCTCCTTCTCTCTGCCTCTTACTCCTCTCTATCCTCCCTCTCTGCCTCTTACTACTCTCTCTTTCATTCCTCTCTCTGTCTCTTACTCTTTCTCTTTCCTCCCTCTCTCTGCCTATTACTACTTTCTCTCTCCTCCCTCTCTCTGCCTCTTACTCCTCTCTCTCTCCTCCCTCTCTCTGCCTCTTACTCCTCTCTTTCGCCTCCCTCCCTCTCTCTGCCTTTTAATCCTATTTCTCTCCTCCCTCTCTCTGCCTCTTACTCCTCTCTTTCACCTCCCTCTCTCTGCCTCTTACTCCTCTCTTTCGCCTCCCTCTCTCTGCCTCTTACTCCTCTCTCTCCTCCGTCTCTCTGCCGCTTACTACTCTCCTTCCCCCCGCTCTCTGCCTCTTACTCCTCTCTCTCTCCTCCCTCTCTCTGCCTCTTACTCCTCTCTCTCTCCTCTCTCTCTCTGCCTCTTACTAGTCTCTCTCTCCTCCCTCTCTCTGCATCTTACTACTCTCTCATCCCTCTCACTGCCTCTTACTCTTCTCTCTCTCCTCCCTCTCTCTGCCTTTTACTACTCTCTCTCTTGTCCCTCTCTCTTCCTCTTACTCCTCTCTTTCTCCTTCTCTCTCTGCCTTTTACTCCTCTCTTTCGCCTCCCTCTCTCTGCCTCTTACTCCTCTCTCTCTCCTCCGTCTCTCTGCCTCTTACTACTCTCTCTCTCCCCCCGCTCTCTGCCGCTTACTACTCTCTCTCCCCCCGCTCTCTCCCTCTTACTACTCTCTCTCCCCCCGCTCTCTGCCTCTTACTCCTCTCTCTCTCCTCCCTCTCTCTGCCTCTTACTACTCTCTCTCTCATCCCTCTCTCTGCCTCTTACTCCACTCTTTCTCCTTCATCTCTATGCCTCTTACTCCTCTCTCTCTCCTCCCTCTCTCTGCCTATTACTTCTTTCTCTCTCCTCCCTCTCTCTGCCTCTTACTCCTCTCTCTCTCCTCCCTCTCTCTGCCTCTTACTACTCTCTCTCTCCCCCCGCTCTCTGCCTCTTACTCCTCACTCTCTCCTCCCTCTCTCTGCCTCTTACTCCTCTTTCTCTCCTCCCTCTCTCTGCCTCTTACTCCTCTCTCTCCTCCCTCTCTCTGCCTCTTACTACTCTCTGTTTTTCCCCTCTTTCTGCCTATTACTCCTCTCTCTCTCATCCCTCTCTGCCTCTAACTAATCTCTCTTTCATCCCTCTCTCTGCCTCTTACTACTCTCTCTCCTCCCTCTCTCTGCCTCTTACTACTTTCTCCTCCCTCTCTCTGCCTCTTACTACTCTCTCTCTCATCCCTCTCTCTGCCTCTTACTCCTCTCACTCCTCCCTCTCTCTGCCTCTTACTACTGTCTCTCATCCCTCTCTCTGCCTCTTACACCACTCGTTCTCCTTCATCTCTCTGCCTCTTACTCCTCTCTCTCTCCTCCCTCTCTCTGCCTCTTACTTCTTTCTCTCTCCTCCCTCTCTCTGCCTTTTACTCCTCCCCTCTCCTCCCTCTCTCTGCCCCTTACTACTCTCTCTCTCCCCCCACTCTCTGCCTCTTACTACTCTCACTCTCCTCCTTCTCTCTGCCTCTTACTCCTCTCTATCCTCCCTCTCTGCCTCTTACTACTCTCTCTTTCATTCCTCTCTCTGTCTCTTACTCTTTCTCTTTCCTCCCTCTCTCTGCCTATTACTACTTTCTCTCTCCTCCCTCTCTCTGCCTCTTACTCCTCTCTCTCTCCTCCCTCTCTCTGCCTCTTACTACTTTCTCTTTCATCCCTCTCTCTGTCTCTTACTCCTCTCTCTCCTCCCTCTCTCTGCCTCTTACTCCTATTTCTCTCCTCCCTCTCTCTGCCTCTTACTCCTCTCTTTCGCCTCCCTCCCTCTCTCTGCCTCTTACTCCTATTTCTCTCCTCCCTCTCTCTGCCTCTTACTCATCTCTTTCGCCTCCCTCTCTCTGCCTCTTTCTCTTCTCTCTCTACTCCGTCTCTCTGCCTCTTACTACTCTCTCTCCCCCCGCTCTCTGCCGCTTACTACTCTCTCTTCCCCCGCACTCTGCCTCTTACTCCTCTCTCTCTCCCTCCCTCTCTCTGCCTCTTAATCCACTCTCTCTCCTCTCTCTCTCTGCCTCTTACTACTCTCTCTCTCCTCCGTCTCTCTGCCTCTTACTCCTCTCTATCCTCCCTCTCTGCCTCTTACTACTCTCTCTTTCATTCCTCTCTCTGTCTCTTACTCTTTCTCTCTCCTCCCTCTCTCTGCCTCTTACTACTCTCTCTCTCCCCCCGCTCTCTGCCTCTTACTACTCTCACTCTCCTCCTTCTCTCTGCCTCTTACTCCTCTCTATCCTCCCTCTCTGCCTCTTACTACTCTCTCTTTCATCCCTCTCCATGCCTCTTAGTCTTCTCTCTCCTCCCTCTCTCTGCCTCTTACTTCTTTCTCTCTCCTCCCTCTTTCTGCCTCTTACTCCTCTCTCTCTCCTCCCTCTCTCTGCCTCTTACTACTCTCTCTCTCATCCCTCTCTCTGCCTCTTACTCCTATTTTCTCCTCCCTCTCTCTGCCTCTTACTCCTCTCTCTCCCCCCTCTCTCTGCCTCTTACTATTGTCTCTCATCCCTCTCTCTGCCTCTTACTCCACTCTTTCTCCTTCATCTCTGCCTCTTAATCCTCTCTCTCTCCTCCCTCTCTTGGCCTATTACTTATTTCTCTCTCCTTCTTCTCTCTGCCTCTTACTCCTCTCTATCCTCCCTCTCTGCCTCTTACTACTTTCTCTTTCATCCCTCTCTCTGTCTCTTATTCCTCTCTCTCCTCCCTCTCTCTGCCTCTTACTCCTCTCTTTCGCCTCCCTCTCTCTGCCTCTTACTCCTATTTCTCTCCTCTTTCTCTCTGCCTCTTACTCCTCTCTTTCGCCTCCCTCTCTCTGCCTTTTACTCCTCTCTTTCTCCACCCTCTCTCTGCCTTTTACTCCTCTCTTTCGCCTCCCTCTCTCTGCCTCTTACTCCTCTCTCTCTCCTCCGTCTCTCTGCCTCTTACTACTCTCTCTCTCCCCCTGCTCTCTGCCGCTTACTACTCTCCTTCCCCCCGCTCTCTGCCTCTTACTCCTCTCTCTCTCCTCCCTCTCCCTGCCTCTTACTCCTCTCTCTCCTCTCTCTCTGCCTCTTACTAGTCTCTCTCTTCTCCCTCTCTCTGCATCTTACTACTCTCTCCTCCCTCTCACTGCCTCTTACTCTTCTCTCTCTCCTCTCTCTCTCTGCCTTTTACTACTCTCTCTCTTGTCCCTCTCTCTGCCTCTTACTCCTCTCTTTCTCCTCCCTCTCTCTGCCTTTTACTCCTCTCTTTCACCTCCCTCTCTCTGCCTCTTACTCCTCTCTCTCTCCTCCGTCTCTCTGCCTCTTACTACTCTCTCTCTCCCCCCGCTCTCTGCCGCTTACTACTCTCTCTCCCCCCGCTCTCTCCCTCTTACTACTCTCTCTCCCCCCGCTCTCTGTCTCTTACTCCTCTCTCTCCTCCCTCTCTCTGCCTCTTACTACTCTCTCTCTCATCCCTCTCTCTGCCTCTTACTCCTCTCTTTCTCCTCCCTCTCTCTGCCTCTTACTCCTCTCTCTCCTCCCTCTCTCTGCCTCTTACTTCTTTCTCTCTCCTCCCTCCCTCTCTATGCCTCTTACTCCTCTCTCTCTCCTTCCTCTCTCTGCCTCTTACTACTCTCTCTCTCCTCCCTCCCTCTCTCTGCCTCTTACTCCTCTCTCTCTCCTCCCTCTCTTTGCCTCTTACTACTCTCTCTCTCCCTCCGTTCTCTGCCTCTTACTACTCTCTCTTGCATCTATCTCTCTGCCTCTAACTAATCTCTCTTTCATCCCTCTCTCTGCCTCTTACTACTCTCTCTCCTCCCTCTCTCTGCCTCTTACTACCTTCTCCTCCCTCTCTCTGCCTCTTACTACTCTCTCTCTCATCCCTCTCTCTGCCTCTTACTCCTCTCACTCCTCCCTCTCTCTGCCTCTTACTACTGTCTCTCATCCCTCTCTCTGCCTCTTACACCACTCGTTCTCCTTCATCTCTCTGCCTCTTACTCCTCTCTCTCTCCTCCCTCTCTCTGCCTCTTACTTCTTTCTCTCTCCTCCCTCTCTCTGCCTTTTACTCCTCCCCTCTCCTCCCTCTATCTGCCCCTTACTACCCTCTCTCTCCCCCCACTCTCTGCCTCTTACTACTCTCACTCTCCTCCTTCTCTCTGCCTCTTACTCCTCTCTATCCTCCCTCTCTGCCTCTTACTACTCTCTCTTTCATTCCTCTCTCTGTCTCTTACTCTTTCTCTTTCCTCCCTCTCTCTGCCTATTACTACTTTCTCTCTCCTCCCTCTCTCTGCCTCTTACTCCTCTCTCTCTCCTCCCTCTCTCTGCCTCTTACTACTTTCTCTCTCCTCCCTCTCTCTGCCTCTTACTCCTCTCTCTCTCCTCCCTCTCTCTGCCTCTTACTCCTCTCTTTCGCATCCCTCCCTCTCTCTGCCTCTTACTCCTATTTTCTCCCCCCTCTCTCTGCCTCTTACTCCTCTCTCTCCTCCCTCTCTCTGCCTCTTACTATTGTCTCTCATCCCTCTCTCTGCCTCTTACTCCACTCTTTCTCCTTCATCTCTCTGCCTCTTAATCCTCTCTCTCTCCTCCCTCTCTTGGCCTATTACTTCTTTCTCTCTCCTCCCTCTCTCTGCCTCTTACTCCTCACTCTCTCCTCCCTCTCTCTGCCTCTTACTACTCTCTCTCTCCCCACGCTCTCTGCCTCTTACTACTCTCACTCTCCTCCTTCTCTCTGCCTCTTACTCCTCTCTATCATCCCTCTCTGCCTCTTACTACTTTCTCTTTCATCCCTCTCTCTGTCTCTTATTCCTCTCTCTCCTCCCTCTCTCTGCCTCTTACTCCTCTCTTTCGCCTCCCTCTCTCTGCCTCTTACTCCTATTTATCTCCTCTTTCTCTCTGCCTCTTACTCCTCTCTTTCGCCTCCCTCTCTCTGCCTTTTACTCCTCTCTTTCTCCACCCTCTCTCTGCCTTTTACTCCTCTCTTTCGCCTCCCTCTCTCTGCCTCTTACTCCTCTCTCTCTCCTCCGTCTCTCTGCCTCTTACTACTCTCTCTCTCCCCCCGCTCTCTGCCGCTTACTACTCTCCTTCCCCCCGCTCTCTGCCTCTTACTCCTCTCTCTCTCCTCCCTCTCCCTGCCTCTTACTCCTCTCTCTCTCCTCTCTCTCTGCCTCTTACTAGTCTCTCTCTCCTCCCTCTCTCTGCATCTTACTACTCTCTCCTCCCTCTCACTGCCTCTTACTCTTCTCTCTCTCCTCTCTCTCTCTGCCTTTTACTACTCTCTCTCTTGTCCCTCTCTCTGCCTCTTACTCCTCTCTTTCTCCTCCCTCTCTCTGCCTTTTACTCCTCTCTTTCACCTCCCTCTCTCTGCCTCTTACTCCTCTCTCTCTCCTCCGTCTCTCTGCCTCTTACTACTCTCTCTCTCCCCCCGCCCTCTGCCGCTTACTACTCTCTCTCCCCCCGCTCTCTCCCTCTTACTACTCTCTCTCCCCCCGCTCTCTGTCTCTTACTCCTCTCTCTCCTCCCTCTCTCTGCCTCTTACTACTCTCTCTCTCATCCCTCTCTCTGCCTCTTACTCCTCTCTTTCTCCTCCCTCTCTCTGCCTCTTACTCCTCTCTCTCCTCCCTCTCTCTGCCTCTTACTTCTTTCTCTCTCCTCCCTCCCTCTCTCTGCCTCTTACTCCTCTCTCTCTCCTCCCTCTCGCTGCCTCTTACTACTATATCTCTCCTCCCTCCCTCTCTCTGCCTCTTACTCCTCTCTCTCTCCTCCCTCTCTCTGCCTCTTACTACTCTCTCTCTCCCGCCGTTCTCTGCCTCTTACTATACTCTCTTTTATCTATCTCTCTGCCTCTTACTCCTCTCTCTCTCCTCCCTCTCTCTGCCTCTTACTACTTTCTCTTTCATCCCTCTCGCTGTCTCTTACTCCTCTCTCTCCTCCCTCTCTCTGCCTCTTACTCCTATTTCTCTCCTCCCTCTCTCTGCCTCTTACTCCTCTCTTTCGCCTCCCTCCCTCTCTCTGCCTCTTACTCCTATTTCTCTCCTCCCTCTCTCTGCCTCTTACTCCTCTCTTTCGCCTCCCTCTCTCTGCCTCTTTCTCTTCTCTCTCTCCTCCGTCTCTCTGCCTCTTACTACTCTCTCTCCCCCCGCTCTCTGCCGCTTACTACTCTCTCTTCCACCGCACTCTGCCTCTTACTCCTCTCTCTCTCTCCTCCCTCTCTCTGCCTCTTACTCCTATTTCTCTCCTCCCTCTCTCTGCCTCTTACTCCTCTCTTTCGCCTCCCTCCCTCTCTCTGCCTCTTACTCCTATTTCTCTCCTCCCTCTCTCTGCCTCTTACTCCTCTCTTTCGCCTCCCTCTCTCTGCCTCTTTCTCTTCTCTCTCTACTCCGTCTCTCTGCCTCTTACTACTCTCTCTCCCCCCGCTCTCTGCCGCTTACTACTCTCTCTTCCCCCGCACTCTGCCTCTTACTCCTCTCTCTCTCCTCCCTCTCTCTGCCTCTTAATCCGCTCTCGCTCCTCTCTCTCTCTGCCTCTTACTACTCTCTCTCTCCTCTGTCTCTATGCCTCTTACTCCTCTCTATCCTCCCTCTCTGCCTCTTACTACTCTCTCTTTCATTCCTCTCTCTGTCTCTTACTCTTTCTCTCTCCTCCCTCTCTCTGCCTCTTACTACTCTCTCTCTCCCCCCGCTCTCTGCCTCTTACTACTCTCACTCTCCTCCTTCTCTCTGCCTCTTACTCCTCTCTATCCTCCCTCTCTGCCTCTTACTACTCTCTCTTTCATCCCTCTCCATGCCTCTTAGTCTTCTCTCTCTCCTCTCTCTCTCTGCCTCTTACTTCTTTCTCTCTCCTCCCTCTGTCTGCCTCTTACTCCTCTCTCTCTCCTCCCTCTCTCTGCCTCTTACTACTCTCTCTCTCATCCCTCTCTCTGCCTCTTACTCCTCTCTTTCTCCTCCCTCTCTCTGCCTCTTACTCCTCTCTCTCCTCCCTCTCTCTGCCTCTTACTATTGTCTCTCATCCCTCTCTCTGCCTCTTACTCCACTCTTTCTCCTTCATCTCTCTGCCTCTTAATCCTCTCTCTCTCCTCCCTCTCTTGGCCTATTACTTCTTTCTCTCTCCTCCCTCTCTCTGCCTCTTACTCCTCACTCTCTCCTCCCTCTCTCTGCCTCTTACTACTCTCTCTCTCCCCCCGCTCTCTGCCTCTTACTACTCTCACTCTCCTCCTTCTCTCTGCCTCTTACTCCTCTCTATCCTCCCTCTCTGCCTCTTACTACTTTCTCTTTCATCCCTCTCTCTGTCTCTTATTCCTCTCTCTCCTCCCTCTCTCTGCCTCTTACTCCTCTCTTTCGCCTCCCTCTCTCTGCCTCTTACTCCTATTTCTCTCCTCTTTCTCTCTGCCTCTTACTCCTCTCTTTCGCCTCCCTCTCTCTGCCTTTTACTCCTCTCTTTCTCCACCCTCTCTCTGCCTTTTACTCCTCTCTTTCGCCTCCCTCTCTCTGCCTCTTACTCCTCTCTCTCTCCTCCGTCTCTCTGCCTCTTACTACTCTCTCTCTCCCCCCGCTCTCTGCCGCTTACTACTCTCCTTCCCCCCGCTCTCTGCCTCTTACTCCTCTCTCTCTCCTCCCTCTCCCTGCCTCTTACTCCTCTCTCTCTCCTCTCTCTCTGCCTCTTACTAGTCTCTCTATCCTCCCTCTCTCTGCATCTTACTACTCTCTCCTCCCTCTCACTGCCTCTTACTCTTCTCTCTCTCCTCTCTCTCTCTGCCTTTTACTACTCTCTCTCTTGTCCCTCTCTCTGCCTCTTACTCCTCTCTTTCTCCTCCCTCTCTCTGCCTTTTACTCCTCTCTTTCACCTCCCTCTCTCTGCCTCTTACTCCTCTCTCTCTCCTCCGTCTCTCTGCCTCTTACTACTCTCTCTCTCCCCCCGCCCTCTGCCGCTTACTACTCTCTCTCCCCCGCTCTCTCCCTCTTACTACTCTCTCTCCCCCCGCTCTCTGTCTCTTACTCCTCTCTCTCCTCCCTCTCTCTGCCTCTTACTACTCTCTCTCTCATCCCTCTCTCTGCCTCTTACTCCTCTCTTTCTCCTCCCTCTCTCTGCCTCTTACTCCTCTCTCTCCTCCCTCTCTCTGCCTCTTACTTCTTTCTCTCTCCTCCCTCCCTCTCTCTGCCTCTTACTCCTCTCTCTCTCCTCCCTCTCGCTGCCTCTTACTACTCTATCTCTCCTCCCTCCCTCTCTCTGCCTCTTACTCCTCTCTCTCTCCTCCCTCTCTCTGCCTCTTACTACTCTCTCTCTCTCCCGCCGTTCTCTGCCTCTTACTATAATCTCTTTTATCTATCTCTCTGCCTCTTACTCCTCTCTCTCTCCTCCCTCTCTCTGCCTCTTACTACTTTCTCTTTCATCCCTCTCGCTGTCTCTTACTCCTCTCTCTCCTCCCTCTCTCTGCCTCTTACTCCTATTTCTCTCCTCCCTCTCTCTGCCTCTTACTCCTCTCTTTCGCCTCCCTCCCTCTCTCTGCCTCTTACTCCTACTTCTCTCCTCCCTCTCTCTGCCTCTTACTCCTCTCTTTCGCCTCCCTCTCTCTGCCTCTTTCTCTTCTCTCTCTCCTCCGTCTCTCTGCCTCTTACTACTCTCTCTCCCCCCGCTCTCTGCCGCTTACTACTCTCTCTTCCACCGCACTCTGCCTCTTACTCCTCTCTCTCTCTCCTCCCTCTCTCTGCCTCTTACTCCTATTTCTCTCCTCCCTCTCTCTGCCTCTTACTCCTCTCTTTCGCCTCCCTCCCTCTCTCTGCCTCTTACTCCTATTTCTCTCCTCCCTCTCTCTGCCTCTTTCTCTTCTCTCTCTACTCCGTCTCTCTGCCTCTTACTACTCTCTCTCCCCCCGCTCTCTGCCGCTTACTACTCTCTCTTCCCCCGCACTCTGCCTCTTACTCCTCTCTCTCTCCTCCCTCTCTCTGCCTCTTAATCCGCTCTCGCTCCTCTCTCTCTCTGCCTCTTACTACTCTCTCTCTCCTCCGTCTCTATGCCTCTTACTCCTCTCTATCCTCCCTCTCTGCCTCTTACTACTCTCTCTTTCATTCCTCTCTCTGTCTCTTACTCTTTCTCTCTCCTCCCTCTCTCTGCCTCTTACTACTCTCTCTCTCCCCCCGCTCTCTGCCTCTTACTACTCTCACTCTCCTCCTTCTCTCTGCCTCTTACTCCTCTCTATCCTCCCTCTCTGCCTCTTACTACTCTCTCTTTCATCCCTCTCCATGCCTCTTAGTCTTCTCTCTCTCCTCTCTCTCGCTGCCTCTTACTTCTTTCTCTCTCCTCCCTCTGTCTGCCTCTTACTCCTCTCTCTCTCCTCCCTCTCTCTGCCTCTTACTACTCTCTCTCTCATCCCTCTCTCTGCCTCTTACTCCTCTCTTTCTCCTCCCTCTCTCTGCCTCTTACTCCTCTCACTCCTCCCTCTCTCTGCCTCTTACTATTGTCTCTCATCCCTCTCTCTGCATCTTACTCCACTCTTTCTCCTTCATCTCTCTGCCTCTTACTCCTCTCTCTCTCCTCCCTCTCTCTGCCTATTACTTCTTTCTCTCTCCTCCCTCTCTCTGCCTCTTACTCCTCATTCTCTCCTCCCTCTCTCTGCCTCTTACTACTCTCTCTCTCCCCCCGCTCTCTGCCTCTTACTTCTCGCAATCTCCTCCTTCTCTCTGCCTCTTACTCGTCTCTATCCTCCCTCTCTGCCTCTTACTACTTTCTCTTTCATCCCTCTCTCTGTCTCTTACTCCTCTCTCTCCTCCCTCTCTCTGCCTCTTACTCCTCTCTTTCGCCTCCCTCTCTCTGCCTCTTACTCCTATTTCTCTCCTCTTTCTCTCTGCCTCTTACTCCTCTCTTTCGCCTCCCTCTCTCTGCCTTTTACTCCTCTCTTTCTCCACCCTCTCTCTGCCTTTTACTCCTCTCTTTCGCCTCCCTCTCTCTGCCTCTTACTCCTCTCTCTCTCCTCCGTCTCTCTTTCTCTTACTACTCTCTCTCCCCCCGCTCTCTGCCGCTTACTACTCTCCTTCCCCCCGCTCTCTGCCTCTTACTCCTCTCTCTCTCCTCCCTCTCTCTGCCTCTTACTAGTCTCTCTCTCCTCCCTCTCTCTGCATCTTACTACTCTCTCCTCCCTCTCACTGCCTCTTACTCTTCTCTCTCTCCTCTCTCTCTCTGCCTTTTACTACTCTCTCTCTTGTCCCTCTCTCTGCCTCTTACTCCTCTCTTTCTCCTCCCTCTCTCTGCCTTTTACTCCTCTCTTTCACCTCCCTCTCTCTGCCTCTTACTCCTCTCTCTCTCCTCCGTCTCTCTGCCTCTTACTACTCTCTCTCTCCCCCCGCTCTCTGCCGCTTACTACTCTCTCTCCCCCCGCTCTCTCCCTCTTACTACTCTCTCTCTCCCCGCTCTCTGCCTTCTTACTCCTCTCTCTCCTCCCTCTCTCTGCCTCTTACTACTCTCTCTCTCATCCCTCTCTCTGCCTCTTACTCCTCTCTTTCTCCCCCCTCTCTCTGCCTCTTACTCCTCTCTCTCCTCCCTCTCTCTGCCTCTTACTTCTTTCTCTCTCCTCCCTCCCTCTCTCTGCCTCTTACTCCTCTCTCTCTCCTCCCTCTCTCTGCCTCTTACTACTCTCTCTCTCCCTCCGTTCTCTGCCTCTTACTAATCTCTCTCTCCTCCATCTCTCTGCCTCTTACTCCTCTCTATCCTCCCCTTCTCTGCCTCTTACTACTCTCTCTTGCATCTATCTCAATGCCTCTTACTCCTCTCTCTCTCCTCCCTCTCTCTGCCTCTTACTACTTTCTCTTTCATCCCTCTCACTGTCTCTTACTCCTCTCTCTCCTCCCTCTCTCTGCCTCTTACTCCTATTTCTCTCCTCCCTCTCTCTGCCTCTTACTCCTCTCTTTCGCCTCCCTCTCTCTGCCTCTTACTCCTATTTCTCTCCTCCCTCTCTCTGCCTCTTACTCCTCTCTTTCGCCTCCCTCTCTCTGCCTCTTTCTCTTCTCTCTCTCCTCCGTCTCTCTGCCTCTTACTACTCTCTCTCCCCCCGCTCTCTGCCGCTTACTACTCTCTCTTCCACCGCACTATGCCTCTTACTCCTCTCTCTCTCTCCTCCCTCTCTCTGCCTCTTAATCCTCTCTTTCTCCTCCCTCTCACTGCCTCATACTCCTCTCTTTCGACTCCCTCTCTCTGCCTCTTAATCCACTCTCTCTCCTCTCTCTCTCTGCCTCTTACTCCTCAATTTCGCCTCCCTCTCTCTGCCTCTTTCTCTTCTCTCTCTCCTCCGTCTCTCTGCCGCTTACTACTCTCTCTTCCCCCGCTCTCTGCCTCTTACTCCTCTCTCTCTCCTCCCTCTCTCTGCCTCTTAATCCTCTCTCTCTCCTCTATCTCTCTGCCTCTTACTACTCTCTCTCTCCTCCCTCACTCTGCCTCTTACTCATCTCTCTCTCCTCCCTCTCTTTGCCTTTTACTACTCTCTCTCTTGTCCCTCTCTCTGCCTCTTACTCCTATTTCTCTCCTCCCTCTCTCTGCCTCTTACTCCTCTCTTTCGCCTCCCTCCCTCTCTCTGCCTCTTACTCCTATTTCTCTCCTCCCTCTCTCTGCCTCTTACTCCTCTCTTTCGCCTCCCTCTCTCTGCCTCTTTCTCTTCTCTCTCTACTCCGTCTCTCTGCTTCTTACTACTCTCTCTCCCCCCGCTCTCTGCCTCTTACTACTCTCTCTCTCCCTCCGTTCTCTGCCTCTTACTCCTCTCTCTCTCCTCCGTCTCTCTGCCTCTTACTACTCTCTCTCTCCCCCCGCTCTCTGCCGCTTACTACTCTTTCTCCTCCCTCTGTATGCCTCTCACTCCTCTCTCTCTCCCTCCTCTCTTCCTCTTACTACTCTCTCTCATCCCTCTCTCTGCCTCTTACTCCTCTCTTTCGCCTCCCTCTCTCTGCCTCTTACTCCTCTCTCTCTCCTCCGTCTCTCTGCCTCTTACTACTCTCTCTCTACCCCGTTCTCTGCCACTTACTACTCTCTCTCCCCCCGCCCTCTGCCTCTTACTCCTTTCTCTCTCCTCACTCTCTCTGCCTCTTACTCCTCTCTCTCTCCTCTCTCTCTCTGCCTCTTACTACTCTCTCTCTCCTCCCTCTCTCTGCATCTTACTACTCTCTCCTCCCTCTCACTGCCTCTTACTCGTCTCTCTCTCATCCCTCTCTCTGCCTTTTACTACTCTCTCTCTTGTCCCTCTCTCTGCCTCTTACTCCTCTCTTTCTCCTCCCTCTCTCTGCCTTTTACTCCTCTCTTTCGCCTCCCTCTCTCTGCCTCTTACTCCTCTCTCTCTCCTCCGTCTCTCTGCCTTTTACTACTCTCTCTCTCCCCCCGCTCTCTGCTGCTTACTACTCTCTCTCCCCCCGCTCTCTCCCTCTTACTACTCTATCTCACCCCGCTCTCTGCCTCTTACTCCTCTCTCTCTCCTCCCTCTCTCTGCCTCTTACTCCTCTCTCTCTCTGCTTCTTACTACTCTCTCTCCTCCCTCTCTCTGCCTCTTACTACTCTCTCCTCCCTCTCTCTGCCTCTTACTCCTCTCTCTCTCCCCCCTATCTCTGCCTTTTACTACTCTCTCTCTTGTCCCTCTCTCTGCCTCCTACTCCTCTCTTTATCCTCCCTCTACATGCCTCTTACTCTTCTCTCTCTTCTCCCTCTTTCTCTGCCTCTTACTTCTTTCTCTCTCCTCCCTCTGTCTGCCGCTTACTCCTCTCTCTCTCCTCCCTCTCTCTGCCTCTTACTACTCTCTCTCTCATCCCTCTCTCTGCCTCTTACTCCTGTCTTTCTCCTCCCTCTCTCTGCCTCTTACTCCTCTCTCTCTCCTCTCTCTCTGCCTCTTACTACTGTCTCTCTCCTCCCTCTCTCTGCCTCTTACTCCTCTCTCTCTCCTCCCTCTCTCTGCCTTTTACTACTCTCTCTCTTGTCCCTCTCTCTGCCTCTTACTCCTCTCTTTATCCTCCCTCTCCATGCCTCTTACTCCTCTCTCTCTCCTTCCTCTCTTCCTCTTACTACTCTCTCTCATCCCTCTCTCTGCCTCTTACTCCTCTCTTTCACCTCCCTCTCTCTGCCTCTTACTCCTCTCTCTCTCCTCCGTCTCTCTGCCTCTTACTACTCTCTCTCTCCCCCGCTCTCTGCCGCTTACTACTCTCTCTCCCCCCGCTCTCTGCCTCTTACTCCTTTCTCTCTCCTCACTCTCTCTGCCTCTTACTCCTCTCTCTCTCCTCTCTCTCTCTGCCTCTTACTACTCTCTCTCTCCTCCCTCTCTCTGCATCTTACTACTCTCTCCTCCCTCTCTCTGCCTCTTACTCCTCTCTTTCTCCTCCCTCTCTCTGCCTTTTACTCCTCTCTTTCGCCTCCCTCTCTCTGCCTCTTACTCCTCTCTCTCTCCTCCGTCTCTCTGCCTCTTACTACTCTCTCTCTCCTCCCTCTCTCTGCATCTTACTACTCTCTCCTCCCTTTCACTGCCTCTTACTCCTCTCTTTATCCTCCCTCTCCATGCCTCGTACTCCTCTCTCTCTCCTCCCTCTCTCTGCCTCTTACTACTCTCTCTCTCATCCCTCTCTCTGCCTCTTACTCCTCTCTTTCACCTCCCTCTCTCTGCCTCTTACTCCTCTCTCTCTCCTCCGTCTCTCTGCCTCTTACTACTCTCTCTCTCCCCCGCTCTCTGCCGCTTACTACTCTCTTTCCCCCCGCTCTCTGCCTCTTACTCCTTTCTCTCTCCTCACTCTCTCTGCCTCTTACTCCTCTCTCTCTCCTCTCTCTCTCTGCCTCTTACTACTCTCTCTCTCCTCCCTCTCTCTGCATCTTACTACTCTCTCCTCCCTCTCTCTGCCTCTTACTCCTCTCTTTCTCCTCCCTCTCTCTGCCTTTTACTCCTCTCTTTCGCCTCCCTCTCTCTGCCTCTTACTTCTCTCTCTCTCCTCCGTCTCTCTGCCTCTTACTACTCTCTCTCACCCCCCGCTCTCTGCCGCTTACTACTCTTTCTCCTCCCTCTCTCACTGCCTCTTACTCCTCTCTCTATCCTGCCTCTCTCTGCCTATTACTTCTTTCTCTCTCCTCCCTATGTATGCCTCTCACTCCTCTCTCTCTCCTCCCTCTCTCTGCCTCTTACTACTCTCTCTCTCATCCCTCTCTCTGCCTCTTACTCCTCTCTCTCTCCTCCCTCTCTCTGCCTCTTACTCCTCTCTTTCTCCTCCCTCTCTCTGCCTTTTACTCCTCTCCTTTGCCTGCCTCTCTCTGCCTCTTACTCCTCTCTCTCTCCTCCGTCTCTCTGCCTCTTACTACTCTCTCTCACCCCCCGCTCTCTGCCGCTTACTACTCTTTCTCCTCCCTCTCTCTGCCTCTTACTCCTCTCTCTATCCTGCCTCTCTCTGCCTATTATTTATTTCTCTCTCCTCCCTATGTATGCCTCTTACTCCTCTCTCTCTCCTCCCTCTCTCTGCCTTTTACTCCACTCTTTCTCCTTCATCTCTCTGCCTCTTACTCCACTCTCTCTCCTCCCTCTCTCTGCATATTACTTATTTCTCTCTCCTCCCTCTCTCTGCCTTTTACTCCTCTCTCTCTCCTCCCTCTCTCTGCCTCTTACTACTCTCTCTCTCCCCCCGCTCTCTGCCTCTTACTTCTCTCACTCTCCCTCTTCTCTCTGCCTCTTACACCTCTCTATCCTCCCTCTCTGCCTCTTACTACTTTCTCTTTCATCCCTCTCTGTCTCTTACTCATCTCTCTCCTCCCTCTCTCCGCCTCTTACTCCTCTCTTTCACCTCCCTCTCTCTGCCTCTTACTTCTTTCTCTCTCCTCCCTCTCTCTGCCTCTTACTACTTTCTCTCTCCTCCCTATGTATGCCTCTCACTCCTCCATCTCTCCTCCCTCTCTCTGCCTCTTACTACTCTCTCTCTCATCCCTCTCTCTGCCACTTACTCCTCTCTCTCTCCTCCCTCTCTCTGCCTCTTACTACTCTCTTTCTCCTCCCTCTCTCTGCCTCTTACTCCTCTCTTTCTCCTCCCTCTCTCTGCCTCTTACTCCTCTCTCTCTCCTCCCTCTCTCTGCCTCTTACTCCTCTCTCTCCTCCCTCTCTCTGCCTCTTACTACTCTCGCTTTCTTCCCTCTCTCTGCCTCTTACTCCCCTCTCTCTCCTCCATCTCTGCCTATTACTATTCTCTTTTTCAATCCTCTCTCTGCCTCTTACTACTCTCTCTCCTCCCTCTCTCTGCCTCTTACTACTCTCTCCTCCCTCTCTCTGCCTCTTACTCCTCTCTCTCTTCCCTCTCTCTGCCTCTTACTACTGTCTCTCATCCCTCTCTCTGCCTCTTACTCCACTCTTTCTCCTTCATCTCTATGCCTCTTACTCCTCTCTCTCTCCTCCCTCTCTCTGCCTATTACTTCTTTCTCTCTCCTCCCTCTCTCTGCCTCTTACTCCTCTCTCTCTCCTCCCTCTCTCTGCCTCTTACTACTCTCTCTCTCCCCCCGCTCTCTACCTCTTACTACTCTCTCTCTCCTCCTTCTCTCTGCCTCTTACTCCTCTCTATCCTCCCTCTCTGCCTCTTACTACTCTCTCTTTCACCCCTCTCTCTGTCTCTTACTCCTCTTTCTCTCTCCTCCCTCTCTCTGCCTATTACTACTTTCTCTCTCCTCACTCTCTCTGCCTCTTACTCCTCTCTCTCTCCTCGCTTACTCTGACTCTTACTACTTTCTCTTTCATCCCTCTCTCTGTCGTTTACTCCTCTCTCTGCCTCTTACTCCTATTTCTCTCCTCCCTCACTCTAACTCTTACTCCTCTCTTTCGCCTCCCCCTCTCTGCCTCTTACTTCTTTCTCTCTCCTCCCTCTCTTTGCCTCTTACTCCTCTCTTTCTCCTCCCTCTCTCTGCCTTTTACTCCTCTCTTTCGCCTCCCTCTCTCTGCCTCTTACTCCTCTCTCTCTCCTCCGTCTCTCTGCCTCTTACTACTCTCTCTCACCCCCCGCTCTCTGCCGCTTACTACTCTTTCTCCTCCCTCTCTCTGCCTCTTACTCCTCTCTCTATCCTGCCTCTCTCTGCCTATTACTTCTTTCTCTCTCCTCCCTATGTATGCCTCTCACTCCTCTCTCTCTCCTCCCTCTCTCTGCCTCTTACTACTCTCTCTCTCATCCCTCTCTCTGCCTCTTACTCCTCTCTCTCTCCTCCCTCTCTCTGCTTCTTACTCCTCTCTTTCTCCTCCCTCTCTCTGCCTTTTACTCCTCTCCTTTGCCTCCCTCTCTCTGCCTCTTACTCCTCTCTCTCTCCTCCGTCTCGCTGCCTCTTACTACTCTCTCTCACCCCCCGCTCTCTGCCGCTTACTACTCTTTCTCCTCCCTCTCTCTGCCTCTTACTCCTCTCTCTATCCTGCCTCTCTCTGCCTATTATTTCTTTCTCTCTCCTCCCTATGTATGCCTCTTACTCCTCTCTCTCTCCTCCCTCTCTCTGCCTTTTACTCCACTCTTTCTCCTTCATCTCTCTGCCTCTTACTCCTCTCTCTCTCCTCCCTCTCTCTGCATATTACTTATTTCTCTCTCCTCCCTCTCTCTGCCTCTTACTCCTCTCTCTCTCCTCCCTCTCTCTGCCTCTTACTACTCTCTGTCTCCCCCCGCTCTCTACCTCTTACTACTCTCTCTCTCCTCCTTCTCTCTGCCTCTTACTCCTCTCTATCCTCCCTCTCTGCCTCTTACTACTCTCTCTTTCACCCCTCTCTCTGTCTCTTACTCCTCTTTCTCTCTTCTCCCTCTCTCTGCCTATTACTACTTTCTCTCTCCTCACTCTCTCTGCCTCTTACTCCTCTCTCTCTCCTCGCTCTCTCTGACTCTTACTACTTTCTCTTTCATCCCTCTCTCTGTCGTTTACTCCTCTCTCTGCCTCTTGCTCCTATTTCTCTCCTCCCTCA
Organism: Coregonus lavaretus; assembly: GCF_964263955.1. Classification (NCBI taxonomy): domain Eukaryota; kingdom Metazoa; phylum Chordata; class Actinopteri; order Salmoniformes; family Salmonidae; genus Coregonus; species Coregonus lavaretus. The sequence goes on from NC_140019.1 coordinate 25,010,307, forward strand.
CTCTAACTCTTACTCCTCTCTCTCTCCTCCGTCTCTCTGCCTCTTACTACTCTCTCTCTACCCCGCTCTCTGCCGCTTACTACTCTCTCTCCCCCCGCTCTCTGCTTCTTACTCCTTTCTCTCTTTTCACTCTCTCTGCCTCTTACTCCTCTCTCTCTCCTCTCTCTCTCTGCCTCTTACTACTCTCTCTCCTCCCTCTCTCTGCATCTTACTACTCTCTCCTCCCTCTCACTGCCTCTTACTCCTCTCTCTCTCATCCCTCTCTCTGCCTTTTACCACTCTCTCTCTTGTCCCTCTCTCTGCCTCTTACTCCTCTCTTTCTCCTCCCTCTCTCTGCCTTTTACTCCTCTCTTTCGCCTCCCTCTCTCTGCCTCTTACTCCTCTCTCTCTCCTCCGTCTCTCTGCCTTTTACTACTCTCTCTGTCCCCCCGCTCTCTGCTGCTTACTACTCTCTCTCCCCCCGCTCTCTCCCTCTTACTACTCTATCTCACCCCGCTCTCTGCCTCTTACTCCTCTCTCTCTCCTCCCTCTCTCTGCCTCTTACTCCTCTCTCTCTCTGCTTCTTACTACTCTCTCTCCTCCCTCTCTCTGCCTCTTACTACTCTCTCCTTCCTCTCTCTGCCTCTTACTCCTCTCTCTCTCCCCCCTTTCTCTGCCTTTTACTACTCTCTCTCTCTTGTCCCTCTCTCTGCCTCCTACTCCTCTCTTTATCCTCCCTCTACATGCCTCTTACTCTTCTCTCTCTTCTCCCTCTTTCTCTGCCTCTTACTTCTTTCTCTCTCCTCCCTCTGTCTGCCGCTTACTCCTCTCTCTCTCCTCCCTCTCTCTGCCTCTTACTACTCTCTCTCTCATCCCTCTCTCTGCCTCTTACTCCTGTCTTTCTCCCTCCTCTCTCTGCCTCTTACTCCTCTCTCTCTCCTCTCTCTCTGCCTCTTACTACTGTCTCTCTCCTCCCTCTCTCTGCCTCTTACTCCTCTCTCTCTCCTCCCTCTCTCTGCCTTTTACTACTCTCTCTCTTGTCCCTCTCTCTGCCTCTTACTCCTCTCTTTATCCTCCCTCTCCATGCCTCTTACTCCTCTCTCTCTCCTTCCTCTCTTCCTCTTACTACTCTCTCTCATCCCTCTCTCTGCCTCTTACTCCTCTCTTTCGCCTCCCTCTCTCTGCCTCTTAATCCTCTCTCTCTCCTCCGTCTCTCTGCCTCTTACTACTCTCTCTCTCCCCCGCTCTCTGCCGCTTACTACTCTCTCTCCCCCCGCTCTCTGCCTCTTACTCCTTTCTCTCTCCTCACTCTCTCTGCCTCTTACTCCTCTCTCTCTCCTCTGTCTCTCTGCCTCTTACTACTCTCTCCTCCCTCTCACTGCCTCTTACTCCTCTCTTTATCCTCCCTCTCCATGCCTGTTACTCCTCTCTCTCTCCTCCCTCTCTCTGCCTCTTACTACTCTCTCTCTCATCCCTCTCTCTGCCTCTTACTCCTCTCTTTCTCCTCTCTCTGCCTCTTACTCCTCTCTCTCTCGTCCCTCTCTCTGCCTCTTACTCCTCTCTTTCTCCTCCCTCTCTCTGCCTTTTACTCCTCTCTCTCTCCTCCCTCTCTCTGCCTCTTACTACTCTCTCTCACCCCCCGCTCTCTGCCGCTTACTACTCTTTCTCCTCCCTTTTTATGCCTCTTACTCCTCTCTCTATCCTGCCTCTCTCTGCCTATTACTTCTTTCTCTCTCCTCCCTATGTATGCCTCTCACTCCTCTCTCTCTCCTCCCTCTCTCTGCCTCTTACTACTCTCTCTCTCATCCCTCTCTCTGCCTCTTACTCCTCTCTCTCTCCTCCCTCTCTCTGCCTCTTACTCCTCTCTTTCTCCTCCCTCTCTCTGCCTTTTACTCCTCACTTTCGCCTCCCTCGCTCTGCCTCTTACTCCTCTCTCTCTCCTCCGTCTCTCTGCCTCTTACTACTCTCTCTCACCCCACGCTCTCTGCCTCTTACTTCTTTCTCTCTCCTCCCTATGTATGCCTCTCACTCCTCTCTCTCTCCTCCCTCTCTCTGCCTCTTACTCCTCTCTCTCTCCTCCCTCTCTCTTTCTCTTACTACTCTCTCTCTCCCCCCGCTCTCTGCCTCTTACTACTCTCACTCTCCCCCTTCTCTCTGCCTCTTACACCTCTCTATCCTCCCTCTCTGCCTCTTACTACTTTCTCTTTCATCCCTCTCTGTCTCTTACTCATCTCTCTCCTCCCTCTCTCTGCCTCTTACTCCTATTTCTCTCCTCCCTCTCTCCGCCTCTTACTCCTCTCTTTCACCTCCCTCTCTCTGCCTCTTACTTCTTTCTCTCTCCTCCCTCTCTCTGCCTCTTACTACTTTCTCTCTCCTCCCTCTCTCTGCCTCTTACTCCTCTCTCTCTCCTCCCTCTCTCTGCCTCTTCCTACTTTCTCTTTCATACCTCTCTCTGCCTATTACTTCTTTCTCTCTCCTCCCTATGTAAGCCTCTCACTCCTCTCTCTCTCCTCCCTCTCTCTGCCGCTTACTACTCTCTCTCTCATCCCTCTCTCTGCCATTTACTCCTCTCTCTCTCCTCCCTCTCTCTGCCTCTTACTCCTCTCTTTCTCCTCCCTCACTCTGCCTCTTACTCCTCTCTTTCTCCTCCCTCTCTCTGCCTCTTACTCCTCTCTCTCTCCCCCCTCTCTCTGCCTCTTACTCCTCTCTCTCCTCCCTCTCTCTGCCTCTTACTACTCTCTCTTTCTTCCCTCTCTCTGCCTCTTACTCCCCTCTCTCTCCTCCCTCTCTGCCTCTTACTATTCTCTTTTTCATCCCTCTCTCTGCCTCTTACTACTCTCTCTCCCCCCTCTCTCTGCCTCTTACTACTCTCTCCTCCCTCTCTCTGCCTCTTACTCCGCTCTCTCTTCCCTCTCTCTGCCTATTACTTCTTTCTCTCTCCTCCCTCTGTCTGCCGCTTACTCCTCTCTCTCTCCTCCCTCTCTCTGCCTCTTACTACTCTCTCTCTCATCCCTCTCTCTGCCTCTTACTCCTGTCTTTCTCCCTCCTCTCTCTGCCTCTTACTCCTCTCTCTCTCCTCTCTCTCTGCCTCTTACTACTGTCTCTCTCCTCCCTCTCTCTGCCTCTTACTCCTCTCTCTCTCCTCCCTCTCTCTGCCTTTTACTACTCTCTCTCTTGTCCCTCTCTCTGCCTCTTACTCCTCTCTTTATCCTCCCTCTCCATGCCTCTTACTCCTCTCTCTCTCCTTCCTCTCTTCCTCTTACTACTCTCTCTCATCCCTCTCTCTGCCTCTTACTCCTCTCTTTCGCCTCCCTCTCTCTGCCTCTTAATCCTCTCTCTCTCCTCCGTCTCTCTGCCTCTTACTACTCTCTCTCTCCCCCGCTCTCTGCCGCTTACTACTCTCTCTCCCCCCGCTCTCTGCCTCTTACTCCTTTCTCTCTCCTCACTCTCTCTGCCTCTTACTCCTCTCTCTCTCCTCCGTCTCTCTGCCTCTTACTCCTCTCTCTCTCCTCCCTCTCTCTGCATCTTACTACTCTCTCCTCCCTCTCTCTGCCTCTTACTCCTCTCTTTATCCTCCCTCTCCATGCCTGTTACTCCTCTCTCTCTCCTCCCTCTCTCTGCCTCTTACTACTCTCTCTCTCATCCCTCTCTCTGCCTCTTACTCCTGTCTTTCTCCCTCCTCTCTCTGCCTCTTACTCCTCTCTCTCTCCTCTCTCTCTGCCTCTTACTACTGTCTCTCTCCTCCCTCTCTCTGCCTCTTACTCCTCTCTCTCTCCTCCCTCTCTCTGCCTTTTACTACTCTCTCTCTTGTCCCTCTCTCTGCCTCTTACTCCTCTCTTTATCCTCCCTCTCCATGCCTCTTACTACTCTCTCTCTCCTCACTCTCTCTGCCTCTTACTCCTCTCTCTCTCCTCCGTCTCTCTGCCTCTTACTACTCTCTCTCTCCTCCCTCTCTCTGCATCTTACTACTCTCTCCTCCCTCTCACTGCCTCTTACTCCTCTCTTTATCCTCCCTCTCCATGCCTGTTACTCCTCTCTCTCTCCTCCCTCTCTCTGCCTCTTACTACTCTCTCTCTCATCCCTCTCTCTGCCTCTTACTCCTCTCTTTCTCCTCCCTCTCTCTGCCTCTTACTCCTCTCTCTCTCGTCCCTCTCTCTGCCTCTTACTCCTCTCTTTCTCCTCCCTCTCTCTGCCTTTTACTCCTCTCCTTTGCCTCCCTCTCTCTGCCTCTTACTCCTCTCTCTCTCCTCCCTCTCTCTGCCTCTTACTACTCTCTCTCACCCCCCGCTCTCTGCCGCTTACTACTCTTTCTCCTCCCTTTTTATGCCTCTTACTCCTCTCTCTATCCTGCCTCTCTCTGCATATTACTTCTCTCTCTCTCCTCCCTATGTATGCCTCTCACTCCTCTCTCTCTCCTCCCTCTCTCTGCCTCTTACTACTCTCTCTCTCATCCCTCTCTCTGCCTCTTACTCCTCTCTCTCTCCTCCCTCTCTCTGCCTCTTACTCCTCTCTTTCTCATCCCTCTCTCTGCCTTTTACTCCTCACTTTCGCCTCCCTCGCTCTGCCTCTTACTCCTCTCTCTCTCCTCCGTCTCTCTGCCTCTTACTACTCTCTCTCACCCCACGCTCTCTGCCTCTTACTTCTTTCTCTCTCCTCCCTATGTATGCCTCTCACTCCTCTCTCTCTCCTCCCTCTCTCTGCCTCTTATTCCTCTCTCTCTCCTCCCTCTCTCTGTCTCTTACTACTCTCTCTCTCCCCCCGCTCTCTGCCTCTTACTACTCTCACTCTCCCCCTTCTCTCTGCCTCTTACACCTCTCTATCCTCCCTCTCTGCCTCTTACTACTTTCTCTTTCATCCCTCTCTGTCTCTTACTCATCTCTCTCCTCCCTCTCTCTGCCTCTTACTCCTATTTCTCTCCTCCCTCTCTCCGCCTCTTACTCCTCTCTTTCACCTCCCTCTCTCTGCCTCTTACTTCTTTCTCTCTCCTCCCTCTCTCTGCCTCTTACTACTTTCTCTCTCCTCCCTCTCTCTGCCTCTTACTCCTCTCTCTCTCCTCCCTCTCTCTGCCTCTTCCTACTTTCTCTTTCATACCTCTCTCTGCCTATTACTTCTTTCTCTCTCCTCCCTATGTATGCCTCTCACTCCTCTCTCTCTCCTCCCTCTCTCTGCCTCTTACTACTCTCTCTCTCATCCCTCTCTCTGCCATTTACTCCTCTCTCTCTCCTCCCTCTCTCTGCCTCTTACTCCTCTCTTTCTCCTCCCTCTCTCTGCCTCTTACTCCTCTCTCTCTCCCCCCTCTCTCTGCCTCTTACTCCTCTCTCTCCTCCCTCTCTCTGCCTCTTACTACTCTCTCTTTCTTCCCTCTCTCTGCCTCTTACTCCCCTCTCTCTCCTCCCTCTCTGCCTCTTACTATTCTCTTTTTCATCCCTCTCTCTGCCTCTTACTACTCTCTCTCCCCCCTCTCTCTAACTCTTACTACTCTCTCCTCCCTCTCTCTGCCTCTTACTCCGCTCTCTCTTCCCACTCTCTGCCTATTACTTCTTTCTCTCTCCTCCCTCTCTCTGCCTCTTACTACTCTCTCTCTCCCCCCGCTCTCTACCTCTTACTACTCTCTCTCTCCTCCTTCTCTCTGCCTCTTACTCCTCTCTATCCTCCCTCTCTGCCTCTTACTACTCTCTCTTTCACCCCTCTCTCTGTCTCTTACTCCTCTTTCTCTCTCCTCCCTCGCTCTGCCTATTACTACCTTCTCTCTCCTCACTCTCTCTGCCTCTTACTCCTCTCTCTCTCCTCCCTCTCTCTGACTCTTCCTACTTTCTCTTTCATCCCTCTCTCTGTCTTTTACTCCTCTCTCTGCCTCTTACTCCTATTTCTCTCCTCCCTCACTCTAACTCTTACTCCTCTCTTTCGCCTCCCTCTCTCTGCCTCTTACTTCTTTCTCTCTCCTCCCTCTCTCTGCCTCTAACTATTTTCTCTCTCCTCCCTCTGTCTTCCTCTTACTCCTTTCTCTCTCCTCCCTCTCTCTGCCTCTTACTCCTCTCTTTCTCCTCCCTCTCTCTGCCTTTTACTCCTCTCTTTTGCCTCCCTCTCTCTGCCTCTTACTCCTCTCTCTCTCCTCCGTCCCTCTGCCTCTTACTACTCTCTCTCACCCCCCGCTCTCTGCCGCTTACTACTCTTTCTCCTCCCTTTTTATGCCTCTTACTCCTCTCTCTATCCTCCCTCTCTCTGCATCTTACTACTCTCTCCTCCCTCTCTCTGCCTCTTACTCCTCTCTTTATCCTCCCTCTCCATGCCTGTTACTCCTCTCTCTCTCCTCCCTCTCTCTGCCTCTTACTACTCTCTCTCTCATCCCTCTCTCTGCCTCTTACTCCTGTCTTTCTCCCTCCTCTCTCTGCCTCTTACTCCTCTCTCTCTCCTCTCTCTCTGCCTCTTACTACTGTCTCTCTCCTCCCTCTCTCTGCCTCTTACTCCTCTCTCTCTCCTCCCTCTCTCTGCCTTTTACTACTCTCTCTCTTGTCCCTCTCTCTGCCTCTTACTCCTCTATTTATCCTCCCTCTCCATGCCTCTTACTACTCTCTCTCTCCTCACTCTCTCTGCCTCTTACTCCTCTCTCTCTCCTCCGTCTCTCTGCCTCTTACTACTCTCTCTCTCCTCCCTCTCTCTGCATCTTACTACTCTCTCCTCCCTCTCACTGCCTCTTACTCCTCTCTTTATCCTCCCTCTCCATGCCTGTTACTCCTCTCTCTCTCCTCCCTCTCTCTGCCTCTTACTACTCTCTCTCTCATCCCTCTCTCTGCCTCTTACTCCTCTCTTTCTCCTCCCTCTCTCTGCCTCTTACTCCTCTCTCTCTCGTCCCTCTCTCTGCCTCTTACTCCTCTCTTTCTCCTCCCTCTCTCTGCTTTTTACTCCTCTCCTTTGCCTCCCTCTCTCTGCCTCTTACTCCTCTCTCTCTCCTCCCTCTCTCTGCCTCTTACTACTCTCTCTCACCCCCCGCTCTCTGCCGCTTACTACTCTTTCTCCTCCCTTTTTATGCCTCTTACTCCTCTCTCTATCCTGCCTCTATCTGCATATTACTTCTTTCTCTCTCCTCCCTATGTATGCCTCTCACTCCTCTCTCTCTCCTCCCTCTCTCTGCCTCTTACTACTCTCTCTCTCATCCCTCTCTCTGCCTCTTACTCCTCTCTCTCTCCTCCCTCTCTCTGCCTCTTACTCCTCTCTTTCTCATCCCTCTCTCTGCCTTTTACTCCTCACTTTCGCCTCCCTCGCTCTGCCTCTTACTCCTCTCTCTCTCCTCCGTCTCTCTGCCTCTTACTACTCTCTCTCACCCCACGCTCTCTGCCTCTTACTTCTTTCTCTCTCCTCCCTATGTATGCCTCTCACTCCTCTCTCTCTCCTCCCTCTCTCTGCCTCTTATTCCTCTCTCTCTCCTCCCTCTCTCTGTCTCTTACTACTCTCTCTCTCCCCCCGCTCTCTGCCTCTTACTACTCTCACTCTCCCCCTTCTCTCTGCCTCTTACACCTCTCTATCCTCCCTCTCTGCCTCTTACTACTTTCTCTTTCATCCCTCTCTGTCTCTTACTCATCTCTCTCCTCCCTCTCTCTGCCTCTTACTCCTATTTCTCTCCTCCCTCTCTCCGCCTCTTACTCCTCTCTTTCACCTCCCTCTCTATGCCTCTTACTTCTTTCTCTCTCCTCCCTCTCTCTGCCTCTTACTACTTTCTCTCTCCTCCCTCTCTCTGCCTCTTACTCCTCTCTCTCTCCTCCCTCTCTCTGCCTCTTCCTACTTTCTCTTTCATACCTCTCTCTGCCTATTACTTATTTCTCTCTCCTCCCTATGTATGCCTCTCACTCCTCTCTCTCTCCTCCCTCTCTCTGCCTCTTACTACTCTCTCTCTCATCCCTCTCTCTGCCATTTACTCCTCTCTCTCTCCTCCCTCTCTCTGCCTCTTACTCCTCTCTTTCTCCTCCATCACTCTGCCTCTTACTCCTTTCTTTCTCCTCCCTCTCTCTGCCTCTTACTCCTCTCTCTCTCCCCCCTCTCTCTGCCTCTTACTCCTCTCTCTCCTCCCTCTCTCTGCCTCTTACTACTCTCTCTTTCTTCCCTCTCTCTGCCTCTTACTCCCCTCTCTCTCCTCCCTCTCTGCCTCTTACTATTCTCTTTTTCATCCCTCTCTCTGCCTCTTACTACTCTCTCTCCCCCCTCTCTCTGCCTCTTACTACTCTCTCCTCCCTCTCTCTGCCTCTTACTCCGCTCTCTCTTCCCACTCTCTGCCTATTACTTCTTTCTCTCTCCTCCCTCTCTCTGCCTCTTACTACTCTCTCTCTCCCCCCGCTCTCTACCTCTTACTACTCTCTCTCTCCTCCTTCTCTCTGCCTCTTACTCCTCTCTATCCTCCCTCTCTGCCTCTTACTACTCTCTCTTTCACCCCTCTCTCTGTCTCTTACTCCTCTTTCTCTCTCCTCCCTCGCTCTGCCTATTACTACTTTCTCTCTCCTCACTCTCTCTGCCTCTTACTCCTCTCTCTCTCCTCCCTCTCTCTGACTCTTACTACTTTCTCTTTCATCCCTCTCTCTGTCTTTTACTCCTCTCTCTGCCTCTTACTCCTATTTCTCTCCTCCCTCACTCTAACTCTTACTCCTCTCTTTCGCCTCCCTCTCTCTGCCTCTTACTTCTTTCTCTCTCCTCCCTCTCTCTGCCTCTAACTATTTTCTCTCTCCTCCCTCTGTCTTCCTCTTACTCCTTTCTCTCTCCTCCCTCTCTCTGCCTCTTACTCCTCTCTTTCTCTTCCCTCTCTCTGCCTTTTACTCCTCTCTTTTGCCTCCCTCTCTCTGCCTCTTACTCCTCTCTCTCTCCTCCGTCCCTCTGCCTCTTACTACTCTCTCTCACCCCCCGCTCTCTGCCGCTTACTACTCTTTCTCCTCCCTTTTTATGCCTCTTACTTCTCTCTCTATCCTGCCTCTCTCTGCATATTACTTCTTTCTCTCTCCTCCCTATGTATGCCTCTCACTCCTCTCTCTCTCCTCCCTCTCTCTGCCTCTTACTACTCTCTCTCTCATCCCTCTCTCTGCCTCTTACTCCTCTCTCTCTCCTCCCTCTCTCTGCCTCTTACTCCTCTCTTTCTCCTCCCTCTCTCTGCCTTTTACTCCTCTCTTTGCCTCCCTCTCTCTGCCTCTTACTCCTCTCTCTCTCCTCCGTCTCTCTGCCTCTTACTACTCTCTCTCACCCCCCGCTCTCTGCCGCTTACTACTCTTTCTCCTACCTTTTTATGCCTCTTACTCCTCTCTCTATCCTGCCTCTCTCTGCCTATTACTTATTTCTCTCTCCTCCCTATGTATGCCTTTCACTCCTCTCTCTCTCCTCCCTCTCTCTGCCTCTTACTACTCTCTCTCTCATCCCTCTCTCTGCCTCTTACTCCTCTCTCTCTCCTCCGTCTCTCTGCCTCTTACTACTCTCTCTCTCCCCCCGCTCTCTGCCTCTTACTACTCTCACTCTCCTCCTTCTCTCTGCCCCTTACTCCTCTCCAGTGGCGGCTCCTGAAAAAAATCTCAGGGGGGGCAATTTTTCTGATGATTTAGGTGACCTACACACATTTAAAAAAAGATATGTCCAGCAACAACATGAAGACAGGGGCAGCATATAAGTCAATACTGATATACACATTACTTGCTTCATAAAGGCCTCATGGTTGAATTGGAAATATGTGCACCTGAGCATAATTCACAACAAGCAAGCAGGAGCTTTTGATAGAGGCTACTGAAAACATTGATGCAAGTTATTGGTAATAAGACATTTTTATAGACTTCCATATTCTGCCCTCTTGTATAGATTTGTGAAAATGAACAGTGATAGACATTTTGCCTGAAAACAGAATTTGAAAATAATTTATAGAAAAGGTAAACACAGCTATCTGTATGGCTTTGTAAAAATGAACAACCATATTCTGGCCAATTGTATAGATTTGTAAAAATGAACATGAACAGATTATTTTTTATTTTAAACTTTTTTTAAAATGAAAAATAACTATTTTAAACAACATCAACTGTGAACTGATTTGGGCGTGTGTGTGTTAAAGAGACAGACAGGGAGGGACAAAGAGAGAGAGAGGCTACATTACTTGTACTGAAACTGTTCTCTTCTCTCTTTCAATGCAGCAAAGCGGTCAATGACTTTCTCATTGAAATCAGGCATGCTGAGGACTAGTTCCCTCTCCATGGAAAGCATGGCCAGTGCATTCAGACGTTCCTGGCCCATTGAATTTCGCAGGAATGTCTTAACTCGTGTCAAAGTTGAGAAACATCTCTCAGCTTCAGCTGTTGTCATGGGAGTAGTTATGAGGATGTTCAACAGAGTCACAGTCTCAGAGAACGTCTCCTGGAGGTTGTAGCTCATGAGAACCTGGTACAGTGCCAGTGCACCACAGCAGCCCTTGAATTCAGGATTCTCATAGATCAGAGATAGTTCTGTCTTGAGCTTTGCCTTGCTCAGCATGGGGTATGCATTCACAGTGGCATTCAGAGCCTCATCAGGAAATGAATGGCAGTACCTTTCAAACATGTATGCTTGCAGTAAGGTAGCACTCACAAGGTGGCCAGAGAAAGAGAACCTTTCTTTGGTGTGATCCAGGATGGTGTTGCAGACCTCTTCAGACAGCCTCTGCTTCTTCTCTTCTCTCAAAGCTGTTCTGGGTCTTTTGGCTCCTGTTGCTTCTTGCAGCTGCTGTTGAGAGGAGTCCCTGAAGGCAAACAGACCAATGTGTTTGTTGGCTTTGTACAGTATTGTTGTCTATGTGATGCACAGGTATATGCAATGTATCCATGTATAGTACAAATACTTCAGTTCCACTTAAAATGGGCAGGGATGCATAAAGTCTTTAGTGTTTAAGTTAGCCTTTGTGTCTCACATAGCCTGGATGTTCAGCACAGTATACAGTGGTGCTCATAAGCTTATGAGCCCATGCTAAAGTTGACTAAAAAGAGGAATAAAAAAGAAAAGAAAATTGGTGTCCTTAAAGGTTGTATTTTCCAACTTTTTTAATTAAGTCATTAAGATCAATTTCCAAAAGATGATTTTTTTATTTTTTTATTCCTCTTTTTAGTCAACTTTAGAATGTGTTCATACACTTATGAGCACCACTGTACAGTACACATAGTATATAAAATAAGCTAGATTACACCACTGGCCATATATAATGAGAATAATGTAATTTCAAACACAAATGCAGTCTCCTTTCATGCATACATTTTCAAATAAAGCTCTGCTTTGAGAAAGATCGAATGATATTGTTTAATCTTACCTTATGGCCTGCACACTGCTTGTGAAGCTGTCGAGGGCACGTTTGATGAAGACAGCATCGATGTCCTTCTTCTGTAGCTTCTGGTACAGAATGTCGACGTGGGGCATGATTTTGTGAAAAAGCCCCAGGAAAAAAATAAAACCTTCATCATGTAGCATCCTCACGTAGCCAGATGCCTCTGTCACGGTGGGCTGGTCAAATGAACCCAATGAACCCGTCCGGATGGCTTCAAAACATAAGCTTGCACAATGAGTTTGACTTTCTCGTCATCGGCAAAAAGACCGTTCAGTCTCTCCAAAAGCACACTGGCGATTGAGACTGGGGTTGATTCCGAGATGGAAAGGAACTCAAAAAAGCGCTCCTGCACTTTGTGGTTGCTATCTATGTACCTCAGCACAAGCACCAGCTGTGTCTGTGTAGAAACGTCCGTGGTCTCGTCAGCTTGGATAGCTAAGAAGTTCGCCGACTTCACCTCCTCCACAATATGTTCCCTCATGACCGCTAGCATACACTCCAGTAGCTCGTTTTGAATGGTCTTTGATGTGCCCTTGAAAACTTTAGCATTTTTAAGATGGTCATCAAACACCTCATCTAATTGTGCCACAAAGTTGACAAGTCCAAGAAAAATACCAGGGTTGGTGGAGCCCTCAGTTTCATCTTTGCCTCGCAAAGCTAACTCAAACACTCCGCAAAACTTCACACACTGGATTAGCCGGCTGAGGATGTGGCGGTTCTTGCTAACCTCATCGTTGTGGCGGCGGACAGCTAGCCTGTATCCCTCATCCAGTTGAGTGGCAATGTTCACTCTCCCCAAAGCAGACAATCTCAAACAGCTATCCATGTGGGTCTTTGACAGCTCATGTTTCTTAATCTTTTCTGAAAGATGGTGCATGTCCGTTACACCAGTCGCTGTCCAAGCGGTGCTGTCTGCCGTGCCGCCTTCAGGGTGAAAGAGTAAGCAGGGGTAGCAGAAGACTGCATTAGCTACATCGCAGCCTGCTAGCCAGGTTTTTCGTTCGTACCAATTTTTGGAAAATCCTCGGGTGTAGGACTTTCCCCCTTTAGTAGAAACCTGTTGAATTATTAAATTTGGTCTGGGAGGTCCTAATTGTTTCGTTGCCAATTTATCTTGATTTGTTCGCCGACAAAAAGGAACTCTTTCAAAGAGACAATCGAGTTGCACTGAACGCTAGCCATCTTGACAGTAGTACGTGAATTGATTGACGCTGCTACCCCCTCTTTTCTTAGTTATGTTCATGGTTATGTTACGTATGACGAAAGCGCGTAAGTGCAAGCCCTCCCGGAACACATAGAGATTGTATTGAAAGCTCTGATATTTGAAAAAAAAAAGATTTTACATGAGAGTCTATGAGAGACTTCTGGGGCGATTTTCAACCTGACTGAAATCGCCCCAAAACGGGCGGGGCCATTTGAAGCACGACTTTAGCCTGATTGGACATTTAGTGGCAGATCAGACGTCTAGATTAGAACACTGATAACTACTGTTGCCGTGATATAATTGATTAGAAAAAAAATCCCTTCCTTTTCCCGTTTGGCAGTGCGTCGCCCATATCGCCCTAATGAACACACCGCCCCTGCTCCTCTCTATCCTCACTCTCTGCCTCTTACTACTTTCTCTTTCACCCATCTCTGTCTCTTACTCCTCTCTCTCCTCCCTCTCTCTGCTTCTTACTCCTATTTCTCTCCTCCCTCTCTCTGCCTCTTACTCCTCTCTTTCGCCTCCCTCTCTCTGCCTCTTACTTCTTTCTCTCTCCTCCCTCTCTCTGCCTCTTACTACTTTCTCTCTCCTCCCTCTCTCTGCCTCTTACTCCTCTCTCTCTCCTCCCTCTCTCTGCCTCTTCCTACTTTCTCTTTCATACCTCTCTCTGCCTATTACTTCTTTCTCTCTCCTCCCTATGTATGCCTCTCACTCCTCTCTCTCTCATCCCTCTCTCTGCCACTTACTCCTCTCTCTCTCCTCCCTCTCTCTGCCTCTTACTCCTCTCTTTCTCCTCCCTCTCTCTGCCTCTTACTCCTCTCTTTCTCCTCCCTCTCTCTGCCTCTTACTCCTCTCTCTCTCCTCCCTCTCTCTGCCTCTTACTCCTCTCTCTCCTCCCTCTCTCTGCCTCTTACTACTCTCTCTTTCTTCCCTCTCTCTGCCTCTTACTCCTCTCTCTCCTCCCTCTCTGCCTCTTACTACACTCTTTTTTTATCCCTCTCTCTGACTCTTACTACTCTCTCTCCTCCCTCTCTCTGCCTCTTACTACTCTCTCCTCCCTCTCTCTGCCTCTTACTCCTCTCTCTCTTCCCTCTCTCTGCCTCTTACTACTGTCTCTCATCCCTCTCTCTGCCTCTTACTCCACTATATCTCCTTCATCTCTCTGCCTCTTACTCCTCTCTCCCTCCTCCCTCTCTCTGCCTCTTACTCCTCTCTCTCTCCTCCCTCTCTCTGCCTCTTACTACTCTCTCTCTCCCCCCGCTCTCTACCTCTTACTCCTCTCTCCCTCCTCCCTCTCTCTGCCTCTTACTCCTCTCTCTCTCCTCCCTCTCTCTGCCTCTTACTACTCTCTCTCTCCCCCCGCTCTCTACCTCTTACTACTCTCTCTCTCCTCCTTCTCTCTGCCTCTTACTCCTCTCTATCCTCCCTCTCTGCCTCTTACTACACTCTATTTCACCCCTCTCTCTGTCCCTTACTCCTCTTTCTCTCTCCTCCCTCTCTCTGCCTCTTACTCCTCTCTCTCTCCTCCCTCTCTCTGCCTCTTACTACTTTCTCTTTCATCCCTCTCTCTGTCTCTTACTCCTCTCTCTGCCTCTTACTCCTATTTCTCTCCTCCCTCACTCTAACTCTTACTCCTCTCTTTCGCCTCCCTCTCTCTGCCTCTTACTTCTTTCTCTCTCCTCCCTCTCTCTGCCTCTAACTATTTTCTCTCTCCTCCCTCTGTCTGCCTCTTACTCCTTTCTCTCTCCTCCCTCTCTCTGCCTCTTACTACTTTCTCCTTCTCTCTGCCTGTTACTAATTTCCCTCTACTCCCTCTCTCTGCCTCTTGCTCCTCTCTCTCTACTCCCTCTCTCTGCCTCTTACTGCTCTCTCTCTCCCCACTCTCTGCCTCTTACTACTCTATCTCTCCTCCCTCTCTCTGCCTCTTACTCCTCTCTCTCCTCCCTCTCTCTGCCACTTACTACTGTCTCTCCTCCCTCTCTCTGCCTTTTACTCCTCACTCTCTCCTCTCTCTCTGCCTCTTACTACTCTCTCTCCCCTCCCTCTCTCTGCATCTTACTACTCTCTACTCCCTCTCACTGCCTCTTACTCCTCACTCTCTCCTCCCTCTCTCTGCCTCTTACTACTCTCTCTCTCATCCCTCTCTCTGCCTCTTACTCCTCTCTTTCTCCTCCCTCTCTCTGCCTCTTACTCCTCTCTCTCCTCCCTCTCTCTGCCTCTTACTTCTTTCTCTCTCCTCCCTCCCTCTCTCTGTCTCATACTCCTCTCTCTCTTTCCTCCCTCTCTCTGCCTCTTACTACTTTCTCCTCCCTCTCTCTGCCTCTTACTACTAACTCTCTCATCCCTCTTTCTGCCTCTTACTCCTCTCTCTCCTCCCTCTCTCTGCCTCTTACTACTGTCTCTCATCCCTCTCTCTGCCTCTTACTACTCTCTCTCTCCCCCCGCTCTCTACCTCTTACTACTCTCTCTCTCCTCCTTCTCTCTGCCTCTTACTCCTCTCTATCCTCCCTCTCTGCCTCTTACTACACTCTATTTCACCCCTCTCTCTGTCCCTTACTCCTCTTTCTCTCTCCTCCCTCTCTCTGCCTATTACTACTTTCTCTCTCCTCCCTCTCTCTGCCTCTTACTCCTCTCTCTCTCCTCCCTCTCTCTGCCTCTTACTACTTTCTCTTTCATCCCTCTCTCTGTCTCTTACTCCTCTCTCTGCCTCTTACTCCTATTTCTGTCCTCCCTCACTCTAACTCTTACTCCTCTCTTTCGCCTCCCTCTCTCTGCCTCTTACTTCTTTCTCTCTCCTCCCTCTCTCTGCCTCTAACTATTTTCTCTCTCCTCCCTCTGTCTGCCTCTTACTCCTTTCTCTCTCCTCCCTCTCTCTGCCTCTTACTACTTTCTCTTTCATACCTCTCTCTGCCTCTTACCCCTCTCTCTCCTCCCTCTCTCTGCCTCTTACTCCATTCTCTCTCCTCCCTCTCTCTGCCTCTTACCCCTCTCTCTCCTCCCTCTCTCTGCCTCTTACTCCATTCTCTCTCCTCCCTCTCTCTGCCTCTTACTCCTCTCTCTCTCCTCCCTCTCTCTGCCTCTAACTATTTTCTCTCTCCTCCCTCTCTCTGCCTCTTACTCCTCTCTCTCTTCCCTCTCTCTGCCTCTTACTACTGTCTCTCATCCCTCTCTCTGCCTCTTACTCCACTATATCTCCTTCATCTCTCTGCCTCTTACTCCTCTCTCCCTCCTCCCTCTCTCTGCCTCTTACTCCTCTCTCTCTCCTCCCTCTCTCTGCCTCTTACTACTCTCTCTCTCCCCCCGCTCTCTACCTCTTACTCCTCTCTCCCTCCTCCCTCTCTCTGCCTCTTACTCCTCTCTCTCTCCTCCCTCTCTCTGCCTCTTACTACTCTCTCTCTCCCCCCGCTCTCTACCTCTTACTACTCTCTCTCTCCTCCTTCACTCTGCCTCTTACTCCTCTCTATCCTCCCTCTCTGCCTCTTACTACACTCTATTTCACCCCTCTCTCTGTCCCTTACTCCTCTTTCTCTCTCCTCCCTCTCTCTGCCTCTTACTCCTCTCTCTCTCCTCCCTCTCTCTGCCTCTTACTACTTTCTCTTTCATCCCTCTCTCTGTCTCTTACTCCTCTCTCTGCCTCTTACTCCTATTTCTCTCCTCCCTCACTCTAACTCTTACTCCTCTCTTTCGCCTCCCTCTCTCTGCCTCTTACTTCTTTCTCTCTCCTCCCTCTCTCTGCCTCTAACTATTTTCTCTCTCCTCCCTCTGTCTGCCTCTTACTCCTTTCTCTCTCCTCCCTCTCTCTGCCTCTTACTACTTTCTCCTTCTCTCTGCCTGTTACTAATTTCCCTCTACTCCCTCTCTCTGCCTCTTGCTCCTCTCTCTCTACTCCCTCTCTCTGCCTCTTACTGCTCTCTCTCTCCCCACTCTCTGCCTCTTACTACTCTATCTCTCCTCCCTCTCTCTGCCTCTTACTCCTCTCTCTCCTCCCTCTCTCTGCCACTTACTACTGTCTCTCCTCCCTCTCTCTGCCTTTTACTCCTCACTCTCTCCTCTCTCTCTGCCTCTTACTACTCTCTCTCCCCTCCCTCTCTCTGCATCTTACTACTCTCTACTCCCTCTCACTGCCTCTTACTCCTCACTCTCTCCTCCCTCTCTCTGCCTCTTACTACTCTCTCTCTCATCCCTCTCTCTGCCTCTTACTCCTCTCTTTCTCCTCCCTCTCTCTGCCTCTTACTCCTCTCTCTCCTCCCTCTCTCTGCCTCTTACTTCTTTCTCTCTCCTCCCTCCCTCTCTCTGTCTCATACTCCTCTCTCTCTTTCCTCCCTCTCTCTGCCTCTTACTACTTTCTCCTCCCTCTCTCTGCCTCTTACTACTAACTCTCTCATCCCTCTTTCTGCCTCTTACTCCTCTCTCTCCTCCCTCTCTCTGCCTCTTACTACTCTCTCTCTCCCCCCGCTCTCTACCTCTTACTACTCTCTCTCTCCTCCTTCTCTCTGCCTCTTACTCCTCTCTATCCTCCCTCTCTGCCTCTTACTACACTCTATTTCACCCCTCTCTCTGTCCCTTACTCCTCTTTCTCTCTCCTCCCTCTCTCTGCCTATTACTACTTTCTCTCTCCTCCCTCTCTCTGCCTCTTACTCCTCTCTCTCTCCTCCCTCTCTCTGCCTCTTACTACTTTCTCTTTCATCCCTCTCTCTGTCTCTTACTCCTCTCTCTGCCTCTTACTCCTATTTCTGTCCTCCCTCACTCTAACTCTTACTCCTCTCTTTCGCCTCCCTCTCTCTGCCTCTTACTTCTTTCTCTCTCCTCCCTCTCTCTGCCTCTAACTATTTTCTCTCTCCTCCCTCTGTCTGCCTCTTACTCCTTTCTCTCTCCTCCCTCTCTCTGCCTCTTACTACTTTCTCTTTCATACCTCTCTCTGCCTCTTACCCCTCTCTCTCCTCCCTCTCTCTGCCTCTTACTCCATTCTCTCTCCTCCCTCTCTCTGCCTCTTACCCCTCTCTCTCCTCCCTCTCTCTGCCTCTTACTCCATTCTCTCTCCTCCCTCTCTCTGCCTCTTACTCCTCTCTCTCTCCTCCCTCTCTCTGCCTCTAACTATTTTCTCTCTCCTCCCTCTGTCTGCCTCTTACTCCTTTCTCTCTCCTCCCTCTCTCTGCCTTTTACTCCTCTCTCTCTTCCCTCTCTCTGCCTCTTACTACTGTCTCTCATCCCTCTCTCTGCCTCTTACTCCACTATATCTCCTTCATCTCTCTGCCTCTTACTCCTCTCTCCCTCCTCCCTCTCTCTGCCTCTTACTCCTCTCTCTCTCCTCCCTCTCTCTGCCTCTTACTACTCTCTCTCTCCCCCCGCTCTCTACCTCTTACTCCTCTCTCCCTCCTCCCTCTCTCTGCCTCTTACTCCTCTCTCTCTCCTCCCTCTCTCTGCCTCTTACTACTCTCTCTCTCCCCCCGCTCTCTACCTCTTACTACTCTCTCTCTCCTCCTTCTCTCTGCCTCTTACTCCTCTCTATCCTCCCTCTCTGCCTCTTACTACACTCTATTTCACCCCTCTCTCTGTCCCTTACTCCTCTTTCTCTCTCCTCCCTCTCTCTGCCTCTTACTCCTCTCTCTCTCCTCCCTCTCTCTGCCTCTTACTACTTTCTCTTTCATCCCTCTCTCTGTCTCTTACTCCTCTCTCTGCCTCTTACTCCTATTTCTCTCCTCCCTCACTCTAACTCTTACTCCTCTCTTTCGCCTCCCTCTCTCTGCCTCTTACTTCTTTCTCTCTCCTCCCTCTCTCTGCCTCTAACTATTTTCTCTCTCCTCCCTCTGTCTGCCTCTTACTCCTTTCTCTCTCCTCCCTCTCTCTGCCTCTTACTACTTTCTCCTTCTCTCTGCCTGTTACTAATTTCCCTCTACTCCCTCTCTCTGCCTCTTGCTCCTCTCTCTCTACTCCCTCTCTCTGCCTCTTACTGCTCTCTCTCTCCCCACTCTCTGCCTCTTACTACTCTATCTCTCCTCCCTCTCTCTGCCTCTTACTCCTCTCTCTCCTCCCTCTCTCTGCCACTTACTACTGTCTCTCCTCCCTCTCTCTGCCTTTTACTCCTCACTCTCTCCTCTCTCTCTGCCTCTTACTACTCTCTCTCCCCTCCCTCTCTCTGCATCTTACTACTCTCTACTCCCTCTCACTGCCTCTTACTCCTCACTCTCTCCTCCCTCTCTCTGCCTCTTACTACTCTCTCTCTCATCCCTCTCTCTGCCTCTTACTCCTCTCTTTCTCCTCCCTCTCTCTGCCTCTTACTCCTCTCTCTCCTCCCTCTCTCTGCCTCTTACTTCTTTCTCTCTCCTCCCTCCCTCTCTCTGTCTCATACTCCTCTCTCTCTTTCCTCCCTCTCTCTGCCTCTTACTACTTTCTCCTCCCTCTCTCTGCCTCTTACTACTAACTCTCTCATCCCTCTTTCTGCCTCTTACTCCTCTCTCTCCTCCCTCTCTCTGCCTCTTACTACTGTCTCTCATCCCTCTCTCTGCCTCTTACTACTCTCTCTCTCCCCCCGCTCTCTACCTCTTACTACTCTCTCTCTCCTCCTTCTCTCTGCCTCTTACTCCTCTCTATCCTCCCTCTCTGCCTCTTACTACACTCTATTTCACCCCTCTCTCTGTCCCTTACTCCTCTTTCTCTCTCCTCCCTCTCTCTGCCTATTACTACTTTCTCTCTCCTCCCTCTCTCTGCCTCTTACTCCTCTCTCTCTCCTCCCTCTCTCTGCCTCTTACTACTTTCTCTTTCATCCCTCTCTCTGTCTCTTACTCCTCTCTCTGCCTCTTACTCCTATTTCTGTCCTCCCTCACTCTAACTCTTACTCCTCTCTTTCGCCTCCCTCTCTCTGCCTCTTACTTCTTTCTCTCTCCTCCCTCTCTCTGCCTCTAACTATTTTCTCTCTCCTCCCTCTGTCTGCCTCTTACTCCTTTCTCTCTCCTCCCTCTCTCTGCCTCTTACTACTTTCTCTTTCATACCTCTCTCTGCCTCTTACCCCTCTCTCTCCTCCCTCTCTCTGCCTCTTACTCCATTCTCTCTCCTCCCTCTCTCTGCCTCTTACCCCTCTCTCTCCTCCCTCTCTCTGCCTCTTACTCCATTCTCTCTCCTCCCTCTCTCTGCCTCTTACTCCTCTCTCTCTCCTCCCTCTCTCTGCCTCTAACTATTTTCTCTCTCCTCCCTCTGTCTGCCTCTTACTCCTTTCTCTCTCCTCCCTCTCTCTGCCTCTTACTACTTTCTCTCTCCTCCCTCTCTCTGCCTCTTACTACTTTCTCTTTCATACCTCTCTCTGCCTCTTACCCCTCTCTCTCCTCCCTCTCTCTGCCTCTTACTCCATTCTCTCTCCTCCCTCTCTCTGCCTCTTACCCCTCTCTCTCCTCCCTCTCTCTGCCTCTTACTCCATTCTCTCTCCTCCCTCTCTCTGCCTCTTACTCCTCTCTCTCTCCTCCCTCTCTCTGCCTCTAACTATTTTCTCTCTCCTCCCTCTGTCTGCCTCTTACTCCTTTCTCTCTCCTCCCTCTCTCTGCCTCTTACTACTTTCTCTTTCATACCTCTCTCTGCCTCTTACCCCTCTCTCTCCTCCCTCTCTCTGCCTCTTACTCCATTCTCTCTCCTCCCTCTCTCTGCATCTTACTCCTCTCTCTCTCCTCCCTCTCTCTGCCTCTTACTACTCTCTCCTCCCTCTCTCTGCCTCTTACTCCTCTCTCTCTTCCCTCTCTCTGCCTCTTACTACTGTCTCTCATCCCTCTCTCTGCCTCTTACTCCACTATTTCTCCTTCATCTCTCTGCCTCTTACTCCTCTCTCCCTCCTCCCTCTCTCTGCCTCTTACTCCTCTCTCTCTCCTCCCTCTCTCTGCCTCTTACTACTCTCTCTCTCCCCGCTCTCTACCTCTTACTACTCTCTCTCTCCTCCTTCTATCTGCCTCTTACTCCTCTCTATCCTCCCTCTCTGCCTCTTACTACACTCTCTTTCACCCCTCTCTCTGTCCCTTACTCCTCTTTCTCTCTCCTCCCTCTCTCTGCCTATTACTACTTTCTCTCTCCTCCCTCTCTCTGCCTCTTACTCCTCTCTCTCTCCTCCCTCTCTCTGCCTCTTACTACTTTCTCTTTCATCCCTCTCTCTGTCTCTTACTCCTCTCTCTGCCTCTTACTACTTTCTCTCTCCTCCCTCTCTCTGCCTCTTACTCCTCTCTCTCTCCTCCCTCTCTCTGCCTCTTACTCCTCTCTTTCTTCCCTCTTTCTGCCTCTTACTACTCTCTCTCCTCCCTCTCTGCCTCTTACTACTCTCTCTTTCATCCCTCTCTCTGCCTCTTACTACTCTCTCTCCTCCATCTCTCTGCCTCTTACTACTCTCTCCTCCCTCTCTCTGCCTCTTACTATTCTCTCTCCTCCCTCTCTCTGCCTCTTACTACTGTCTCTCATCCCTCTCTCTGCATCGTACTCCTCCCTCTCTCCTCCTTCTCTCTGCCTGTTACTAATTTCCCTCTACTCCCTCTCTCTGTCTCTTGCTCCTCTCTCTCTACTCCCTCTCTCTGCCTCTTACTGCTCTCTCTCTCCCCACTCTCTGCCTCTTACTACTCTCTCTCCCCTCCCTCTCTCTGCATCTTACTACTCTCTACTCCCTCTCACTGCCTCTTACTCCTCACTCTCTGCTCCCTCTCTCTGCCTCTTACTACTCTCTCTCTTATCCCTCTCTCTGCCTCTTACTCCTCTCTTTCTCCTCCCTCTCTCTGCCTCTTACTCCTCTCTCTCCTCCCTCTCTCTGCCTCTTACTTCTTTCTCTCTCCTCCCTCCCTCTCTCTGTCTCATACTCCTCTCTCTCTTTCCTCCCTCTCTCTGCCTCTTACTACTTTCTCCTCCCTCTCTCTGCCTCTTACTACTAACTCTCTCATCCCTCTTTCTGCCTCTTACTCCTCTCTCTCTCCTCCCTCTCTCTGCCTCTTACTACTCTCTCCTCCCTCTCTCTGCCTCTTACTCCTCTCTCTCTTCCCTCTCTCTGCCTCTTACTACTGTCTCTCATCCCTCTCTCTGCCTCTTACTCCACTATTTCTCCTTCATCTCTCTGCCTCTTACTCCTCTCTCCCTCCTCCCTCTCTCTGCCTCTTACTCCTCTCTCTCTCATCCCTCTCTCTGCCTCTTACTACTCTCTCTCTCCCCCCGCTCTCTACCTCTTACTACTCTCTCTCTCCTCCTTCTCTCTGCCTCTTACTCCTCTCTATCCTCCCTCTCTGCCTCTTACTACACTCTATTTCACCCCTCTCTCTGTCCCTTACTCCTCTTTCTCTCTCCTCCCTCTCTCTGCCTATTACTACTTTCTCTCTCCTCCCTCTCTCTGCCTCTTACTCCTCTCTCTCTCCTCCCTCTCTCTGCCTCTTACTACTTTCTCTTTCATCCCTCTCTCTGTCTCTTACTCCTCTCTCTGCCTCTTACTCCTATTTCTCTCCTCCCTCTCTCTAACTCTTACTCCTCTCTTTCGCCTCCCTCTCTCTGCCTCTTACTTCTTTCTCTCTCCTCCCTCTCTCTGCCTCTAACTATTTTCTCTCTCCTCCCTCTGTCTTCCTCTTACTCCTTTCTCTCTCCTCCCTCTCTCTGCCTCTTACTACTTTCTCTTTCATACCTCTCTCTGCCTCTTACCCCTCTCTCTCCTCCCTCTCTCTGCCTCTTACTCCATTCTCTCTCCTCCCTCTCTCTGCCTCTTACTCCTCTCTCTCTCCTCCCTCTCTCTGCCTCTAACTATTTTCTCTCTCCTCCCTCTGTCTGCCTCTTACTCCTTTCTCTCTCCTCCCTCTCTCTGCCTCTTACTACTTTCTCTTTCATACCTCTCTCTGCCTCTTACCCCTCTCTCTCCTCCCTCTCTCTGCCTCTTACTCCATTCTCTCTCCTCCCTCTCTCTGCCTCTTACTCCTCTCTCTCTCCTCCCTCTCTCTGCCTCTTACTACTCTCTCCTCCCTCTCTCTGCCTCTTACTCCTCTCTCTCTTCCCTCTCTCTGCCTCTTACTACTGTCTCTCATCCCTCTCTCTGCCTCTTACTCCGCTATTTCTCCTTCATCTCTCTGCCTCTTACTCCTTTCTCCCTCCTCCTCCTCCCTCTCTCTGCCTCTTACTCCTCTCTCTCTCCTCCCTCTCTCTGCCTCTTACTACTCTCTCTCTCCCCCCGCTCTCTACCTCTTACTACTCTCTCTCTCCTCCTTCTATCTGCCTCTTACTCCTCTCTATCCTCCCTCTCTGCCTCTTACTACACTCTCTTTCACCCCTCTCTCTGTCTCTTACTCCTCTCTCTGCCTCTTACTCCTATTTCTCTCCTCCCTCACTCTAACTCTTACTCCTCTCTTTCGCCTCCCTCTCTCTGCCTCTTACTTCTTTCTCTCTCCTCCCTCTCTCTGCCTCTAACTATTTTCTCTCTCCTCCCTCTGTCTGCCTCTTACTCCTTTCTCTCTCCTCCCTCTCTCTGCCTCTTACTACTTTCTCTTTCATACCTCTCTCTGCCTCTTACCCCTCTCTCTCCTCCCTCTCTCTGCCTCTTACTCCTCTCTCTCTCCTCCCTCTCTCTGCCTCTTACTCCTCTCTTTCTTCCCTCTTTCTGACTCTTACTACTCTCTCTCCTCCCTCTCTGCCTCTTACTACTCTCTCTTTCATCCCTCTCTCTGCCTCTTACTACTCTCTCTCCTCCATCTCTCTGCCTCTTACTACTCTCTCCTCCCTCTCTCTGCCTCTTACTACTCTCTCTCCTCCCTCTCTCTGCCTCTTACTACTGTCTCTCATCCCTCTCTCTGCATCGTACTCCTCCCTCTCTCCTCCTTCTCTCTGCCTGTTACTAATTTCCCTCTACTCCCTCTCTCTGCATCTTAATACTCTCTCCTCCCTCTCTCTGCCTCTTACTCCTCTCTCTACTCCCTCTCTCTGCCTCTTACTACTCTCTCTCTCCCCTCGCTCTCTGCCTCTTACTACACTCTCTCATCCCTCTCTCTGCCTCTTACTCCTCTCTATCCTCCCTCTCTGCCTCTTACTACTCTCTCTTTCATCCCTCTCTCTGTCTCATACTCCTCTCTCTCTCCTCCCTCTCTCTGCCTCTTACTACTTTCTCCTCCCTCTCTCTAACTCTTACTACTAACTCTCTCATCCCTCTTTCTGCCTCTTACTCCTCTCTCTCCTCCCTCTCTCTGCCTCTTACTACTGGCTCTCATCCCTCTCTCTGCATCTTACTCATCCCTCTCTCCTCCTTCTCTCTGCCTCTTACTTCTTTCTCTCTCCTCCCTCTCTCTGCCTCTTACTCCTCTCTCTCTCCTCCCTCTCTCTGCCTCTTACTACTCTCTCTCCCCCCGCTCTCTGCCTCTTACTACTCTCTCTCTCCTACCTCTCTCTGCCTCTTACTCCTCTCTATCCTCCCTCTCTGCCTCTTACTCCTCTCTCACTCCTCCCTCTCTCTGTCTCTTACTCCTCTCTCTCTCCTCCCTCTCTCTGCCTATTACTACTTTCTCTCTCCTCCCTCTCTCTGCCTCTTACTCCTCTCTCTCTCCTCCCTCTCTCTGCCTCTTACTACTTTCACTTTCATCCCTCTCTCTGCCTCTTACTCCTATTTCTCTCCTCCCTCTCTCTGCCTCTTACTCCTCTCGTTCACCTCTCTCTCTGCCTCTTACTCCTCTCTCTCTTCTCATTCTCTCTACCTCTTACTACTCT
Organism: Coregonus lavaretus; assembly: GCF_964263955.1. Classification (NCBI taxonomy): domain Eukaryota; kingdom Metazoa; phylum Chordata; class Actinopteri; order Salmoniformes; family Salmonidae; genus Coregonus; species Coregonus lavaretus. The sequence goes on from NC_140019.1 coordinate 25,034,480, forward strand.
CTCTCTCCCCCCGTTCTCTGCCGCTTACTATTCTCTCTCCTCCCTCTCTCTGCCTCTTACTACTCTCTCTTTCTTCCCTCTTTCTGCCTCTTACTACTCTCTCTCATCCCTCTTTCTGCCTCTTACTCCTCTCTCTCCTCCCTCTCTCTGCCTCTTACTACTGTCTCTCATCCCTCTCTCTGCCTCTTACTCCTCTCTCTGTCCTCCTTCTCTCTGCCTGTTACTTCTTTCTCTCTCCTCCCTCTCTCTGCCTCTTACTCCTCTCTCTACTCCGTCTCTCTGCCTTATACTACTCTCTCTCTTGTCCCTCTCTCTGCCTCTTACTCCTCTCTTTCTCCTCCCTCTCTCTGCTTCTTACTCCTTTCTATCAATTCCCTCTCTCTGCCTCTTACTCCTCTCTCTCTCCTCCGTCTCTCTGCCTCTTACTACTCTCTCTCTCCCCCCGTTCTCTGCCGCTTACTACTCTCTCTCCCCCTGCTCTCTGCCTCTTACTCCTCTCTCTCTCCTCCCTCTCTCTGCCTCTTACTCCTCTCTCTCTCCTCTCTCTCTGCCTCTTACTACTCTCTCTCCCCTCCCTCTCTCTGCATCTTAATACTCTCTCCTCCCTCTCTCTGCCTCTTACTCTTCTCTTTCATCTCTCTCTCTGCCTCTTACTCCTCTCTTTCTTCTCATTCTCTCTACCTATTACTACTCTCTCTCCCCCCATTCTCTGCCGCTTACTATTCTCTCTCCTCCCTCTCTCTGCCTCTTACTACCCTCTCTTTCTTCCCTCTTTCTGCCTCTTACTACTCTCTCTCATCCCTCTTTCTGCCTCTTACTCCTCTTTCTCCTCCCTCTCTCTGCCTCTTACTACTGTCTCTCATCCCTCTCTCTGCCTCTTACTCCTCTCTCTCTCCTCCTTCTCTCTGCCTGTTACTTCTTTCTCTCTCCTCCCTCTCTCTGCCTCTTACTCCTCTCTCTACTCCGTCTCTCTGCCTTATACTACTCTCTCTCTTGTCCCTCTCTCTGCCTCTTACTCCTCTCTTTCTCCTCCCTCTCTCTGCTTCTTACTCCTTTCTATCAATTCCCTCTCTCTGCCTCTTACTCCTCTCTCTCTCCTCCGTCTCTCTGCCTCTTACTACTCTCTCTCTCCCCCCGTTCTCTGCCGCTTACTACTCTCTCTCCCCCTGCTCTCTGCCTCTTACTCCTCTCTCTCTCCTCCCTCTCTCTGCCTCTTACTCCTCTCTCTCTCCTCTCTCTCTGCCTCTTACTACTCTCTCTCCCCTCCCTCTCTCTGCATCTTAATACTCTCTCCTCCCTCTCTCTGCCTCTTACTCTTCTCTTTCATCTCTCTCTCTGCCTCTTACTCCTCTCTTTCTTCTCATTCTCTCTACCTATTACTACTCTCTCTCCCCCCATTCTCTGCCGCTTACTATTCTCTCTCCTCCCTCTCTCTGCCTCTTACTACCCTCTCTTTCTTCCCTCTTTCTGCCTCTTACTACTCTCTCTCATCCCTCTTTCTGCCTCTTACTCCTCTTTCTCCTCCCTCTCTCTGCCTCTTACTACTGTCTCTCATCCCTCTCTCTGCCTCTTACTCCTCTCTCTCTCCTCCTTCTCTCTGCCTGTTACTTCTTTCTCTCTCCTCCCTCTCTCTGCCTCTTACTCCTCTCTCTACTCAGTCTCTCTGCCTCTTACTACTCTCTCTCTCCCCCCGCTCTCTGCCTCTTACTACACTCTCTCTCATCCCTCTCTCTGCCTCTTACTCTTCTCTATCCTCCCTCTCTGCCTCTTACTACACTCTCTCTCATCCCTCTCTCTGCCTCTTACTCTTCTCTATCCTCCCTCTCTGCCTCTTACTACTCTCTCTTTCATCCCTCTCTCTGTCTCATACTCCTCTCTCTCTCCTCCCTCTCTCTGCCTCTTACTCCTCTCTCTCCTCCCTCTCTCTGCCTCTTACTACTGTCTCTCATCCCTCTCTCTGCATCTTACTCCTCCCTCTCTCATCCTTCTCTCTGCATGTTACTTATTTCCCTCTCCTCCTTCTCTCTGCCTCTTACTCCTCTCTATCCTCCCTCTCTGCCTTTTACTACTCTCTCTTTCATCCCTCTCTCTGTCTCTTACTCCTCTCTCTCCTCCCTCTCTCTGCCTATTACTACTTTCTCTCTCCTCCATCTCTCTGCCTCTTACTCCTCTCTCTCTCCTCCCTCTCTCTTACTACTTTCACTTTCATCCCTCTCTCTGCCTCTTACTCCTATTTCTATCCTCCCTCTCTCTGCCTCTTACTCCTCTCTTTCACCTCTCTCTCTGCCTCTTACTCCTCTCTCTATTCTCCGTCTCTCTGCCTCTTACTACTCTCTCTCTCCCCCTGCTCTCTGCCTCTTACTTCTCTCTCTCTCCTCCCTCTCTCTGCCTCTTACTCCTCACTCTCTCCTCTCTCTCTGCCTCTTACTACTCTCTCTCCCCTCCCCCTCTCTGCATCTTAATACTCTCTCCTCCCCCTCACTGCCTCTTACTCCTCTCTCTCTCCTCCCTCTCTCTGCCTCTTACTACTTTCTCCTCCCTCTCTCTGCCTCTTACTACTAACTCTCTCATCCCTCTTTCTGCCTCTTACTCCTCTCTCTCCTCCCTCTCTCTGCCTCTTACTACTGGCTCTCATCCCTCTCTCTGCATCTTACTCCTCCCTCTCTCCTCCTTCTCTCTGCCTCTTACTTCTTTCTCTCTCCTCCCTCTCTCTGCCTCTTACTCCTCTCTCTCTCCTCCCTCTCTCTGCCTCTTACTACTCTCTCTCCCCCCGCTCTCTGCCTCTTACTACTCTCTCTCTCCTACCTCTCTCTGCCTCTTACTCCTCTCTATCCTCCCTCTCTGCCTCTTACTACTCTCTCTTTCATCCCTCTCTCTGTCTCTTACTCCTCTCTCTCCCTATTACTACTTTCTCTCTCCTCCCTCTCTCTGCCTCTTACTCCTCTCTCTCTCCTCCCTCTCTCTGCCTCTTACTACTTTCACTTTCATCCCTCTCTCTGCCTCTTACTCCTATTTCTCTCCTCCCTCTCTCTGACTCTTACTCCTCTCTTTCACCTCTCTCTCTGCCTCTTACTCCTCTCTCTCTTCTCATTCTCTCTACCTCTTACTACTCTCTCTCTCCCCCCGTTCTCTGCCGCTTACTATTCTCTCTCCTCCCTCTCTCTGCCTCTTACTACTCTCTCTTTCTTCCCTCTTTCTGCCTCTTACTACTCTCTCTCATCCCTCTTTCTGCCTCTTACTCCTCTCTCTCCTCCCTCTCTCTGCCTCTTACTACTGTCTCTCATCCCTCTCTCTGCCTCTTACTCCTCTCTCTCTCCTCCTTCTCTCTGCCTGTTACTTCTTTCTCTCTCCTCCCTCTCTCTGCCTCTTACTCCTCTCTCTACTCCGTCTCTCTGCCTTATACTACTCTCTCTCTTGTCCCTCTCTCTGCCTCTTACTCCTCTCTTTCTCCTCCCTCTCTCTGCTTCTTACTCCTTTCTATCAATTCCCTCTCTCTGCCTCTTACTCCTCTCTCTCTCCTCCGTCTCTCTGCCTCTTACTACTCTCTCTCTCCCCCCGTTCTCTGCCGCTTACTACTCTCTCTCCCCCTGCTCTCTGCCTCTTACTCCTCTCTCTCTCCTCCCTCTCTCTGCCTCTTACTCCTCTCTCTCTCCTCTCTCTCTGCCTCTTACTACTCTCTCTCCCCTCCCTCTCTCTGCATCTTAATACTCTCTCCTCCCTCTCTCTGCCTCTTACTCTTCTCTTTCATCTCTCTCTCTGCCTCTTACTCCTCTCTTTCTTCTCATTCTCTCTACCTATTACTACTCTCTCTCCCCCCATTCTCTGCCGCTTACTATTCTCTCTCCTCCCTCTCTCTGCCTCTTACTACCCTCTCTTTCTTCCCTCTTTCTGCCTCTTACTACTCTCTCTCATCCCTCTTTCTGCCTCTTACTCCTCTTTCTCCTCCCTCTCTCTGCCTCTTACTACTGTCTCTCATCCCTCTCTCTGCCTCTTACTCCTCTCTCTCTCCTCCTTCTCTCTGCCTGTTACTTCTTTCTCTCTCCTCCCTCTCTCTGCCTCTTACTCCTCTCTCTACTCAGTCTCTCTGCCTCTTACTACTCTCTCTCTCCCCCCGCTCTCTGCCTCTTACTACACTCTCTCTCATCCCTCTCTCTGCCTCTTACTCTTCTCTATCCTCCCTCTCTGCCTCTTACTACACTCTCTCTCATCCCTCTCTCTGCCTCTTACTCTTCTCTATCCTCCCTCTCTGCCTCTTACTACTCTCTCTTTCATCCCTCTCTCTGTCTCATACTCCTCTCTCTCTCCTCCCTCTCTCTGCCTCTTACTCCTCTCTCTCCTCCCTCTCTCTGCCTCTTACTACTGTCTCTCATCCCTCTCTCTGCATCTTACTCCTCCCTCTCTCATCCTTCTCTCTGCATGTTACTTATTTCCCTCTCCTCCTTCTCTCTGCCTCTTACTCCTCTCTATCCTCCCTCTCTGCCTTTTACTACTCTCTCTTTCATCCCTCTCTCTGTCTCTTACTCCTCTCTCTCCTCCCTCTCTCTGCCTATTACTACTTTCTCTCTCCTCCATCTCTCTGCCTCTTACTCCTCTCTCTCTCCTCCCTCTCTCTTACTACTTTCACTTTCATCCCTCTCTCTGCCTCTTACTCCTATTTCTATCCTCCCTCTCTCTGCCTCTTACTCCTCTCTTTCACCTCTCTCTCTGCCTCTTACTCCTCTCTCTATTCTCCGTCTCTCTGCCTCTTACTACTCTCTCTCTCCCCCTGCTCTCTGCCTCTTACTTCTCTCTCTCTCCTCCCTCTCTCTGCCTCTTACTCCTCACTCTCTCCTCTCTCTCTGCCTCTTACTACTCTCTCTCCCCTCCCCCTCTCTGCATCTTAATACTCTCTCCTCCCCCTCACTGCCTCTTACTCCTCTCTCTCTCCTCCCTCTCTCTGCCTCTTACTACTTTCTCCTCCCTCTCTCTGCCTCTTACTACTAACTCTCTCATCCCTCTTTCTGCCTCTTACTCCTCTCTCTCCTCCCTCTCTCTGCCTCTTACTACTGGCTCTCATCCCTCTCTCTGCATCTTACTCCTCCCTCTCTCCTCCTTCTCTCTGCCTCTTACTTCTTTCTCTCTCCTCCCTCTCTCTGCCTCTTACTCCTCTCTCTCTCCTCCCTCTCTCTGCCTCTTACTACTCTCTCTCCCCCCGCTCTCTGCCTCTTACTACTCTCTCTCTCCTACCTCTCTCTGCCTCTTACTCCTCTCTATCCTCCCTCTCTGCCTCTTACTACTCTCTCTTTCATCCCTCTCTCTGTCTCTTACTCCTCTCTCTCCCTATTACTACTTTCTCTCTCCTCCCTCTCTCTGCCTCTTACTCCTCTCTCTCTCCTCCCTCTCTCTGCCTCTTACTACTTTCACTTTCATCCCTCTCTCTGCCTCTTACTCCTATTTCTCTCCTCCCTCTCTCTGACTCTTACTCCTCTCTTTCACCTCTCTCTCTGCCTCTTACTCCTCTCTCTCTTCTCATTCTCTCTACCTCTTACTACTCTCTCTCTCCCCCCGTTCTCTGCCGCTTACTATTCTCTCTCCTCCCTCTCTCTGCCTCTTACTACTCTCTCTTTCTTCCCTCTTTCTGCCTCTTACTACTCTCTCTCATCCCTCTTTCTGCCTCTTACTCCTCTCTCTCCTCCCTCTCTCTGCCTCTTACTACTGTCTCTCATCCCTCTCTCTGCCTCTTACTCCTCTCTCTCTCCTCCTTCTCTCTGCCTGTTACTTCTTTCTCTCTCCTCCCTCTCTCTGCCTCTTACTCCTCTCTCTACTCCGTCTCTCTGCCTTATACTACTCTCTCTCTTGTCCCTCTCTCTGCCTCTTACTCCTCTCTTTCTCCTCCCTCTCTCTGCTTCTTACTCCTTTCTATCAATTCCCTCTCTCTGCCTCTTACTCCTCTCTCTCTCCTCCGTCTCTCTGCCTCGTACTACTCTCTCTCTCCCCCCGTTCTCTGCCGCTTACTACTCTCTCTCCCCCTGCTCTCTGCCTCTTACTCCTCTCTCTCTCCTCCCTCTCTCTGCCTCTTACTCCTCTCTCTCTCCTCTCTCTCTGCCTCTTACTACTCTCTCTCCCCTCCCTCTCTCTGCATCTTAATACTCTCTCCTCCCTCTCTCTGCCTCTTACTCTTCTCTTTCATCTCTCTCTCTGCCTCTTACTCCTCTCTTTCTTCTCATTCTCTCTACCTATTACTACTCTCTCTCCCCCCATTCTCTGCCGCTTACTATTCTCTCTCCTCCCTCTCTCTGCCTCTTACTACCCTCTCTTTCTTCCCTCTTTCTGCCTCTTACTACTCTCTCTCATCCCTCTTTCTGCCTCTTACTCCTCTTTCTCCTCCCTCTCTCTGCCTCTTACTACTGTCTCTCATCCCTCTCTCTGCCTCTTACTCCTCTCTCTCTCCTCCTTCTCTCTGCCTGTTACTTCTTTCTCTCTCCTCCCTCTCTCTGCCTCTTACTCCTCTCTCTACTCAGTCTCTCTGCCTCTTACTACTCTCTCTCTCCCCCCGCTCTCTGCCTCTTACTACACTCTCTCTCATCCCTCTCTCTGCCTCTTACTCTTCTCTATCCTCCCTCTCTGCCTCTTACTACACTCTCTCTCATCCCTCTCTCTGCCTCTTACTCTTCTCTATCCTCCCTCTCTGCCTCTTACTACTCTCTCTTTCATCCCTCTCTCTGTCTCATACTCCTCTCTCTCTCCTCCCTCTCTCTGCCTCTTACTCCTCTCTCTCCTCCCTCTCTCTGCCTCTTACTACTGTCTCTCATCCCTCTCTCTGCATCTTACTCCTCCCTCTCTCATCCTTCTCTCTGCATGTTACTTATTTCCCTCTCCTCCTTCTCTCTGCCTCTTACTCCTCTCTATCCTCCCTCTCTGCCTTTTACTACTCTCTCTTTCATCCCTCTCTCTGTCTCTTACTCCTCTCTCTCCTCCCTCTCTCTGCCTATTACTACTTTCTCTCTCCTCCATCTCTCTGCCTCTTACTCCTCTCTCTCTCCTCCCTCTCTCTTACTACTTTCACTTTCATCCCTCTCTCTGCCTCTTACTCCTATTTCTATCCTCCCTCTCTCTGCCTCTTACTCCTCTCTTTCACCTCTCTCTCTGCCTCTTACTCCTCTCTCTATTCTCCGTCTCTCTGCCTCTTACTACTCTCTCTCTCCCCCTGCTCTCTGCCTCTTACTTCTCTCTCTCTCCTCCCTCTCTCTGCCTCTTACTCCTCACTCTCTCCTCTCTCTCTGCCTCTTACTACTCTCTCTCCCCTCCCCCTCTCTGCATCTTAATACTCTCTCCTCCCCCTCACTGCCTCTTACTCCTCTCTCTCTCCTCCCTCTCTCTGCCTCTTACTACTTTCTCCTCCCTCTCTCTGCCTCTTACTACTAACTCTCTCATCCCTCTTTCTGCCTCTTACTCCTCTCTCTCCTCCCTCTCTCTGCCTCTTACTACTGGCTCTCATCCCTCTCTCTGCATCTTACTCCTCCCTCTCTCCTCCTTCTCTCTGCCTCTTACTTCTTTCTCTCTCCTCCCTCTCTCTGCCTCTTACTCCTCTCTCTCTCCTCCCTCTCTCTGCCTCTTACTACTCTCTCTCCCCCCGCTCTCTGCCTCTTACTACTCTCTCTCTCCTACCTCTCTCTGCCTCTTACTCCTCTCTATCCTCCCTCTCTGCCTCTTACTACTCTCTCTTTCATCCCTCTCTCTGTCTCTTACTCCTCTCTCTCCCTATTACTACTTTCTCTCTCCTCCCTCTCTCTGCCTCTTACTCCTCTCTCTCTCCTCCCTCTCTCTGCCTCTTACTACTTTCACTTTCATCCCTCTCTCTGCCTCTTACTCCTATTTCTCTCCTCCCTCTCTCTGCCTCTTACTCCTCTCTTTCACCTCTCTCTCTGCCTCTTACTCCTCTCTCTCTTCTCATTCTCTCTACCTCTTACTACTCTCTCTCTCCCCCCGTTCTCTGCCGCTTACTATTCTCTCTCCTCCCTCTCTCTGCCTCTTACTACTCTCTCTTTCTTCCCTCTTTCTGCCTCTTACTACTCTCTCTCATCCCTCTTTCTGCCTCTTACTCCTCTCTCTCCTCCCTCTCTCTGCCTCTTACTACTGTCTCTCATCCCTCTCTCTGCCTCTTACTCCTCTCTCTCTCCTCCTTCTCTCTGCCTGTTACTTCTTTCTCTCTCCTCCCTCTCTCTGCCTCTTACTCCTCTCTCTCCTCCCTCTCTCTGCCTCTTACTACTGTCTCTCATCCCTCTCTCTGCATCTTACTCCTCCCTCTCTCATCCTTCTCTCTGCATGTTACTTATTTCCCTCTCCTCCTTCTCTCTGCCTCTTACTCCTCTCTATCCTCCCTCTCTGCCTTTTACTACTCTCTCTTTCATCCCTCTCTCTGTCTCTTACTCCTCTCTCTCCTCCCTCTCTCTGCCTATTACTACTTTCTCTCTCCTCCATCTCTCTGCCTCTTACTCCTCTCTCTCTCCTCCCTCTCTCTTACTACTTTCACTTTCATCCCTCTCTCTGCCTCTTACTCCTATTTCTATCCTCCCTCTCTCTGCCTCTTACTCCTCTCTTTCACCTCTCTCTCTGCCTCTTACTCCTCTCTCTATTCTCCGTCTCTCTGCCTCTTACTACTCTCTCTCTCCCCCTGCTCTCTGCCTCTTACTTCTCTCTCTCTCCTCCCTCTCTCTGCCTCTTACTCCTCACTCTCTCCTCTCTCTCTGCCTCTTACTACTCTCTCTCCCCTCCCCCTCTCTGCATCTTAATACTCTCTCCTCCCCCTCACTGCCTCTTACTCCTCTCTCTCTCCTCCCTCTCTCTGCCTCTTACTACTTTCTCCTCCCTCTCTCTGCCTCTTACTACTAACTCTCTCATCCCTCTTTCTGCCTCTTACTCCTCTCTCTCCTCCCTCTCTCTGCCTCTTACTACTGGCTCTCATCCCTCTCTCTGCATCTTACTCCTCCCTCTCTCCTCCTTCTCTCTGCCTCTTACTTCTTTCTCTCTCCTCCCTCTCTCTGCCTCTTACTCCTCTCTCTCTCCTCCCTCTCTCTGCCTCTTACTACTCTCTCTCCCCCCGCTCTCTGCCTCTTACTACTCTCTCTCTCCTACCTCTCTCTGCCTCTTACTCCTCTCTATCCTCCCTCTCTGCCTCTTACTACTCTCTCTTTCATCCCTCTCTCTGTCTCTTACTCCTCTCTCTCCCTATTACTACTTTCTCTCTCCTCCCTCTCTCTGCCTCTTACTCCTCTCTCTCTCCTCCCTCTCTCTGCCTCTTACTACTTTCACTTTCATCCCTCTCTCTGCCTCTTACTCCTATTTCTCTCCTCCCTCTCTCTGCCTCTTACTCCTCTATTTCACCTCTCTCTCTGCCTCTTACTCCTCTCTCTCTTCTCATTCTCTCTACCTCTTACTACTCTCTCTCTCCCCCCGTTCTCTGCCGCTTACTATTCTCTCTCCTCCCTCTCTCTGCCTCTTACTACTCTCTCTTTCTTCCCTCTTTCTGCCTCTTACTACTCTCTCTCATCCCTCTTTCTGCCTCTTACTCCTCTCTCTCCTCCCTCTCTCTGCCTCTTACTACTGTCTCTCATCCCTCTCTCTGCCTCTTACTCCTCTCTCTCTCCTCCTTCTCTCTGCCTGTTACTTCTTTCTCTCTCCTCCCTCTCTCTGCCTCTTACTCCTCTCTCTCCTCCCTCTCTCTGCCTCTTACTACTGTCTCTCATCCCTCTCTCTGCATCTTACTCCTCCCTCTCTCATCCTTCTCTCTGCATGTTACTTATTTCCCTCTCCTCCTTCTCTCTGCCTCTTACTCCTCTCTATCCTCCCTCTCTGCCTTTTACTACTCTCTCTTTCATCCCTCTCTCTGTCTCTTACTCCTCTCTCTCCTCCCTCTCTCTGCCTATTACTACTTTCTCTCTCCTCCATCTCTCTGCCTCTTACTCCTCTCTCTCTCCTCCCTCTCTCTTACTACTTTCACTTTCATCCCTCTCTCTGCCTCTTACTCCTATTTCTATCCTCCCTCTCTCTGCCTCTTACTCCTCTCTTTCACCTCTCTCTCTGCCTCTTACTCCTCTCTCTATTCTCCGTCTCTCTGCCTCTTACTACTCTCTCTCTCCCCCTGCTCTCTGCCTCTTACTTCTCTCTCTCTCCTCCCTCTCTCTGCCTCTTACTCCTCACTCTCTCCTCTCTCTCTGCCTCTTACTACTCTCTCTCCCCTCCCCCTCTCTGCATCTTAATACTCTCTCCTCCCCCTCACTGCCTCTTACTCCTCTCTCTCTCCTCCCTCTCTCTGCCTCTTACTACTTTCTCCTCCCTCTCTCTGCCTCTTACTACTAACTCTCTCATCCCTCTTTCTGCCTCTTACTCCTCTCTCTCCTCCCTCTCTCTGTCTCTTACTACTGGCTCTCATCCCTCTCTCTGCATCTTACTCCTCCCTCTCTCCTCCTTCTCTCTGCCTCTTACTTCTTTCTCTCTCCTCCCTCTCTCTGCCTCTTACTCCTCTCTCTCTCCTCCCTCTCTCTGCCTCTTACTACTCTCTCTCCCCCCGCTCTCTGCCTCTTACTACTCTCTCTCTCCTACCTCTCTCTGCCTCTTACTCCTCTCTATCCTCCCTCTCTGCCTCTTACTACTCTCTCTTTCATCCCTCTCTCTGTCTCTTACTCCTCTCTCTCCCTATTACTACTTTCTCTCTCCTCCCTCTCTCTGCCTCTTACTCCTCTCTCTCTCCTCCCTCTCTCTGCCTCTTACTACTTTCACTTTCATCCCTCTCTCTGCCTCTTACTCCTATTTCTCTCCTCCCTCTCTCTGACTCTTACTCCTCTCTTTCACCTCTCTCTCTGCCTCTTACTCCTCTCTCTCTTCTCATTCTCTCTACCTCTTACTACTCTCTCTCTCCCCCCGTTCTCTGCCGCTTACTATTCTCTCTCCTCCCTCTCTCTGCCTCTTACTACTCTCTCTTTCTTCCCTCTTTCTGCCTCTTACTACTCTCTCTCATCCCTCTTTCTGCCTCTTACTCCTCTCTCTCCTCCCTCTCTCTGCCTCTTACTACTGTCTCTCATCCCTCTCTCTGCCTCTTACTCCTCTCTCTCTCCTCCTTCTCTCTGCCTGTTACTTCTTTCTCTCTCCTCCCTCTCTCTGCCTCTTACTCCTCTCTCTACTCCGTCTCTCTGCCTTATACTACTCTCTCTCTTGTCCCTCTCTCTGCCTCTTACTCCTCTCTTTCTCCTCCCTCTCTCTGCTTCTTACTCCTTTCTATCAATTCCCTCTCTCTGCCTCTTACTCCTCTCTCTCTCCTCCGTCTCTCTGCCTCGTACTACTCTCTCTCTCCCCCCGTTCTCTGCCGCTTACTACTCTCTCTCCCCCTGCTCTCTGCCTCTTACTCCTCTCTCTCTCCTCCCTCTCTCTGCCTCTTACTCCTCTCTCTCTCCTCTCTCTCTGCCTCTTACTACTCTCTCTCCCCTCCCTCTCTCTGCATCTTAATACTCTCTCCTCCCTCTCTCTGCCTCTTACTCTTCTCTTTCATCTCTCTCTCTGCCTCTTACTCCTCTCTTTCTTCTCATTCTCTCTACCTATTACTACTCTCTCTCCCCCCATTCTCTGCCGCTTACTATTCTCTCTCCTCCCTCTCTCTGCCTCTTACTACCCTCTCTTTCTTCCCTCTTTCTGCCTCTTACTACTCTCTCTCATCCCTCTTTCTGCCTCTTACTCCTCTTTCTCCTCCCTCTCTCTGCCTCTTACTACTGTCTCTCATCCCTCTCTCTGCCTCTTACTCCTCTCTCTCTCCTCCTTCTCTCTGCCTGTTACTTCTTTCTCTCTCCTCCCTCTCTCTGCCTCTTACTCCTCTCTCTACTCAGTCTCTCTGCCTCTTACTACTCTCTCTCTCCCCCCGCTCTCTGCCTCTTACTACACTCTCTCTCATCCCTCTCTCTGCCTCTTACTCTTCTCTATCCACCCTCTCTGCCTCTTACTACACTCTCTCTCATCCCTCTCTCTGCCTCTTACTCTTCTCTATCCTCCCTCTCTGCCTCTTACTACTCTCTCTTTCATCCCTCTCTCTGTCTCATACTCCTCTCTCTCTCCTCCCTCTCTCTGCCTCTTACTCCTCTCTCTCCTCCCTCTCTCTGCCTCTTACTACTGTCTCTCATCCCTCTCTCTGCATCTTACTCCTCCCTCTCTCATCCTTCTCTCTGCATGTTACTTATTTCCCTCTCCTCCTTCTCTCTGCCTCTTACTCCTCTCTATCCTCCCTCTCTGCCTTTTACTACTCTCTCTTTCATCCCTCTCTCTGTCTCTTACTCCTCTCTCTCCTCCCTCTCTCTGCCTATTACTACTTTCTCTCTCCTCCATCTCTCTGCCTCTTACTCCTCTCTCTCTCCTCCCTCTCTCTTACTACTTTCACTTTCATCCCTCTCTCTGCCTCTTACTCCTATTTCTATCCTCCCTCTCTCTGCCTCTTACTCCTCTCTTTCACCTCTCTCTCTGCCTCTTACTCCTCTCTCTATTCTCCGTCTCTCTGCCTCTTACTACTCTCTCTCTCCCCCTGCTCTCTGCCTCTTACTTCTCTCTCTCTCCTCCCTCTCTCTGCCTCTTACTCCTCACTCTCTCCTCTCTCTCTGCCTCTTACTACTCTCTCTCCCCTCCCCCTCTCTGCATCTTAATACTCTCTCCTCCCCCTCACTGCCTCTTACTCCTCTCTCTCTCCTCCCTCTCTCTGCCTCTTACTACTTTCTCCTCCCTCTCTCTGCCTCTTACTACTAACTCTCTCATCCCTCTTTCTGCCTCTTACTCCTCTCTCTCCTCCCTCTCTCTGCCTCTTACTACTGGCTCTCATCCCTCTCTCTGCATCTTACTCCTCCCTCTCTCCTCCTTCTCTCTGCCTCTTACTTCTTTCTCTCTCCTCCCTCTCTCTGCCTCTTACTCCTCTCTCTCTCCTCCCTCTCTCTGCCTCTTACTACTCTCTCTCCCCCCGCTCTCTGCCTCTTACTACTCTCTCTCTCCTACCTCTCTCTGCCTCTTACTCCTCTCTATCCTCCCTCTCTGCCTCTTACTACTCTCTCTTTCATCCCTCTCTCTGTCTCTTACTCCTCTCTCTCCCTATTACTACTTTCTCTCTCCTCCCTCTCTCTGCCTCTTACTCCTCTCTCTCTCCTCCCTCTCTCTGCCTCTTACTACTTTCACTTTCATCCCTCTCTCTGCCTCTTACTCCTATTTCTCTCCTCCCTCTCTCTGCCTCTTACTCCTCTCTTTCACCTCTCTCTCTGCCTCTTACTCCTCTCTCTCTTCTCATTCTCTCTACCTCTTACTACTCTCTCTCTCCCCCCGTTCTCTGCCGCTTACTATTCTCTCTCCTCCCTCTCTCTGCCTCTTACTACTCTCTCTTTCTTCCCTCTTTCTGCCTCTTACTACTCTCTCTCATCCCTCTTTCTGCCTCTTACTCCTCTCTCTCCTCCCTCTCTCTGCCTCTTACTACTGTCTCTCATCCCTCTCTCTGCCTCTTACTCCTCTCTCTCTCCTCCTTCTCTCTGCCTGTTACTTCTTTCTCTCTCCTCCCTCTCTCTGCCTCTTACTCCTCTCTCTACTCCGTCTCTCTGCCTTATACTACTCTCTCTCTTGTCCCTCTCTCTGCCTCTTACTCCTCTCTTTCTCCTCCCTCTCTCTGCTTCTTACTCCTTTCTATCAACTCCCTCTCTCTGCCTCTTACTCCTCTCTCTCTCCTCCGTCTCTCTGCCGCTTACTACTCTCTCTCCCCCTGCTCTCTGCCTCTTACTCCTCTCTCTCTCCTCCCTCTCTCTGCCTCTTACTCCTCTCTCTCTCCTCTCTCTCTGCCTCTTACTACTCTCTCTCCCCTCCCTCTCTCTGCATCTTAATACTCTCTCCTCCCTCTCTCTGCCTCTTACTCTTCTCTTTCATCTCTCTCTCTGCCTCTTACTCCTCTCTTTCTTCTCATTCTCTCTACCTCTTACTACTCTCTCTCCCCCCATTCTCTGCCGCTTACTATTCTCTCTCCTCCCTCTCTCTGCCTCTTACTACCCTCTCTTTCTTCCCTCTTTCTGCCTCTTACTACTCTCTCTCATCCCTCTTTCTGCCTCTTACTCCTCTTTCTCCTCCCTCTCTCTGCCTCTTACTACTGTCTCTCATCCCTCTCTCTGCCTCTTACTCCTCTCTCTCTCCTCCTTCTCTCTGCCTGTTACTTCTTTCTCTCTCCTCCCTCTCTCTGCCTCTTACTCCTCTCTCTACTCAGTCTCTCTGCCTCTTACTACTCTCTCTCTCCCCCCGCTCTCTGCCTCTTACTACACTCTCTCTCATCCCTCTCTCTGCCTCTTACTCTTCTCTATCCTCCCTCTCTGCCTCTTACTACACTCTCTCTCATCCCTCTCTCTGCCTCTTACTCTTCTCTATCCTCCCTCTCTGCCTCTTACTACTCTCTGTTTCATCCCTCTCTCTGTCTCATACTCCTCTCTCTCTCCTCCCTCTCTCTGCCTCTTACTCCTCTCTCTCCTCCCTCTCTCTGCCTCTTACTACTGTCTCTCATCCCTCTCTCTGCATCTTACTCCTCCCTCTCTCATCCTTCTCTCTGCATGTTACTTATTTCCCTCTCCTCCTTCTCTCTGCCTCTTACTCCTCTCTATCCTCCCTCTCTGCCTTTTACTACTCTCTCTTTCATCCCTCTCTCTGTCTCTTACTCCTCTCTCTCCTCCCTCTCTCTGCCTATTACTACTTTCTCTCTCCTCCATCTCTCTGCCTCTTACTCCTCTCTCTCTCCTCCCTCTCTCTTACTACTTTCACTTTCATCCCTCTCTCTGCCTCTTACTCCTATTTCTATCCTCCCTCTCTCTGCCTCTTACTCCTCTCTTTCACCTCTCTCTCTGCCTCTTACTCCTCTCTCTATTCTCCGTCTCTCTGCCTCTTACTACTCTCTCTCTCCCCCTGCTCTCTGCCTCTTACTTCTCTCTCTCTCCTCCCTCTCTCTGCCTCTTACTCCTCACTCTCTCCTCTCTCTCTGCCTCTTACTACTCTCTCTCCCCTCCCCCTCTCTGCATCTTAATACTCTCTCCTCCCCCTCACTGCCTCTTACTCCTCTCTCTCTCCTCCCTCTCTCTGCCTCTTACTACTTTCTCCTCCCTCTCTCTGCCTCTTACTACTAACTCTCTCATCCCTCTTTCTGCCTCTTACTCCTCTCTCTCCTCCCTCTCTCTGCCTCTTACTACTGGCTCTCATCCCTCTCTCTGCATCTTACTCCTCCCTCTCTCCTCCTTCTCTCTGCCTCTTACTTCTTTCTCTCTCCTCCCTCTCTCTGCCTCTTACTCCTCTCTCTCTCCTCCCTCTCTCTGCCTCTTACTACTCTCTCTCCCCCCGCTCTCTGCCTCTTACTACTCTCTCTCTCCTACCTCTCTCTGCCTCTTACTCCTCTCTATCCTCCCTCTCTGCCTCTTACTACTCTCTCTTTCATCCCTCTCTCTGTCTCTTACTCCTCTCTCTCCCTATTACTACTTTCTCTCTCCTCCCTCTCTCTGCCTCTTACTCCTCTCTCTCTCCTCCCTCTCTCTGCCTCTTACTACTTTCACTTTCATCCCTCTCTCTGCCTCTTACTCCTATTTCTCTCCTCCCTCTCTCTGCCTCTTACTCCTCTCTTTCACCTCTCTCTCTGCCTCTTACTCCTCTCTCTCTTCTCATTCTCTCTACCTCTTACTACTCTCTCTCTCCCCCCGTTCTCTGCCGCTTACTATTCTCTCTCCTCCCTCTCTCTGCCTCTTACTACCCTCTCTTTCTTCCCTCTTTCTGCCTCTTACTACTCTCTCTCATCCCTCTTTCTGCCTCTTACTCCTCTCTCTCCTCCCTCTCTCTGCCTCTTACTACTGTCTCTCATCCCTCTCTCTGCCTCTTACTCCTCTCTCTCTCCTCCTTCTCTCTGCCTGTTACTTCTTTCTCTCTCCTCCCTCTCTCTGCCTCTTACTCCTCTCTCTACTCCGTCTCTCTGCCTTATACTACTCTCTCTCTTGTCCCTCTCTCTGCCTCTTACTCCTCTCTTTCTCCTCCCTCTCTCTGCTTCTTACTCCTTTCTATCAACTCCCTCTCTCTGCCTCTTACTCCTCTCTCTCTCCTCCGTCTCTCTGCCGCTTACTACTCTCTCTCCCCCTGCTCTCTGCCTCTTACTCCTCTCTCTCTCCTCCCTCTCTCTGCCTCTTACTCCTCTCTCTCTCCTCTCTCTCTGCCTCTTACTACTCTCTCTCCCCTCCCTCTCTCTTCATCTTAATACTCTCTCCTCCCTCTCTCTGCCTCTTACTCTTCTCTTTCATCTCTCTCTCTGCCTCTTACTCCTCTCTTTCTTCTCATTCTCTCTACCTCTTACTACTCTCTCTCCCCCCATTCTCTGCCGCTTACTATTCTCTCTCCTCCCTCTCTCTGCCTCTTACTACCCTCTCTTTCTTCCCTCTTTCTGCCTCTTACTACTCTCTCTCATCCCTCTTTCTGCCTCTTACTCCTCTTTCTCCTCCCTCTCTCTGCCTCTTACTACTGTCTCTCATCCCTCTCTCTGCCTCTTACTCCTCTCTCTCTCCTCCTTCTCTCTGCCTGTTACTTCTTTCTCTCTCCTCCCTCTCTCTGCCTCTTACTCCTCTCTCTACTCAGTCTCTCTGCCTCTTACTACTCTCTCTCTCCCCCCGCTCTCTGCCTCTTACTACACTCTCTCTCATCCCTCTCTCTGCCTCTTACTCTTCTCTATCCTCCCTCTCTGCCTCTTACTACACTCTCTCTCATCCCTCTCTCTGCCTCTTACTCTTCTCTATCCTCCCTCTCTGCCTCTTACTACTCTCTGTTTCATCCCTCTCTCTGTCTCATACTCCTCTCTCTCTCCTCCCTCTCTCTGCCTCTTACTCCTCTCTCTCCTCCCTCTCTCTGCCTCTTACTACTGTCTCTCATCCCTCTCTCTGCATCTTACTCCTCCCTCTCTCATCCTTCTCTCTGCATGTTACTTATTTCCCTCTCCTCCTTCTCTCTGCCTCTTACTCCTCTCTATCCTCCCTCTCTGCCTTTTACTACTCTCTCTTTCATCCCTCTCTCTGTCTCTTACTCCTCTCTCTCCTCCCTCTCTCTGCCTATTACTACTTTCTCTCTCCTCCATCTCTCTGCCTCTTACTCCTCTCTCTCTCCTCCCTCTCTCTTACTACTTTCACTTTCATCCCTCTCTCTGCCTCTTACTCCTATTTCTATCCTCCCTCTCTCTGCCTCTTACTCCTCTCTTTCACCTCTCTCTCTGCCTCTTACTCCTCTCTCTATTCTCCGTCTCTCTGCCTCTTACTACTCTCTCTCTCCCCCTGCTCTCTGCCTCTTACTTCTCTCTCTCTCCTCCCTCTCTCTGCCTCTTACTCCTCACTCTCTCCTCTCTCTCTGCCTCTTACTACTCTCTCTCCCCTCCCCCTCTCTGCATCTTAATACTCTCTCCTCCCCCTCACTGCCTCTTACTCCTCTCTCTCTCCTCCCTCTCTCTGCCTCTTACTACTTTCTCCTCCCTCTCTCTGCCTCTTACTACTAACTCTCTCATCCCTCTTTCTGCCTCTTACTCCTCTCTCTCCTCCCTCTCTCTGCCTCTTACTACTGGCTCTCATCCCTCTCTCTGCATCTTACTCCTCCCTCTCTCCTCCTTCTCTCTGCCTCTTACTTCTTTCTCTCTCCTCCCTCTCTCTGCCTCTTACTCCTCTCTCTCTCCTCCCTCTCTCTGCCTCTTACTACTCTCTCTCCCCCCGCTCTCTGCCTCTTACTACTCTCTCTCTCCTACCTCTCTCTGCCTCTTACTCCTCTCTATCCTCCCTCTCTGCCTCTTACTACTCTCTCTTTCATCCCTCTCTCTGTCTCTTACTCCTCTCTCTCCCTATTACTACTTTCTCTCTCCTCCCTCTCTCTGCCTCTTACTCCTCTCTCTCTCCTCCCTCTCTCTGCCTCTTACTACTTTCACTTTCATCCCTCTCTCTGCCTCTTACTCCTATTTCTCTCCTCCCTCTCTCTGCCTCTTACTCCTCTCTTTCACCTCTCTCTCTGCCTCTTACTCCTCTCTCTCTTCTCATTCTCTCTACCTCTTACTACTCTCTCTCTCCCCCCGTTCTCTGCCGCTTACTATTCTCTCTCCTCCCTCTCTCTGCCTCTTACTACTCTCTCTTTCTTCCCTCTTTCTGCCTCTTACTACTCTCTCTCATCCCTCTTTCTGCCTCTTACTCCTCTCTCTCCTCCCTCTCTCTGCCTCTTACTACTGTCTCTCATCCCTCTCTCTGCCTCTTACTCCTCTCTCTCTCCTCCTTCTCTCTGCCTGTTACTTCTTTCTCTCTCCTCCCTCTCTCTGCCTCTTACTCCTCTCTCTACTCCGTCTCTCTGCCTTATACTACTCTCTCTCTTGTCCCTCTCTCTGCCTCTTACTCCTCTCTTTCTCCTCCCTCTCTCTGCTTCTTACTCCTTTCTATCAACTCCCTCTCTCTGCCTATTACTACTTTCTCTCTCCTCCATCTCTCTGCCTCTTACTCCTCTCTCTCTCCTCCCTCTCTCTTACTACTTTCACTTTCATCCCTCTCTCTGCCTCTTACTCCTATTTCTATCCTCCCTCTCTCTGCCTCTTACTCCTCTCTTTCACCTCTCTCTCTGCCTCTTACTCCTCTCTCTATTCTCCGTCTCTCTGCCTCTTACTACTCTCTCTCTCCCCCTGCTCTCTGCCTCTTACTTCTCTCTCTCTCCTCCCTCTCTCTGCCTCTTACTCCTCACTCTCTCCTCTCTCTCTGCCTCTTACTACTCTCTCTCCCCTCCCCCTCTCTGCATCTTAATACTCTCTCCTCCCCCTCACTGCCTCTTACTCCTCTCTCTCTCCTCCCTCTCTCTGCCTCTTACTACTTTCTCCTCCCTCTCTCTGCCTCTTACTACTAACTCTCTCATCCCTCTTTCTGCCTCTTACTCCTCTCTCTCCTCCCTCTCTCTGCCTCTTACTACTGGCTCTCATCCCTCTCTCTGCATCTTACTCCTCCCTCTCTCCTCCTTCTCTCTGCCTCTTACTTCTTTCTCTCTCCTCCCTCTCTCTGCCTCTTACTCCTCTCTCTCTCCTCCCTCTCTCTGCCTCTTACTACTCTCTCTCCCCCCGCTCTCTGCCTCTTACTACTCTCTCTCTCCTACCTCTCTCTGCCTCTTACTCCTCTCTATCCTCCCTCTCTGCCTCTTACTACTCTCTCTTTCATCCCTCTCTCTGTCTCTTACTCCTCTCTCTCCCTATTACTACTTTCTCTCTCCTCCCTCTCTCTGCCTCTTACTCCTCTCTCTCTCCTCCCTCTCTCTGCCTCTTACTACTTTCACTTTCATCCCTCTCTCTGCCTCTTACTCCTATTTCTCTCCTCCCTCTCTCTGCCTCTTACTCCTCTCTTTCACCTCTCTCTCTGCCTCTTACTCCTCTCTCTCTTCTCATTCTCTCTACCTCTTACTACTCTCTCTCTCCCCCCGTTCTCTGCCGCTTACTATTCTCTCTCCTCCCTCTCTCTGCCTCTTACTACTCTCTCTTTCTTCCCTCTTTCTGCCTCTTACTACTCTCTCTCATCCCTCTTTCTGCCTCTTACTCCTCTCTCTCCTCCCTCTCTCTGCCTCTTACTACTGTCTCTCATCCCTCTCTCTGCCTCTTACTCCTCTCTCTCTCCTCCTTCTCTCTGCCTGTTACTTCTTTCTCTCTCCTCCCTCTCTCTGCCTCTTACTCCTCTCTCTACTCCGTCTCTCTGCCTTATACTACTCTCTCTCTTGTCCCTCTCTCTGCCTCTTACTCCTCTCTTTCTCCTCCCTCTCTCTGCTTCTTACTCCTTTCTATCAACTCCCTCTCTCTGCCTCTTACTCCTCTCTCTCTCCTCCGTCTCTCTGCCGCTTACTACTCTCTCTCCCCCTGCTCTCTGCCTCTTACTCCTCTCTCTCTCCTCCCTCTCTCTGCCTCTTACTCCTCTCTCTCTCCTCTCTCTCTGCCTCTTACTACTCTCTCTCCCCTCCCTCTCTCTGCATCTTAATACTCTCTCCTCCCTCTCTCTGCCTCTTACTCTTCTCTTTCATCTCTCTCTCTGCCTCTTACTCCTCTCTTTCTTCTCATTCTCTCTACCTCTTACTACTCTCTCTCCCCCCATTCTCTGCCGCTTACTATTCTCTCTCCTCCCTCTCTCTGCCTCTTACTACCCTCTCTTTCTTCCCTCTTTCTGCCTCTTACTACTCTCTCTCATCCCTCTTTCTGCCTCTTACTCCTCTTTCTCCTCCCTCTCTCTGCCTCTTACTACTGTCTCTCATCCCTCTCTCTGCCTCTTACTCCTCTCTCTCTCCTCCTTCTCTCTGCCTGTTACTTCTTTCTCTCTCCTCCCTCTCTCTGCCTCTTACTCCTCTCTCTACTCAGTCTCTCTGCCTCTTACTACTCTCTCTCTCCCCCCGCTCTCTGCCTCTTACTACACTCTCTCTCATCCCTCTCTCTGCCTCTTACTCTTCTCTATCCTCCCTCTCTGCCTCTTACTACACTCTCTCTCATCCCTCTCTCTGCCTCTTACTCTTCTCTATCCTCCCTCTCTGCCTCTTACTACTCTCTGTTTCATCCCTCTCTCTGTCTCATACTCCTCTCTCTCTCCTCCCTCTCTCTGCCTCTTACTCCTCTCTCTCCTCCCTCTCTCTGCCTCTTACTACTGTCTCTCATCCCTCTCTCTGCATCTTACTCCTCCCTCTCTCATCCTTCTCTCTGCATGTTACTTATTTCCCTCTCCTCCTTCTCTCTGCCTCTTACTCCTCTCTATCCTCCCTCTCTGCCTTTTACTACTCTCTCTTTCATCCCTCTCTCTGTCTCTTACTCCTCTCTCTCCTCCCTCTCTCTGCCTATTACTACTTTCTCTCTCCTCCATCTCTCTGCCTCTTACTCCTCTCTCTCTCCTCCCTCTCTCTTACTACTTTCACTTTCATCCCTCTCTCTGCCTCTTACTCCTAATTCTATCCTCCCTCTCTCTGCCTCTTACTCCTCTCTTTCACCTCTCTCTCTGCCTCTTACTCCTCTCTCTATTCTCCGTCTCTCTGCCTCTTACTACTCTCTCTCTCCCCCTGCTCTCTGCCTCTTACTTCTCTCTCTCTCCTCCCTCTCTCTGCCTCTTACTCCTCACTCTCTCCTCTCTCTCTGCCTCTTACTACTCTCTCTCCCCTCCCCCTCTCTGCATCTTAATACTCTCTCCTCCCCCTCACTGCCTCTTACTCCTCTCTCTCTCCTCCCTCTCTCTGCCTCTTACTACTTTCTCCTCCCTCTCTCTGCCTCTTACTACTAACTCTCTCATCCCTCTTTCTGCCTCTTACTCCTCTCTCTCCTCCCTCTCTCTGCCTCTTACTACTGGCTCTCATCCCTCTCTCTGCATCTTACTCCTCCCTCTCTCCTCCTTCTCTCTGCCTCTTACTTCTTTCTCTCTCCTCCCTCTCTCTGCCTCTTACTCCTCTCTCTCTCCTCCCTCTCTCTGCCTCTTACTACTCTCTCTCCCCCCGCTCTCTGCCTCTTACTACTCTCTCTCTCCTACCTCTCTCTGCCTCTTACTCCTCTCTATCCTCCCTCTCTGCCTCTTACTACTCTCTCTTTCATCCCTCTCTCTGTCTCTTACTCCTCTCTCTCCCTATTACTACTTTCTCTCTCCTCCCTCTCTCTGCCTCTTACTCCTCTCTCTCTCCTCCCTCTCTCTGCCTCTTACTACTTTCACTTTCATCCCTCTCTCTGCCTCTTACTCCTATTTCTCTCCTCCCTCTCTCTGCCTCTTACTCCTCTCTTTCACCTCTCTCTCTGCCTCTTACTCCTCTCTCTCTTCTCATTCTCTCTACCTCTTACTACTCTCTCTCTCCCCCCGTTCTCTGCCGCTTACTATTCTCTCTCCTCCCTCTCTCTGCCTCTTACTACTCTCTCTTTCTTCCCTCTTTCTGCCTCTTACTACTCTCTCTCATCCCTCTTTCTGCCTCTTACTCCTCTCTCTCCTCCCTCTCTCTGCCTCTTACTACTGTCTCTCATCCCTCTCTCTGCCTCTTACTCCTCTCTCTCTCCTCCTTCTCTCTGCCTGTTACTTCTTTCTCTCTCCTCCCTCTCTCTGCCTCTTACTCCTCTCTCTACTCCGTCTCTCTGCCTTATACTACTCTCTCTCTTGTCCCTCTCTCTGCCTCTTACTCCTCTCTTTCTCCTCCCTCTCTCTGCTTCTTACTCCTTTCTATCAACTCCCTCTCTCTGCCTCTTACTCCTCTCTCTCTCCTCCGTCTCTCTGCCGCTTACTACTCTCTCTCCCCCTGCTCTCTGCCTCTTACTCCTCTCTCTCTCCTCCCTCTCTCTGCCTCTTACTCCTCTCTCTCTCCTCTCTCTCTGCCTCTTACTACTCTCTCTCCCCTCCCTCTCTCTGCATCTTAATACTCTCTCCTCCCTCTCTCTGCCTCTTACTCTTCTCTTTCATCTCTCTCTCTGCCTCTTACTCCTCTCTTTCTTCTCATTCTCTCTACCTCTTACTACTCTCTCTCCCCCCATTCTCTGCCGCTTACTATTCTCTCTCCTCCCTCTCTCTGCCTCTTACTACCCTCTCTTTCTTCCCTCTTTCTGCCTCTTACTACTCTCTCTCATCCCTCTTTCTGCCTCTTACTCCTCTTTCTCCTCCCTCTCTCTGCCTCTTACTACTGTCTCTCATCCCTCTCTCTGCCTCTTACTCCTCTCTCTCTCCTCCTTCTCTCTGCCTGTTACTTCTTTCTCTCTCCTCCCTCTCTCTGCCTCTTACTCCTCTCTCTACTCAGTCTCTCTGCCTCTTACTACTCTCTCTCTCCCCCCGCTCTCTGCCTCTTACTACACTCTCTCTCATCCCTCTCTCTGCCTCTTACTCTTCTCTATCCTCCCTCTCTGCCTCTTACTACACTCTCTCTCATCCCTCTCTCTGCCTCTTACTCTTCTCTATCCTCCCTCTCTGCCTCTTACTACTCTCTGTTTCATCCCTCTCTCTGTCTCATACTCCTCTCTCTCTCCTCCCTCTCTCTGCCTCTTACTCCTCTCTCTCCTCCCTCTCTCTGCCTCTTACTACTGTCTCTCATCCCTCTCTCTGCATCTTACTCCTCCCTCTCTCATCCTTCTCTCTGCATGTTACTTATTTCCCTCTCCTCCTTCTCTCTGCCTCTTACTCCTCTCTATCCTCCCTCTCTGCCTTTTACTACTCTCTCTTTCATCCCTCTCTCTGTCTCTTACTCCTCTCTCTCCTCCCTCTCTCTGCCTATTACTACTTTCTCTCTCCTCCATCTCTCTGCCTCTTACTCCTCTCTCTCTCCTCCCTCTCTCTTACTACTTTCACTTTCATCCCTCTCTCTGCCTCTTACTCCTATTTCTATCCTCCCTCTCTCTGCCTCTTACTCCTCTCTTTCACCTCTCTCTCTGCCTCTTACTCCTCTCTCTATTCTCCGTCTCTCTGCCTCTTACTACTCTCTCTCTCCCCCTGCTCTCTGCCTCTTACTTCTCTCTCTCTCCTCCCTCTCTCTGCCTCTTACTCCTCACTCTCTCCTCTCTCTCTGCCTCTTACTACTCTCTCTCCCCTCCCCCTCTCTGCATCTTAATACTCTCTCCTCCCCCTCACTGCCTCTTACTCCTCTCTCTCTCCTCCCTCTCTCTGCCTCTTACTACTTTCTCCTCCCTCTCTCTGCCTCTTACTACTAACTCTCTCATCCCTCTTTCTGCCTCTTACTCCTCTCTCTCCTCCCTCTCTCTGCCTCTTACTACTGGCTCTCATCCCTCTCTCTGCATCTTACTCCTCCCTCTCTCCTCCTTCTCTCTGCCTCTTACTTCTTTCTCTCTCCTCCCTCTCTCTGCCTCTTACTCCTCTCTCTCTCCTCCCTCTCTCTGCCTCTTACTACTCTCTCTCCCCCCGCTCTCTGCCTCTTACTACTCTCTCTCTCCTACCTCTCTCTGCCTCTTACTCCTCTCTATCCTCCCTCTCTGCCTCTTACTACTCTCTCTTTCATCCCTCTCTCTGTCTCTTACTCCTCTCTCTCCCTATTACTACTTTCTCTCTCCTCCCTCTCTCTGCCTCTTACTCCTCTCTCTCTCCTCCCTCTCTCTGCCTCTTACTACTTTCACTTTCATCCCTCTCTCTGCCTCTTACTCCTATTTCTCTCCTCCCTCTCTCTGCCTCTTACTCCTCTCTTTCACCTCTCTCTCTGCCTCTTACTCCTCTCTCTCTTCTCATTCTCTCTACCTCTTACTACTCTCTCTCTCCCCCCGTTCTCTGCCGCTTACTATTCTCTCTCCTCCCTCTCTCTGCCTCTTACTACCCTCTCTTTCTTCCCTCTTTCTGCCTCTTACTACTCTCTCTCATCCCTCTTTCTGCCTCTTACTCCTCTCTCTCCTCCCTCTCTCTGCCTCTTACTACTGTCTCTCATCCCTCTCTCTGCCTCTTACTCCTCTCTCTCTCCTCCTTCTCTCTGCCTGTTACTTCTTTCTCTCTCCTCCCTCTCTCTGCCTCTTACTCCTCTCTCTACTCCGTCTCTCTGCCTTATACTACTCTCTCTCTTGTCCCTCTCTCTGCCTCTTACTCCTCTCTTTCTCCTCCCTCTCTCTGCTTCTTACTCCTTTCTATCAACTCCCTCTCTCTGCCTCTTACTCCTCTCTCTCTCCTCCGTCTCTCTGCCGCTTACTACTCTCTCTCCCCCTGCTCTCTGCCTCTTACTCCTCTCTCTCTCCTCCCTCTCTCTGCCTCTTACTCCTCTCTCTCTCCTCTCTCTCTGCCTCTTACTACTCTCTCTCCCCTCCCTCTCTCTGCATCTTAATACTCTCTCCTCTCTCTGCCTCTTACTCTTCTCTTTCATCTCTCTCTCTGCCTCTTACTCCTCTCTTTCTTCTCATTCTCTCTACCTCTTACTACTCTCTCTCCCCCCATTCTCTGCCGCTTACTATTCTCTCTCCTCCCTCTCTCTGCCTCTTACTACCCTCTCTTTCTTCCCTCTTTCTGCCTCTTACTACTCTCTCTCATCCCTCTTTCTGCCTCTTACTCCTCTTTCTCCTCCCTCTCTCTGCCTCTTACTACTGTCTCTCATCCCTCTCTCTGCCTCTTACTCCTCTCTCTCTCCTCCTTCTCTCTGCCTGTTACTTCTTTCTCTCTCCTCCCTCTCTCTGCCTCTTACTCCTCTCTCTACTCAGTCTCTCTGCCTCTTACTACTCTCTCTCTCCCCCCGCTCTCTGCCTCTTACTACACTCTCTCTCATCCCTCTCTCTGCCTCTTACTCTTCTCTATCCTCCCTCTCTGCCTCTTACTACACTCTCTCTCATCCCTCTCTCTGCCTCTTACTCTTCTCTATCCTCCCTCTCTGCCTCTTACTACTCTCTCTTTCATCCCTCTCTCTGTCTCATACTCCTCTCTCTCTCCTCCCTCTCTCTGCCTCTTACTCCTCTCTCTCCTCCCTCTCTCTGCCTCTTACTACTGTCTCTCATCCCTCTCTCTGCATCTTACTCCTCCCTCTCTCATCCTTCTCTCTGCATGTTACTTATTTCCCTCTCCTCCTTCTCTCTGCCTCTTACTCCTCTCTATCCTCCCTCTCTGCCTTTTACTACTCTCTCTTTCATCCCTCTCTCTGTCTCTTACTCCTCTCTCTCCTCCCTCTCTCTGCCTATTACTACTTTCTCTCTCCTCCATCTCTCTGCCTCTTACTCCTCTCTCTCTCCTCCCTCTCTCTTACTACTTTCACTTTCATCCCTCTCTCTGCCTCTTACTCCTATTTCTATCCTCCCTCTCTCTGCCTCTTACTCCTCTCTTTCACCTCTCTCTCTGCCTCTTACTCCTCTCTCTATTCTCCGTCTCTCTGCCTCTTACTACTCTCTCTCTCCCCCTGCTCTCTGCCTCTTACTTCTCTCTCTCTCCTCCCTCTCTCTGCCTCTTACTCCTCACTCTCTCCTCTCTCTCTGCCTCTTACTACTCTCTCTCCCCTCCCCCTCTCTGCATCTTAATACTCTCTCCTCCCCCTCACTGCCTCTTACTCCTCTCTCTCTCCTCCCTCTCTCTGCCTCTTACTACTTTCTCCTCCCTCTCTCTGCCTCTTACTACTAACTCTCTCATCCCTCTTTCTGCCTCTTACTCCTCTCTCTCCTCCCTCTCTCTGCCTCTTACTACTGGCTCTCATCCCTCTCTCTGCATCTTACTCCTCCCTCTCTCCTCCTTCTCTCTGCCTCTTACTTCTTTCTCTCTCCTCCCTCTCTCTGCCTCTTACTCCTCTCTCTCTCCTCCCTCTCTCTGCCTCTTACTACTCTCTCTCCCCCCGCTCTCTGCCTCTTACTACTCTCTCTCTCCTACCTCTCTCTGCCTCTTACTCCTCTCTATCCTCCCTCTCTGCCTCTTACTACTCTCTCTTTCATCCCTCTCTCTGTCTCTTACTCCTCTCTCTCCCTATTACTACTTTCTCTCTCCTCCCTCTCTCTGCCTCTTACTCCTCTCTCTCTCCTCCCTCTCTCTGCCTCTTACTACTTTCACTTTCATCCCTCTCTCTGCCTCTTACTCCTATTTCTCTCCTCCCTCTCTCTGCCTCTTACTCCTCTCTTTCACCTCTCTCTCTGCCTCTTACTCCTCTCTCTCTTCTCATTCTCTCTACCTCTTACTACTCTCTCTCTCCCCCCGTTCTCTGCCGCTTACTATTCTCTCTCCTCCCTCTCTCTGCCTCTTACTACTCTCTCTTTCTTCCCCTTTTCTGCCTCTTACTACTCTCTCTCATCCCTCTTTCTGCCTCTTACTCCTCTCTCTCCTCCCTCTCTCTGCCTCTTACTACTGTCTCTCATCCCTCTCTCTGCCTCTTACTCCTCTCTCTCTCCTCCTTCTCTCTGCCTGTTACTTCTTTCTCTCTCCTCCCTCTCTCTGCCTCTTACTCCTCTCTCTACTCCGTCTCTCTGCCTTATACTACTCTCTCTCTTGTCCCTCTCTCTGCCTCTTACTCCTCTCTTTCTCCTCCCTCTCTCTGCTTCTTACTCCTTTCTATCAACTCCCTCTCTCTGCCTCATACTCCTCTCTCTCTCCTCCGTCTCTCTGCCGCTTACTACTCTCTCTCCCCCTGCTCTCTGCCTCTTACTCCTCTCTCTCTCCTCCCTCTCTCTGCCTCTTACTCCTCTCTCTCTCCTCTCTCTCTGCCTCTTACTACTCTCTCTCCCCTCCCTCTCTCTGCATCTTAATACTCTCTCCTCCCTCTCTCTGCCTCTTACTCTTCTCTTTCATCTCTCTCTCTGCCTCTTACTCCTCTCTTTCTTCTCATTCTCTCTACCTCTTACTACTCTCTCTCCCCCCATTCTCTGCCGCTTACTATTCTCTCTCCTCCCTCTCTCTGCCTCTTACTACCCTCTCTTTCTTCCCTCTTTCTGCCTCTTACTACTCTCTCTCATCCATCTTTCTGCCTCTTACTCCTCTTTCTCCTCCCTCTCTCTGCCTCTTACTACTGTCTCTCATCCCTCTCTCTGCCTCTTACTCCTCTCTCTCTCCTCCTTCTCTCTGCCTGTTACTTCTTTCTCTCTCCTCCCTCTCTCTGCCTCTTACTCCTCTCTCTACTCAGTCTCTCTGCCTCTTACTACTCTCTCTCTCCCCCCGCTCTCTGCCTCTTACTACTCTCTCTTTCATCCCTCTCTCTGTCTCATACTCCTCTCTCTCTCCTCCCTCTCTCTGCCTCTTACTACTTTCTCCTCCCTCTCTCTGCCTCTTACTACTAACTCTCTCACCCCTCTTTCTGCCTCTTACTCCTCTCTCTCCTCCCTCTCTCTGCCTCTTACTACTGTCTCTCATCCCTCTCTCTGCATCTTACTCCTCCCTCTCTCATCCTTCTCTCTGCATGTTACTTATTTCCCTCTCCTCCTTCTCTCTGCCTCTTACTCCTCTCTATCCTCCCTCTCTGCCTTTTACTACTCTCTCTTTCATCCCTCTCTCTGTCTCTTACTCCTCTCTCTCCTCCCTCTCTCTGCCTATTACTACTTTCTCTCTCCTCCATCTCTCTGCCTCTTACTCCTCTCTCTCTCCTCCCTCTCTCTTACTACTTTCACTTTCATCCCTCTCTCTGCCTCTTACTCCTATTTCTATCCTCCCTCTCTCTGCCTCTTACTCCTCTCTTTCACCTCTCTCTCTGCCTCTTACTCCTCTCTCTATTCTCCGTCTCTCTGCCTCTTACTACTCTCTCTCTCCCCCTGCTCTCTGCCTCTTACTTCTCTCTCTCCTCCCTCTCTCTGCCTCTTACTCCTCACTCTCTCCTCTCTCTCTGCCTCTTACTACTCTCTCTCCCCTCCCCCTCTCTGCATCTTAATACTCTCTCCTCCCCCTCACTGCCTCTTACTCCTCTCTCTCTCCTCCCTCTCTCTGCCTCTTACTACTCTCTCTTTCATCCCTCTCTCTGTCTCTTACTCCTCTCTCTCTCTCCTTCCTCTCTCTGCATCTTACTACTCTCTCCTCCCTCTCACTGCCTCTTACTCCTCTCTCTACTCCCTCTCTCTGCCTCTTACTACTCTCTCTCTCCCCCCGCTCTCTGCCTCTTACTACTCTCTCTCTCCCCCCGTTCTCTGCCGCTTACTACTCTCTCTCCCCCTGCTCTCTGCCTCTTACTCCTCTCTCTCTCCTCCCTCTCTCTGCCTCTTACTCCTCTCTCTCTCCTCTCTCTCTGCCTCTTACTACTCTCTCTCCCCTCCCTCTCTCTGCATCTTAATACTCTCTCCTCCCTCTCTCTGCCTCTTACTCCTCTCTCTACTCCCTCTCTCTGCCTCTTACTACTCTCTCTCTCCCCCCGCTCTATGCCTCTTACTACACTCTCTCTCATCCCTCTCTCTGCCTCTTACTCCTCTCTATCCTCCCTCTCTGCCTCTTACTACTCTCTCTTCCATCCCTCTCTCTGTCTCATACTCCTCTCTCTCTCCTCCCTCTCTCTGCCTCTTACTACTTTCTCCTCCCTCTCTCTGCCTCTTACTACTAACTCTCTCATCCCTCTTTCTGCCTCTTACTCCTCTCTCTCCTCCCTCCCTCTCTCTGCCTCTTACTACTGGCTCTCATCCCTCTCTCTGCATCTTACTCCTCCCTCTCTCCTCCTTCTCTCTGCCTGTTACTTCTTTCTCTCTCCTCCCTCTCTCTGCCTCTTACTACTCTCTCTCCCCCCGCTCTCTGCCTCTTACTACTCTCTCTCTCCTCCCTCTCTCTGCCTCTTACTCCTCTCTATCCTCCCTCTCTGCCTCTTACTACTCTCTCTTTCATCCCTCTCTCTGTCTCTTACTCCTCTCTTTCTCCTCCCTCTCTCTGCCTATTACTACTTCCTCTCTCCTCCCTCTCTCTGCCTCTTACTCCTCTCTCTCTCCTCCCTCTCTCTGCCTCTTACTACTTTCACTTTCATCCCTCTCTCTGCCTCTTACTCCTATTTCTCTCCTCCCTCTCTCTGCCTCTTACTCCTCTCTTTCATCTCTCTCTCTGCCTCTTACTCCTCTCTTTCTTCTCATTCTCTCTACCTCTTACTACTCTCTCTCCCCCCATTCTCTGCCTCTTACTACTCTCTCTTTCTTCCCTCTTTCTGCCTCTTACTACTCTCTCTCATCCCTCTTTCTGCCTCTTACTCCTCTCTCTCCTCCCTCTCTCTGCCTCTTACTACTGTCTCTCATCCCTCTCTCTGCCTCTTACTCCTCTCTCTCTCCTCCTTCTCTCTGCCTGTTACTTCTTTCTCTCTCCTCCCTCTCTCTGCCTCTTACTCCTCTCTCTACTCAGTCTCTCTGCCTCTTACTACTCTCTCTCTCCCCCCGCTCTCTGCCTCTTACTACACTCTCTCTCATCCCTCTCTCTGCCTCTTACTCCTCTCTATCCTCCCTCTCTGCCTCTTACTACTCTCTCTTTCATCCCGCTCTCTGTCTCATACTCCTCTCTCTCTCCTCCCTCTCTCTGCCTCTTACTACTTTCTCCTCCCTCTCTCTGCCTCTTACTACTAACTCTCTCACCCCTCTTTCTGCTTCTTACTCCTCTCTCTCCTCCCTCTCTCTGCCTCTTACTACTGTCTCTCATCCCTCTCTCTGCATCTTACTCCTCCCTCTCTCATCCTTCTCTCTGCATGTTACTTATTTCCCTCTCCTCCTTCTCTCTGCCTCTTACTCCTCTCTATCCTCCCTCTCTGCCTTTTACTACTCTCTCTTTCATCCCTCTCTCTGTCTCTTACTCCTCTCTCTCTCCTCCCTCTCTCTGCCTATTACTACTTTCTCTCTCCTCCCTCTCTCTGCCTCTTACTCCTCTCTCTCTCCTCCCTCTCTCTTACTACTTTCACTTTCATCCCTCTCTCTGCCTCTTACTCCCATTTCTCTCCTCACTCTCTCTGCCTCTTACTCCTCTCTTTCACCTCTCTCTCTGCCTCTTACTCCTCTCTTTCTCCTCCCTCTCTCTGCCTCTTACTACTCTCTCTCTCCCCCTGCTCTCTGCCTCTTACTTCTCTCTCTCTTCTCCCTCTCTCTGCCTCTTACTCCTCACTCTCTCCTCTCTCTCTGCCTCTTACTACTCTCTCTCCCCTCCCTCTCTCTGCATCTTACTACTCTCTCCTCCCCCTCACTGCCTCTTACTCCTCTCTCTCTCCTCCCTCTCTCTGCCTCTTACTACTCTCTCTTTCATCCCTCTCTCTGTCTCTTACTCCTCTCTCTATCTCCTTCCTCTCTCTGCATCTTACTACTCTCTCCTCCCTTTCACTGCCTCTTACTCCTCTCTCTCTCCTCCCTCTCTCTGCCTCTTACTCCTCTCTCTCTCCTCCCTATTTCTGCCTCTTACTACTCTCTCCTTCCTCCCACTTTCTGCCTCTTACTACTCTCTCTCATCCCTCTTTCTACCTCTTACTCCTCTCTCTCCTCCCTCTCTCTGCCTCTTACAACTGTTTCTCATCCCTCTCTCTGCATCTTACTCCTCCCCCTCTCCTCCTTCTCTCTGCCTGTTACTTATTTCCCTCTCCTCCCTCTCTCTGCCTCTTACTCCTCTCTCTCTCCTCCCTTCTCTCTGCCTCTTACTACTCTCTCTCCCCCCGCTCTCTGCCTCTTACTACTCTCTCTCTCCTCCCTCTCTCTGCCTCTTACTCCTCTCTATCCTCCCTCTCTGCCTCTTACTACTCTCTCTTTCATCCCTCTCTCTGTCTCTTACTCCTCTCTCTCTCCTCCCTCTCTCTGCCTATTACTACTTTCTCTCTCCTCCCTCTCTCTGCCTCTTACTCCTCTCTCTCTCCTCCATCTCTCTGCCTCTTACTACTTTCACTTTCATCCCTCTCTCTGCCTCTTACTCCTATTTCTCTCCTCCCTCTCTCTGCCTCTTACTCCTCTCTTTCACCTCTCTCTCTGCCTCTTACTCCTCTCTCTCTTCTCATTCTCTCTACCTCTTACTCCTCTATCTCTCCTCTCCCTCTGCCTCGTACTACTCTCTCTCCCCTCCCTCTCTCTGCATCTTATTAGTCTCTCCTCCCTCTCACTGCCTCTTACTCCTCTCTCTCTCCTCCCTCTCTCTGCCTTATACTACTCTATCTCTTGTCCCTCTCTCTGCCTCTTACTCCTCTCTTTCTCCTCGCTCTCTCTGCTTCTTACTCCTCTCTATCAACTCCCTCTCTCTGCCTCTTACTCCTCTCTCTCTCCTCCGTCTCTCTGCCTCTTACTACTCTCTCTCCCCCGTTCTCTGCCGCTTACTACTCTCTCTCCCCCTGCTCTCTGCCTCTTACTCCTCTATCTCCTCCCTCTCTCTGCCTCCTACTCCTCTCTCTCTCCTCTCTCTCTTCCTCTTACTACTCTCTCTCCCCTCCCTCTCTCTGCATCTTAATACTCTCTCCTCCCTCTCACTGCCTCTTACTCCTCTCTTTCTCCTCCCTCTCTCTGCCTAATACTACTCTCTCTCTCTTGTCCCTCTCTCTGCCTCTTACTCCTCTCTTTCTCCTCCCTCTCTCTGCCTCTTACTCCACTCTATCAACTCCCTCTCTCTGCCTCTTACTCCTCTCTTTCTCCTCCCTCTCTCTGCCTCTTACTTCTTTCTCTCTCCTCCCTCTGTCTGCCTCTTACTCCTCTCTCTCTCCTCCCTCTCTCTACCTCTTACTACTCTCTCTCTCACCCCGCTCTCTGCCTCTTACTGCTATCTCTCTCCTCTCTCTGCCTCTTACTCCTCTCTATCCTCCCTCTCTGCCTCTTAATACTCTCTCTTTCATCCCTCTCTCTGTCTCTTACTCCTCTCTCTCTCCTCCCTCTCTCTGCCTATTACTACTAACTCTCTCACCCCTCTTTCTGCTTCTTACTCCTCTCTCTCCTCCCTCTCTCTGCCTCTTACTACTGTCTCTCATCCCTCTCTCTGCATCTTACTTCTCCCTCTCTCATCCTTCTCTCTGCATGTTACTTATTTCCCTCTCCTCCTTCTCTCTGCCTCTTACTCCTCTCTATCCTCCCTCTCTGCCTTTTACTACTCTCTCTTTCATCCCTCTCTCTGTCTCTTACTCCTCTCTCTCTCCTCCCTCTCTCTGCCTATTACTACTTTCTCTCTCCTCCCTCTCTCTGCCTCTTACTCCTCTCTCTCTCCTCCCTCTCTCTTACTACTTTCACTTTCATCCCTCTCTCTGCCTCTTACTCCCATTTCTCTCCTCACTCTCTCTGCCTCTTACTCCTCTCTTTCACCTCTCTCTCTGCCTCTTACTCCTCTCTTTCTCCTCCCTCTCTCTGCCTCTTACTACTCTCTCTCTCCCCCTGCTCTCTGCCTCTTACTTCTCTCTCTCTCCTCCCTCTCTCTGCCTCTTACTCCTCACTCTCTCCTCTCTCTCTGCCTCTTACTACTCTCTCTCCCCTCCCTCTCTCTGCATCTTACTACTCTCTCCTCCCCCTCACTGCCTCTTACTCCTCTCTCTCTCCTCCCTCTCTCTGCCTCTTACTACTCTCTCTTTCATCCCTCTCTCTGTCTCTTACTCCTCTCTCTATCTCCTTCCTCTCTCTGCATCTTACTACTCTCTCCTCCCTTTCACTGCCTCTTACTCCTCTCTCTCTCCTCCCTCTCTCTGCCTCTTACTCCTCTCTCTCCCCCGTTCTCTGCCGCTTACTACTCTCTCTCCCCCTGCTCTCTGCCTCTTACTCCTCTATCTCCTCCCTCTCTCTGCCTCCTACTCCTCTCTCCTCCCTTTCACTGCCTCTTACTCCTCTCTCTCTCCTCCGTCTCTCTGCCTCTTACTACTCTCTCTCCCCCGTTCTCTGCCGCTTACTACTCTCTCTCCCCCTGCTCTCTGCCTCTTACTCCTCTATCTCCTCCCTCTCTCTGCCTCCTACTCCTCTCTCTCTCCTCTCTCTCTTCCTCTTACTACTCTCTCTCCCCTCCCTCTCTCTGCATCTTAATACTCTCTCCTCCCTCTCACTGCCTCTTACTCCTCTCTTTCTCCTCCCTCTCTCTGCCTAATACTACTCTCTCTCTCTTGTCCCTCTCTCTGCCTCTTACTCCTCTCTTTCTCCTCCCTCTCTCTGCCTCTTACTCCAATCTATCAACTCCCTCTCTCTGCCTCTTACTCCTCTCTTTCTCCTCCCTCTCTCTGCCTCTTACTTCTTTCTCTCTCCTCCCTCTGTCTGCCTCTTACTCCTCTCTCTCTCCTCCCTCTCTCTACCTCTTACTACTCTCTCTCTCACCCCGCTCTCTGCCTCTTACTGCTATCTCTCTCCTCTCTCTGCCTCTTACTCCTCTCTATCCTCCCTCTCTGCCTCTTAATACTCTCTCTTTCATCCCTCTCTCTGTCTCTTACTCCTCTCTCTCTCCTCCCTCTCTCTGCCTATTACTACTAACTCTCTCACCCCTCTTTCTGCTTCTTACTCCTCTCTCTCCTCCCTCTCTCTGCCTCTTACTACTGTCTCTCATCCCTCTCTCTGCATCTTACTCCTCCCTCTCTCATCCTTCTCTCTGCATGTTACTTATTTCCCTCTCCTCCTTCTCTCTGCCTCTTACTCCTCTCTATCCTCCCTCTCTGCCTTTTACTACTCTCTCTTTCATCCCTCTCTCTGTCTCTTACTCCTCCCTCTCTCCTCCCTCTCTCTGCCTATTACTACTTTCTCTCTCCTCCCTCTCTCTGCCTCTTACTCCTCTCTCTCTCATCCCTCTCTCTTACTACTTTCACTTTCATCCCTCTCTCTGCCTCTTACTCCCATTTCTCTCCTCACTCTCTCTGCCTCTTACTCCTCTCTTTCACCTCTCTCTCTGCCTCTTACTCCTCTCTTTCTCCTCCCTCTCTCTGCCTCTTACTACTCTCTCTCTCCCCCTGCTCTCTGCCTCTTACTTCTCTCTCTCTCCTCCCTCTCTCTGCCTCTTACTCCTCACTCTCTCCTAACTCTCTGCCTCTTACTAAGCTCTCTCTCCCCTCCCTCTCTCTGCATCTTACTACTCTCTCCTCCCCCTCACTGCCTCTTACTCCTCTCTCTCTCCTCCCTCTCTCTGCCTCTTACTACTCTCTCTTTCATCCCTCTCTCTGTCTCTTACTCCTCTCTCTATCTCCTTCCTCTCTCTGCATCTTACTACTCTCTCCTCCCTTTCACTGCCTCTTACTCCTCTCTCTCTCCTCCCTCTCTCTGCCTCTTACTCCTCTCTCTCCCCCGTTCTCTGCCGCTTACTACTCTCTCTCCCCCTGCTCTCTGCCTCTTACTCCTCTATCTCCTCCCTCTCTCTGCCTCCTACTCCTCTCTCCTCCCTTTCACTGCCTCTTACTCCTCTCTCTCTCCTCCGTCTCTCTGCCTCTTACTACTCTCTCTCCCCCGTTCTCTGCCGCTTACTACTCTCTCTCCCCCTGCTCTCTGCCTCTTACTCCTCTATCTCCTCCCTCTCTCTGCCTCCTACTCCTCTCTCTCTCCTCTCTCTCTTCCTCTTACTACTCTCTCTCCCCTCCCTCTCTCTGCATCTTAATACTCTCTCCTCCCTCTCACTGCCTCTTACTCCTCTCTTTCTCCTCCCTCTCTCTGCCTAATACTACTCTCTCTCTCTTGTCCCTCTCTCTGCCTCTTACTCCTCTCTTTCTCCTCCCTCTCTCTGCCTCTTACTCCACTCTATCAACTCCCTCTCTCTGCCTCTTACTCCTCTCTTTCTCCTCCCTCTCTCTGCCTCTTACTTCTTTCTCTCTCCTCCCTCTGTCTGCCTCTTACTCCTCTCTCTCTCCTCCCTCTCTCTACCTCTTACTACTCTCTCTCTCACCCCGCTCTCTGCCTCTTACTGCTATCTCTCTCCTCTCTCTGCCTCTTACTCCTCTCTATCCTCCCTCTCTGCCTCTTAATACTCTCTCTTTCATCCCTCTCTCTGTCTCTTACTCCTCTCTCTCTCCTCCCTCTCTCTGCCTATTACTACTAACTCTCTCACCCCTCTTTCTGCTTCTTACTCCTCTCTCTCCTCCCTCTCTCTGCCTCTTACTACTGTCTCTCATCCCTCTCTCTGCATCTTACTCCTCCCTCTCTCATCCTTCTCTCTGCATGTTACTTATTTCCCTCTCCTCCTTCTCTCTGCCTCTTACTCCTCTCTATCCTCCCTCTCTGCCTTTTACTACTCTCTCTTTCATCCCTCTCTCTGTCTCTTACTCCTCTCTCTCTCCTCCCTCTCTCTGCCTATTACTACTTTCTCTCTCCTCCCTCTCTCTGCCTCTTACTCCTCTCTCTCTCCTCCCTCTCTCTTACTACTTTCACTTTCATCCCTCTCTCTGCCTCTTACTCCCATTTCTCTCCTCACTCTCTCTGCCTCTTACTCCTCTCTTTCACCTCTCTCTCTGCCTCTTACTCCTCTCTTTCTCCTCCCTCTCTCTGCCTCTTACTACTCTCTCTCTCCCCCTGCTCTCTGCCTCTTACTTCTCTCTCTCTCCTCCCTCTCTCTGCCTCTTACTCCTCACTCTCTCCTCTCTCTCTGCCTCTTACTACTCTCTCTCCCCTCCCTCTCTCTGCATCTTACTACTCTCTCCTCCCCCTCACTGCCTCTTACTCCTCTCTCTCTCCTCCCTCTCTCTGCCTCTTACTACTCTCTCTTTCATCCCTCTCTCTGTCTCTTACTCCTCTCTCTATCTCCTTCCTCTCTCTGCATCTTACTACTCTCTCCTCCCTTTCACTGCCTCTTACTCCTCTCTCTCTCCTCCCTCTCTCTGCCTCTTACTCCTCTCTCTCTCCTCCCTCTTTCTGCCTCTTACTACTCTCTCCTTCCTCCCACTTTCTGCCTCTTACTACTCTCTCTCATCCCTCTTTCTACCTCTTACTCCTCTCTCTCCTCCCTCTCTCTGCCTCTTACAACTGTTTCTCATCCCTCTCTCTGCATCTTACTCCTCCCCCTCTCCTCCTTCTCTCTGCCTGTTACTTATTTCCCTCTCCTCCCTCTCTCTGCCTCTTACTCCTCTCTCTCTCCTCCCTCTCTCTGCCTCTTACTACTCTCTCTCCCCCCGCTCTCTGCCTCTTACTACTCTCTCTCTCCTCCCTCTCTCTGCCTCTTACTCCTCTCTATCCTCCCTCTCTGCCTCTTACTACTCTCTCTTTCATCCCTCTCTCTGTCTCTTACTCCTCTCTCTCTCCTCCCTCTCTCTGCCTATTACTACTTTCTCTCTCCTCCCTCTCTCTGCCTCTTACTCCTCTCTCTCTCCTCCATCTCTCTGCCTCTTACTACTTTCACTTTCATCCCTCTCTCTGCCTCTTACTCCTATTTCTCTCCTCCCTCTCTCTGCCTCTTACTCCTCTCTTTCACCTCTCTCTCTGCCTCTTACTCCTCTCTCTCTTCTCATTCTCTCTACCTCTTACTCCTCTATCTCTCCTCTCCCTCTGCCTCGTACTACTCTCTCTCCCCTCCCTCTCTCTGCATCTTATTAGTCTCTCCTCTCTCTCACTGCCTCTTACTCCTCTCTCTCTCCTCCCTCTCTCTGCCTTATACTACTCTATCTCTTGTCCCTCTCTCTGCCTCTTACTCCTCTCTTTCTCCTCGCTCTCTCTGCTTCTTACTCCTCTCTATCAACTCCCTCTCTCTGCCTCTTACTCCTCTCTCTCTCCTCCGTCTCTCTGCCTCTTACTACTCTCTCTCCCCCGTTCTCTGCCGCTTACTACTCTCTCTCCCCCTGCTCTCTGCCTCTTACTCCTCTATCTCCTCCCTCTCTCTGCCTCCTACTCCTCTCTCTCTCCTCTCTCTCTTCCTCTTACTACTCTCTCTCCCCTCCCTCTCTCTGCATCTTAATACTCTCTCCTCCCTCTCACTGCCTCTTACTCCTCTCTTTCTCCTCCCTCTCTCTGCC
Source organism: Coregonus lavaretus (assembly GCF_964263955.1). Classification (NCBI taxonomy): domain Eukaryota; kingdom Metazoa; phylum Chordata; class Actinopteri; order Salmoniformes; family Salmonidae; genus Coregonus; species Coregonus lavaretus. Next base: position 25,071,695 of record NC_140019.1, read on the forward strand.
TAATACTACTCTCTCTCTCTTGTCCCTCTCTCTGCCTCTTACTCCTCTCTTTCTCCTCCCTCTCTCTGCCTCTTACTCCACTCTATCAACTCCCTCTCTCTGCCTCTTACTCCTCTCTTTCTCCTCCCTCTCTCTACCTCTTACTTCTTTCTCTCTCCTCCCTCTGTCTGCCTCTTACTCCTCTCTCTCTCCTCCCTCTCTCTACCTCTTACTACTCTCTCTCTCACCCCGCTCTCTGCCTCTTACTGCTATCTCTCTCCTCTCTCTGCCTCTTACTCCTCTCTATCCTCCCTCTCTGCCTCTTAATACTCTCTCTTTCATCCCTCTCTCTGTCTCTTACTCCTCTCTCTCTCCTCCCTCTCTCTGCCTATTACTACTTTCTCTCTCATCCCTCTCTCTGCGTCTTACTCCTCTCTCTCTCCTCCCTCTCTCTGCCTCTTACTACTTTCACTTTCATCCCTCTCTCTGCCTCTTACTCCTCTCTTTCTCCTCCCTCTCTCTGCCTAATACTACTCTCTCTCTCTTGTCCCTCTCTCTGCCTCTTACTCCTCTCTTTATCCTCCCTCTCTCTGCCTCTTACTCCTCTCTATCAACTCACTCTCTCTGCCTCTTACTCCTCTCTTTCTCCTCCCTTTCTATGCCTCTTACTCCTCTCTCTCTCCTCCCTCTCTCTGCCTCTTACTCCTCTCTCTCTTCTCATTCCCTCTACCTCTTACTACTCTCTCTCTCCCCCCGTTCTCTGCCGCTTACTATTCTCTCTCCCCCTGCTCTCTGCCTCTTACTCCTCTCTCTCTCCTCCCTCTCTCTGCCTCTTACTCCTCTCTCTCTCCTCTCTCTCTGCCTCTTACTACTCTCTCTCCCCTCCCTCTCTCTGCATCTTAATACTCTCTCCTCCCTCTCACTGCCTCTTACTCCTCTCTCTCTCCTCCCTCTCTCTGCCTAATACTACTCTCTCTCTCGTGTCTCTCTCTCTGCCTCTTACTCCTCTCTTTCTCCTCCCTCTCTCTGCCTCTTACTCCTCTCTATCAACTCCCTCTCTCTGCCTCTTACTTCTCTCTTTCTCCTCCTTCTCTATGCCTCTTACTCCTCTCTCTCCTCCCTCTCTCTGCCTCTTACTACTCTCTCTCGCATCCTTCTCTCTGCCTCTTACTACTCTCTCTCTCCTCCCTCTCTCTGCCTCTTACTCCTCTCTCTCTCCTCTCTTTCTCTACCTCTTACTCCTCTCTTTCGCCCCCTCTCTCTGCCTCTTACTCCTCTCTCTCTCCTCCCTCTCTCTGCCTCGTACTACTCTCTCTCTCCCCCCGGTCTCTGCCGCTTACTACTCTCTCTCCCCCCGCTCTCTGCTTCTTACTACTCTCTCTCCCTCCGCTCTCTGCCTCTTACTCCTCTCTCTCTCCTCCCTCTCTCTGCCTCTTACACCCTCTCTCTCTCCTCTCTCTGCTTCTTACTACTCTCTCACCTCCATCTCTCTGCCTATTACTACTCTCTCCTCCCTCTCTCTGCCTCTTACTACTGTATCTCTCCTCCCTCTCTCTGCCTTTTACTACTCTCTCTCTTGTCCCTCTCTCTGCCTCTTACTCCTCTCTTTATCCTCCCTCTCTATGCCTCTTACTCCTCTCTCTCTCCTCCCTCTCTCTGCCTCTTACTTCTTTCTTTCTCCTCCCTCTCTCTGCCTCTTACTCCTCTCTCTCCTCCCTCTCTCTGCCTCTTACTTCTTTCTCTCTCCTCCCTCCCTCTCTCTGCCTCTTACTCCTCTCTCTCTCTCCTCCCTCTCTCTGCCTCTTACTCCTCTCTATCCTCCCTCTCTCTGCCTCTTACTACTCTTTCTTTAAGCTATCTCTCTGCCTCTTACTCCTATTTCTCTCCTCCCTCTCTCTGCCCCTTACTCCTCTCTCTCCTTCGTCTCTCTGCCTCTTACTACTCTCTCTCTCCTCCCTCTCTCTGCCTCTTACTCCTCTCTCTCTCCTCTCTCGCTCTGCCTCTTACTACTCTCTCTCTCCTCCCTCTCTCTGCATCTTACTACTCTCTTCTCCCTCTCTCTGTCTCTTACTCCTCTCTCTCTCCTCCCTCTCTCTGCCTTTTACTACTCTCTCTCTTGTCCCTCTCTCTGCCTCTTACTTCTCTCTTTCTCCTCCCTCTCTCTGCCTCTTACTCCTCTCTTTCGCCTCCCTCTCTCTGCCTCTTACTCCTCTCTCTCTCCTCCGTCTCTCTGCCTTTTACTACTCTCTCTCTCCCCCCGCTCTCTGCCGCTTACTACTCTTTCTCCTCCCTCTCTATGCCTCTTACTCCTCTCTCTCTCCTCCCTCTCTCTGCCTCTTACTTCTTTCTCTCTCCTCCCTCTGTCTGCCTCTTACTCCTCTCTCTCTCCTCCCTCTCTCTGCCTCTTACTACTCTCTCTCTCATCCCTCTCTCTGCCTCTTACTCCTCTCTTTATCCTCCCTCTCTCTGCCTCTTACTCCTCTCTCTCCTCCCTCTCTCTGCCTCTTACTTCTTTCTCTCTCCTCCCTCTATGCCTCTTACTCCTCTCTCTCCCTCCCCCCGCTCTCTTCCTCTTACTCCTCTCTCTCCTCCCTCTCTCTGCCTCTTACTTCTTTCTCTCTCCTCCCTCTATGCCTCTTACTCCTCTCTCTCTCTCTCCCCCCGCTCTCTGCCTCTTACTACTCTCTCTCTCCTCCCTCTCTCTGCCTCTTACTCCTCTCTATCCTCCCTCTCTCTGCCTCTTACTCCTCTCTCTCTCCTCTCTTTCTCTGCCTCTTACTACTCTCTTTCGTCTCCCTCTCTCTGCCTCTTACTCCTCTCTCTCTCCTCCCTCTCTCTGCCTCGTACTACTCTCTCTCTCTCCCCCCGCTCTCTGCCTCTTATTAATCTCTCTCCTCCCTCTCTCTTCCTCTTACTCCTCTCTCTCCTCCCTCTCTCTGCCTCTTACTCCTCTCTCTCTCCTCCCTCTCTCTGCTTCGTACTACTCTCTCTCTCCCCCCGCTCTCTGCCTCTTATTAATCTCTCTCCTCCCTCTCTCTGCCTCTTACTACTTTCTCTTTCATCCCTCTCTCTGCCTTTTACTTCTCTCTCTCTCTCCATCCTCTCTCTGCCTCTCTCTGCCTCTTACTACTCTCTCCTTCTTCTCTCTGCCTCTTACTCCTCTCTCTCTCCTCCCTCTCTCTGCCTCTTACTTCTTTCTCTCTCCTCCCTCTTTCTGCCTCTTACTCCTCTCTCTCTCCTCCCTCTCTCTGCCTCTTACTACTTTCTCTTACATTCCTCTCTCTGCCTCTTACTACTCTCTCTCTCCTCCCTCTCTCTGCCTCTTACTCCCCTCTCTCCTCCTTCTCTCTGCCCTTACTCCTTTCTCTTTCATCCCTCTCTCTGCCTCTTACTCCTCTCTCTCTAAATCATCTCTCTGCCTCTTACTACACTCTCTCCTCCCTCTCTCTGCCTCTTACTCCTCTCTCTCTCCTCCCTCTCTTTCTCTTACTCCTCTCTCTCTCAGCCTCTTACTACTCTCTATCTCCTCCCTCTCTCTGCCTCTTACTACTCTCTCTCCTCCCTCTCTCTGCCTCTTACTACTCTCTCTCTCCTCCCTCTGCCTCTTACTCCTCTCTCTCTCCTCCCTCTCTCTGCCTCTTACTCCTCTCTCTCTCCTCCATCTCTCTGCCTCTTTCTGTTTCATTCTCTCCTCTCCTCTCTACCTGTGCCTCTTTTTTTCTCACTTCATCTTTCTTTCTCTCCTTTCTCTCTCGCTTTCTTTTTCCTCTGTAATGGCCAGCGAGGACCATTTTCCTCGGGAGGAACATATCGAATGAATCCTGTTGCAGATTTTTTGTCTGAATACATTTCCACTGTTTGAATACGGCCAATCTTGTCTAATAAAAGGGTAGTTGATATAGCATGAAATATTCATCAAAGGCCTTCCCCCAAGATTCCGGCACTCTTCGACGCATCTCCATGAATGAGAAACAGACTTGGCCAGACCATATATTGAGGTAAACGTCCACGCGCGCCACTGAATGAGATGCCTAGGAAAGCCATCAGGGAGGTCACCTCTACGGTGGATATGTATCTCTGTCACTCCGGTTTGGTTTCCAGCCCCACCACGTCTTAATAAATGGACAATAGTGTGCTAGGCGCTCCCGCAGCTCAGTGGCATTTAGGAACAGCTTGTGAGTAGCTGTAAGCCTGTATTTTAGATCATTTATGCATGGGATCATTTGGCCAGAGGAACAGCATTAGCTGCTAATGAGGACCAGAACGGAAAAATGAACTATTAAACAAGCGCTTCCATATGGTAGCGCAAGGTAAAGTCATGAAAGGCTGAACTTCAGAGTTTTAGAAGGACAACCAAATACTTCAGCAGCCATAAGCCAGGCAGGTTTTTAATGTTTAGGTAGGGATTCAAGGCTTATCAACAGCATGTGTTGCAGAAGAGCATAACACATTACAGGTGATCACAACTTGGCAATCTCAAACTTCTGTAAAAAAACAGACGATTATCAAAACAGTCTTCTGACTGAATATCGACACCGGCTCGACTGCCATTGTTTCATCAAATATCTCGCTCTCTCCTTTAATGTTCCACGATGCTATCGACATTCTCAGCACAGCAGTTCCCACAGGGCTGAGTATTTCACTACCCTCACTACGGTCTTACTAATATAACATGCTACCCCTGGAACAAGGTAGACTGTAGGGGACAGTACCTTTGAAACTGCTGTGAGATTTACAGCCTCATAATTGTTCAAACGTTGTTTACACCGAGCTGCTGCCTTGAAGACACAATAAAGGGAAGTAATTGTGTGCAGCAGCAGACACGCTGTAGCCCTCCAACTGAGTCCCTGCCGGTGGTTGGCGGTGGTGATGTGGATAACTCCCTGATCTGTTGCCATGGCCCCTGGGTGCGTGGGTGTGAGCTGTCAGCACTAGTTTAGGGCTTCAGATGGGAGAGCCTGACATCCAAGGGCCCTCTGGGGGCCCTACACGCACAGGTGCTAAGAAAAACATGAGTCCATGTCGACTGTGAATGGATGACACTATTAACCCGCCAACCCCAGGATTCTTCAAGCATACTTGACTTATTTTGCATTGAGATGTGAAATGTCAATTTTCCAAAGAAAATTGAAGAAAAACTAAATGGAATTAATATATATATATATATATATATATATATATATATATATATATATATATATATATATATATATATATATATATATATATATAATTATTTTTTTTTCTACAAAAATTGTTTTTAAATAAACCCGCTTACATACTGGTTGAATATAAACATATTCATGTGTGAGTATATTAAAATAGCTTAATGTAATGTTGTTTCAGAAAGACTCAAGTTGAAACTTACTGAGATAATTGGGCAAACATAGATGTGTATGAGAATTGGTTTGAATTAATCTACCCACCTGATCCCAACAATCACCTAGAGTAGACTAATCAATCAACTATTCCATAGTCTTCTGTACCTTTTTTTAGAATAATACATTGAGTGGCTCTATACGTCAGCATTGAAGACTGGAAAGAACCTATCATCAGACTGATTGAGGAGGTTCCTCAGATGGGAGCTGTATGAACAACTTCTCAAGCTCTTAAGCTTTAAAGGTATAAACGGTATGCAAAAACATAATTCTGGCATACATGTGCTTTCAAAGACACATGTCCTAAGAAGATAGTCTAAAACGCTCACAATTTAGAGTCACTTTTGAAGAATCCTTCTATAAGTCCCTAGGCTTTTCTGCCGAGATTCAAAGACGAGTGCGGAACATCAAAACACATTGAGGTCATTATATTCCACTCTGGATGAATTCTCCCATTTCACCTCTATAACTATCCTTTTATGACTAGCTAGTCCATTATTTAGAGCCAATAGATGTAAAGTAATTCTTGGAAATAGCAGCAGACTGACTGATTTACTTTTTCAAGAGGCAAACAGGGTTGTGTTTCGCCGACAGCCATCAGTAGTTCAGAGAGTCGAGTGCTAAACTATGAATTTCAGTCAATATTGGAAAATGAACAATTGTTGACACTGTCTGCCGAAGATGTATGCTATGATATTAGCAGACAGGATGATGAGCCACTGTTATTATTCAAACGGACCGGAGAATTGCAAAGCATCACGATTAGTGTAAACAAACATGATTATATTTTATAAAACCTACTAACTATGTGCTATAAAATATACCTTTACATCTCTACTTGACTACTTTTTCTGTTTCATACTAGTAAGAGGTATGGCTTGGGAACATTCTGCCACATGTAAAACTATTTAACAGATGAACAACTTAACAAGAAGCATCACTACATCACTAAATAAACAAACCTTTTGAGATGTCATCAAGCCTCACCAGATACAGTGCCTTGCAAAAGTATTCATCCCCCTTGGCATTTTTCCTATTTTGTTGCATTACAACCTGTAATTTAAATGGATTTTTATTTGGATTTCATGTAATGGACATACACAAAATAGTCCAAATTGGTGAAGTGAAATGAAAAAAATAACTTGTTCCAAAATATTCTACAAAATAAATAACGGAAAAGTGGTGCGTGCATATGTATTCACCCCCTTTGCTATGAAGCCCCTAAATAAGATCTGGTGCAACCAATTACCTTCAGAAGTCACATAATTAGTTAAATAAAGTCCACTTGTGTGCAATCTAAGTGTCACATGATGTGACACATGATCTCAGTATATATACACCTGTTCTGAAAGGCCCCAGAGTCTGCAACACCACTAAGCAAGGGGCACCACCAAGCAAGCGGCACCATGAAGACCAAGGAGCTCTCCAAACAGGTCAGGGACAAAGTTGTGGAGAAGTACAGATCAGGGTTGGGTTATAAAAAAATATCAGAAACTTTGAACATCCCACGGAGCACCATTAAATCTATTATTAAAAAATTGAAAGAATATGGCACCACAACAAACCTGCCAAGAGAGGGCCGCCCACCAAAACTCACGGACCAGGCAAGGAGGGCATTAATCAGAGAGGCAACAAAGAGTCCAAAGATAACCCTGAAGGAGCTGCTAAGCTCCACAGCAGAGATTGGAGTATCTGTCCATAGGACCCCTTTAAGCCGTACACTCCACAGAGCTGGGCTTTACGGAAGAGTGGTCAGATAAAAGTCATTGCTTAAAGAAAAAAACAAGACTCCCCAAACATATGGAAGAAGGTACTCTGGTCAGATGAGACTAAAATTGAGCTTTTTGGCCATCAAGGAAAACTCTATGTCTGGCGCAAACCCAACACCGCTCATCACCCCGAGAACACCATCCCCACAGTGAAGCATGGTTGTGGCAGCATCATGCTGTGGGGATGTTTTACATCGGCAGGGACTGGGAAACTGGTCAGAATTGAAGGAATTATGGATGGCGCTAAATAGAGGGACATTCTTGAGGGAAACCTGTTTGTCTTCCAGAGATTTGAGACTGGGATGGAGGTTCACCTTCCAGCAGGACAATGACCCTAAGCATACTGCTAAAGCAACACTCGAGTGGTTTAAGGGGAAACATTTAAATGTCTTGGAATGGCCTAGTCAAAGCCCAGACCTCAATCCAATTGAGAATCTGTGGTATGACTTAAAGATTGCTGTACACCAGCAGAACCCATCCAAATTGAAGGAGCTGGAGCAGTTTTGCCTTGAAGAATGGGAAAAAATCCCAGTGGCTAGATGTGCCAAGCTTATAGAGACATACCCCAAGAGACTTGCAGCTGTAATTGCTGCAAAAGGTGGCTCTACAAAGTATTGACTTTGGGGGGGTGAATAGTTATGCACGCTTAAGTCTTCTGTTTTTTTGTCTTATTTCTTGTTTGTTTCAGAAAAAAATTAATTGTGCATCTTCAAAGTGGTAGGCATGTTGTGTAAATCAAATGATACAAACCCCCCCAAAATCAATTTTAATTCCAGGTTGTAAGGCAACAAAATAGGAAAAATGCCAAGGGGGGTGAATACTTTCGCAAGCCACTGTATATGTCACTCTATGAATCTCCATAGAGGCAACTTGGTAACCGTAAAGGAATCTCAATCTCTCCCTATCACAGTCTGCTGTCCCCACATGCTTCAAGATGGCCATCATTGTTCCTGCACCCAAGAAAGCGAAGGTAACTGAACTAAACGACTATCACCCCGTAGCACTCACCTCTGTCATCATGAAGTGCTTTGAGAGTCAAGGATCATATCACCTCTACCTTACCTGCCACCCTAGACCCACTTCAATTTGCTTACTGCCCCAATAGATCCACAGACGATGCAATTGCCATCACTCTGCACACTGCCCTATCCCATCTGGACAAGAGGAATACCTATGTAAGAATGCTGTTCGTTGACTATAGCTCTGCATTCAACACCAGAGTACCCTCCAAGCTCATCATTAAGCTCGAGGCCCTGGGTCTGAACTCCGCCCTGTGCAACTGGGTCCTGGACTTCCTGACGGGCCGCCCCCAGGTGGTGAAGGTAGGAAACAACACCTCCACTTCGCTGATCCTCAACACTGGGGCCCCACAAGGGTGCATGCTCAGCCCACTCCTGTACTCCCTGTTCACCCATGACTGCGTGGCCAAGCACGCCTCCAACTCAATCATCAAGTTTGCAGACGACACAACAGTAGTAGGCTTGATTACCAACAATGACGAGACAGCCTACAGGGAGGAGGTGAGGGCTCTGGGAGTGTGGTGCCAGGAAAACAACCTCTCACTCAACTTCAACAAAACAAAGGAGATGATCGTGGACTTCAGGAAACAGCAGAGAGTGCACACCCCTATCCACATCGACGGGACCGCAGTGGAGAAGGTGGAAAGCTTCAAGTTCCTTGGCGTACACATCACTGAAAAACTTAAATGGACCACCCACACAGACAGTGTGGTGAAGAAGGCACAACAGAGCCTCTTCAACATCAGGAGGCTAAAGAAATTTGGCTTGGCACCTAAAACCCTCACAAACTTTTACAGATGTACAATTGAGAGCATCCTGTCGGGCTATATCACCGCCTGGTACGGCAACTGCACAACCCGCAACCGCAAGGCTCTCCAGAGGGTGGTGCGGTCTTCCCAACGCATTACCGGGGGCAAACTACCCTCCCTCCAGGACACATACAGCACCCGATGTCACATGAAGGCCAAAAAGATCATCAAGGACAACAACCACCCGAGCCACTGCCTGTTCACCCTGCTATCATCCAGAAGGCGAGGTCAGTACAGGTGCATCAAAGCTGGGACCGACAGACTGCAAAACAGCTTCTATCTCAAGGCCATCAGACTGTTAAACAGCCATCACATGCACATTAGAGGCTGCTGCCTATAGACATAGACTAGAAATCACTGGCCACTTTAAGAAATGGAACACTAGCCACTTTAATAATGTTTACATATCTTGCATTACTCATCTCATATGTATATACTTTATTCTATACTATTCTACTGTATCTTAGTCCATGCCGCTCTGACATCGCTCTTCCATATATGTATATATTCTTAATTCATTTCTTACTTAGATTTGTGTGTATTGGGTATATGTTGTGAAATTGTTAGATATTACTTGTTAGATATTACTGCACTGTCGGAGCTAGAAGCACAAGCATTTCCCAACACCTGCAATAACATTGTGTATGTGACCAATAAAATTTGATTTTGAAGCTGGAATAGAATAACTTGGTTTAATGTCACCAGCTGTGACAAAGTTTTGTTATTCGACTACCTGGCAGGATATTGTGCCCGTTCATAAGACCGTGCGAGGCCATGAGATGTGCTTTCATGACGGAGACTTCCTATCCTTGGAGCTACAGTACACTGCACCAAGTTCAAGATCAGAGGAAGAACAAGTGCAGAGTACACCGTGGACTCGACATGATACTTTCGCGCTGCACTACTAGTCAAGGTTCTTAGAACGAGTGAGACTACAATGCTTTGTTTGGATTTCACGTGGTGAAAATGACAGCTTGCCTTCCATACAGTGTACCACCGGAAATAAATTATGCAACAATCAATTTAAAGACATTTGTAGCCGAGACTGCTTCGGTGTATGCCGTCTGATGTTTGATTTATTTCCAGATCCGACGCTTGTCTTCCAAGACGTCTGCTTAGTTTCACAAGGTGCCATAAAAATGTAATACTTTGAGCTCCCGGTGCAAATTATACAAATTTCTACATTTTATGGCTGACATGTACTTTTAAGTTTGCGATTGGATCAAATATATAAATGAACCTAGAGGGTGATCCCTAAACTAGATGGTGAGAGCTTTTTTTTTCATTCCATTTTCAATCCATTTCCAACTGGATTTATCAATGTGAAGACTCTGGGGCTTTGTGACTAGGTGCAGATGCTGCATATAATAACACTTAGAGAGTATGAGCGTGTGCTCTTCTTCCACACTTCACCAGTGTGGCTAGAGAACGGTTTCCACTAGTTTCCACAACCACAAAGTAAAAATGTGCTATATCGTAAAAATTCATGAAAACAAAAATGCACTTATTGGTCTTAATTTAAGGTTAGAGTTATGCATAAGGTTAGCAGTGTGTTTAAGGTCAGGGTTAGGTTTAAAATAAAATGTTATGAAGATACAATTTAGAAATAGGCAGAGTTTCTGACTTTGTGGCTGTGGTAACTAATGATGACCCTAGCGAATGCACTGGGACAGAAGCAGAGGACCAGACTCGTTGAGAGAGCCAAACAGTAGGGGAGATGGGCGAGAGTAGGGGAGATGGGGAGAGTAGAGGAGATGGGGAGAGTAGGGGAGATGGGCGAGAGTAGGGGAGATGTGGAGAGTAGGGGAGATGGGGAGAGTAGGGGAGATGGAGGAGAGTAGGGGAGATGGGCGAGAGTAGGGGAGATGGGGAGAGTAGGGGAGATGGGCGAGAGTAGGGGAGATGTGGAGAGTAGGGGAGATGGGGAGAGTAGGGGAGATGGAGGAGAGTAGGGGAGATGGGTGAGAGTATTGGAGATGGGGAGATGGGGAGAGTAGGGGAGATGGGGAGAGTAGGGGATGCTAATTTTGACTACTCTTCTGTCGCTCTCGCTTTTGGAGAGGGAGATGCACAGACTCGTATTGAAACGCCACATGGCCCCGACAAGTGTTCCCAACACGCTTTGTAGCAGTGTTCTCAATGCTCCTAGCAGAAGCTACAGTTGAAGTGCTCCCAGTTCCCAGAAGTGGGCAGCATGCCACAGCCACCCCTTCCTTCACACACCAAAGCACTGTCGCTACCTCGGGCTCTCAGCTGGGCAGGGTTTAAGAACACAGTGACTACCTCAGACTTTCAGCTGGGCAGGTTTTAAGGGTTTAAGAACACAGTGACTACTTCGGGCTTTCGGCTGGGCAGGGTTTAAGGGTTTAAGAACACAGTGACTAATCTGGCTTTCGGCTGGGCAGGGTTTAAGGTTTTAAGAACACAGTGACTACCTTGGTCTTTCAGCTGGGCAGGGTTTAAGGGTTTAAGAACACAGTGACTACCTCAGGCTTTCGGCTGGACAGGGTTTAAGGGTTTAAGAACACAATGACTACCTCAGGCTTTCGGCTGGGCAGGGTTTAAGGGTTTAAGAACACAGCGACTACCTCTGGCTTTTGGCTGGGCAGGGTTTAAGGATTCAACAACCTAGTCACTACCTCTGGCTTTCAGGTGGGCAGGGTTTAAGAAAACCATCACGACCTCTGTCTTTCAGCTGGGTAGGGTTTAAGAACACAGTCACTACCTTGGGCTTTCGCCTGGGCAGGTTTTAAGCAAGACACTTGTTTTGTCCCTCCCTTCCTCCTTCATCTCTGGGGCCAAGAGAACTTGAAGTCTGTTGGAGTGAGTGTGCTCATCCCCCCTCCTTGGAAAAACAACGTGACCATATGACAGGTTGGTAGGATGATGTTGAATACAAAACATGCAAACCAGTCCCCTTTGGTGACATTTCTAGGGTACCGCTGGAATTGTCAAAACAAACTCAGGACACAAGCAGTACACAAACAAACTGAGGAGGGCAGTAGAAAGCCCTGCACATGTGACCATTCCAAAGGAGCAGGTGCAAGACTGTTCATTAGGCAACCCCAGCCTGACTGACACTAAAGTCTTTAAGAGGCAGTGTGTGAGGGACTGGGGAAAGACGTCATTTTGCAGACGCTCTTATCCAAAGCAACTTATAATATAATAATAATAAGCCATTTAGCAGACGCTTTTACCCAAAGCGACTTACAGTCATGCGTGCATAATTGGTTTATTTTTTTTGTGTATGGGTGGTCCCGGGGATCGAATCCACTACCTTGGCGTTACAAGCGCCGTGCTCTACCAGCTGAGCTACAGAGGACCAATTAGGGTTTAGTGCCTTGCTCAAGGGCACATACACATATTTTTCACCTAGTCCTCTCAGTATTCGAACCAGCAACCTTTACCGGTAACTGGCCCAAAACTCTTAACCGCTAGTCTACATGCCGCCCCAATAAGTTATTCTGCACCCAAATTGTTTCATGCCCCGAAGAGGCTGTGGAGAGCATAGCAATCACTTGAACAACATGAGGTGAAAGAGAAAAACCCTCTAAGAAGTGAGTTACGAATTATGTTCATAGAGGTCTTGCAAAGAAACCCCAGCGTAGTACCGGCACTGTATCAAAACCACAGGTCTATTTTCACCACAGGTAATCCCTTGATGAGTGCAGGTATGAAGTCAAAATCACGCATACATTTCTACAGTTGCTGAGCACACCATATACAGTGCCTTGCCAAATTATTCATCCCCCTTGGCATTTCTCCTATTTTGTTGCATTACAACCTGTAATTAAAATAGATTTTTATTTGGATTTCATGTAATGGACATACACAAAATAGTTCAAATTGGTGAATGTGAAATGAAATGTTTTTTTGTTTGTTTCAAAAAAGTGGTGCGTGCATACAGTGGGGAAAAAAAGTATTTAGTCAGCCACCAATTGTGCAAGTTCTCCCACTTAAAAAGATGAGAGAGGCCTATAATTTTCATCATAGGTACACGTCAACTATGACAGACAAATTGAGAATTTATTTTCAAGAAAATCACATTGTAGGATTTTTTATGAATTTATTTGCAAATTATGGTGGAAAATAAGTATTTGGTCACCTACAAACAAGCAAGATTTCTGGCTCTCACAGACCTGTAACTTCTTCTTTAAGAGGCTCCTCTGTTCTCCACTCGTTACCTGTATTAATGGCACCTGTTTGAACTTGTTATCAGTATAAAAGACACCTGTCCACAACCAAACAGTCACACTCCAAACTCCACTATGGCCAAGACCAAAGAGCTGTCAAAGGACACCAGAAACAAAATTGTAGACCTGCACCAGGCTGGGAAGACTGAATCTGCAATAGGTAAGCAGCTTGGTTTGAAGAAATCAACTGTGGGAGCAATTATTAGGAAATGGAAGACATACAAGACCACTGATAATCTCCCTCGATCTGGGGCTCCACGCAAGATCTCACCCCGTGGGGTTAAAATGATCACAAGAACGGTGAGCAAAAATCCCAGAACCACACGGGGGGACCTAGTGAATGACCTGCAGAGAGCTGGGACCAAAGTAACAAAGCCTACCATCAGTAACACACTACGCCGCCACGGACTCAAATCCTGCAGTGCCAGACGTGTCCCCCTGCTTAAGCCAGTACATGTCCAGGCCCGTCTGAAGTTTGCTAGAGTGCATTTGGATGATCCAGAAGAGGATTGGGAGAATGTCATATGGTCAGATGAAACCAAAATAGAACTTTTTGGTAAAAACTCAACTCGTCGTGTTTGGAGGACAAAGAATGCTGAGTTGCATCCAAAGAACACCATACCTACTGTGAAGCATGGGGGTGGAAACATCATGCTTTGGGGCTGTTTTTCTGCAAAGGGACCAGGACGACTGATCCGTGTAAAGGAAAGAATGAATGGGGCCATGTATCGTGAGATTTTGAGTGAAAACCTCCTTCTATCAGCAAGGGCATTGAAGATGAAACGTGGCTGGGTCTTTCAGCATGACAATGATCCCAAACACACCGCCCGGGCAACGAAGGAGTGGCTTCGTAAGAAGCATTTCAAGGTCCTGGAGTGGCCTAGCCAGTCTCCAGATCTCAACCCCATAGAAAATCTTTGGAGGGAGTTGAAAGTCTGTGTTGCCCAGCGACAGCCCCAAAACATCACTGCTCTAGAGGAGATCTGCATGGAGGAATGGGCCAAAATACCAGCAACAGTGTGTGAAAACCTTGTGAAGACTTACAGAAAACGTTTGACCTGTGTCATTGCCAACAAAGGGTATATAACAAAGTATTGAGAAACTTTTGTTATTGACCAAATACTTATTTTCCACCATAATTTGCAAATAAATTCATTAAAAATCTTTCTAAATTCTCAATTTGTCTGTCATAGTTGACGTGTACCTATGATGAAAATTACAGGCCTCTCTCATCTTTTTAAGTGGGAGAACATGCACAATTGGTGGCTGACTAAATACTTTTTTCCCCCACTGTATGTATTCACCTCCTTTGCTATGAAGCCCCTAAATAAGATCTGGTGTAACCAATTACCGTCAGAAGTCACATAATTAGTTAAATAAAGTCCACCTGTGTGCAATTTAAGTATCACATGATCTGTCACATGATCTCAGTATATATACACCTGTTCTGAAAGGCCCCAGAGTCTGCAACACCACTAAGCAAGGGGCACCACCAAGCAAGCGGCACCATGAAGACCAAGGAGTTCTCCAAACAGGTCAGGGACAAAGTTGTGGAGAAGTACAGATCAGGGTTGGGTTATAAAAAAATATCAGACACTGAACATCCCACGGAGCACCATTAAATCCATTCTAAAAAAATTCTAAGAATATGGCACCACAACAAACCTGCCAAGAGAGGGCCACCCACCAAAACTCATGGACCAGACAAGGAGGGCATTGATCAGAGAGGCAACAAAGAGACCGAAGATATCCCTGAAGGAGCTGCTAAGCTCCACAGCGGAGATTGGAATATCTGTCCATAGGACCACTTTAAGCCGTACACTCCACAGAGCTAGACTTTACGGAAGAGTGGCCAGATAAGCCATTGCTTAAAGAAAAAAATAAGCAAACACGTTTGGTGTTCGCCAAAAGGCATGTGGGAGACTCCCCAAACATATGGAAGAAGGTAATCTGGTCAGATGAGACTAAAATTGAGCTTTTTAGCTATGAAGGAAAACTCTATGTCTGGCAAAAACCCAACACCTCTCATCACCCCGAGAACACCATGGTGGTGGCAGCATCATGCTGTGGGGGTGTTTTTCATCGGCAGGGACTGGGAAACTGGTCAGAATTGAAGGAATTATGGATGGCGCTAAATACAGGGACATTCTTGAGGGAAACCTGTTTCAGTCTTCCAGAGATTTGAGACAGGGACGGAGGTTCACCGTCCAGCAGGACAATGACCCTAAGCATACTGCTAAAGCAACACTCGAGTGGTTTAAGGGGAAACATTTAAATGTCTTGGAATGGCCTAGTCAAAGCCCAGACCTCAATCCAATTGAGAATCTGTGGAATTACTTAAAGATTGCTGTACACCAGCAGAAACCATCCAACTTGAAGGAGCTGGAGCAGTTTTGCCTTGAAGAATGGGCAAAAATCCCAGTGGCTAGATGTGCCAAGCTTATAGAGACATACCCCAAGAGACTTGCAGCTGTAAATGCTGCAAAAGGTGGCTCTACAAAGTATTGACTTTAGGGGGGTGAATAGTTATGCACACTCAAGTTTACAGTTTTTTTGTCTAATATGTTGTTTGTTTCACAGTGGTAGGCATGTTGTGTAAATCAAATTATACAAACCCCCCAAAAATCCATTTTAATTCCAGGTTGTAAGGCAACAAAATAGGAAAAATGCCAAGGGGGGTGAATACTTTCGCAAGCCACTGTAATCCTTCCATGGACGTACCATTGTATATTGGTAATAACAGTAGATTAATACACAAGGAGGAAAAATCCCCTGTGAGCTTTGGAGCCCCTGAACAATAATGAGTACACAGTAAAAATGAAGACAGAAATGTACCGGAAGCCAAGAGAGGATGTAGGCAGCAGTCTGCGCACACAGGTGCAGACTGGGGGCTGTGAAATTGTGACTGCCTAAAGCTGTAATGATTGCATATACTGTATACAGGTTTCATTGTCATTGTCTTTGGAAGCACAGCTTTCTTTACACACACACACACTCCCATTCTCTGTGCTAACTCTCCTTCAGATGTGTCCCAAGATGGGCTTGACCAGGATACAATTGGTGTGTTTTACTGCAGTGTGTCTAAGGGGGCATCCCATCAGGCAAAGAGGTGATTGGGCTTTGAAGCGGCTCCATCTTTCTCACCGATGAAGGCCAGAGAACGGGGCCTCCCCCTCAAGACCCCATTAAAGGGGAAGTGAGGGGCCACAGGTTTGATGTCCAATCCCTGGGAAGTCTCTGCCCTCAACACATTGTCTGCATCCCAAATGGCACCCTATTCCCTTTATAGTGCACTACTTTTGACCAGGGGCCATAGTGGCATTTGGGACGCGGGCATTATGTGCCACGTGAGAGTGATCACAGCTTATTAAAGTGGAAATAATGACACCTCCACCTCCGTCATGAAATATTTAACAAGGACAAAGAAGACGGACCCAAAGGTGATTTATACCTGGTGAGCAGGGAGGAGGAGAAGGTGGACAATGCCTGTCCATACAGAGCGTTTCGCTGTACCTTGATTAGCCTGTGCTCTGTAACCTTCCAGCACTATCCCTCATGTGAAATTAAAGTTCCCATTTTGATGCATACAGCAATTCACGACTTAGCTGTGCTACAGTCGACAAAAAGGCACTTTCTCTTCAATATTATTCCAATAGCTTCTTTAGATAGGGTTATTGAAGCTGGTTGCATTCATTGTACAGTCGTGGTCAAAAGTTTTGAGAATGACACAAATATTAATTTTCACAAAGTCTGCTGCCTCAGTTTTTATGATGGAAATTTGCATATACTCCAGAATGTTGTGAATAGTGATCAGATGAATTGCAATTAATTGCAAAGTCCATCTTTGCCATGAAAATGAACTTAATCCCCCCAAAACATTTTCACTGCATTTCAGCCCTGCCACAAAAGGACCAGCTGACATCATGTCAGTCATTCTCTCGTTGACACAGGTGAGAGTGTTGACGAGGACAAGGCTGGAGATCACTCTGTCATGCTGATTGAGTTAGAATAACAGACTGGAAGCTTTAAAAGGAGGGTGGTGCTTGAAATCATTGTTCGTCCTTTGTTAACCATGGTTACCTGCAAGGAAATATGTGCCGTCATCATTGCTTTGCACAAAAAGGGCTTCACAGGCAAGGATATTGCTGCTAGTAAGATTGCACCTAAATCAACCATTTATCGGATCATCAAGAACATCAAGGAGAGAGGTTCAATTGTTGTGAAAAAGCTTCAGGGTGCCCAAGAAAGTCCAGCAAGCGCCAGGACCGTCTCCTAAAGTTGAGTCAGCTGTGGGATCAGGGCACCACCAGTGCAGAGCTTGCTCAGGAATGGCAGCAGGCAGGTGTGAGTGCATCTGCACGCACAGTGAGGCGAATACTTTTGGAGGATGGCCTGGTGTCAAGAAGGGCAGCGAGGAAGCCACTTCTCTCCAGGAAAAACATCAGGGACAGACTGATATTCTGCAAAAGGTACAGGGATTGGACTGCTGAGGACTTGGGTAACGTCATTTTTTCGGATGAATCCCCTTTCCGATTGTTTGGGGCATCCGGAAAAAAGCTTGTCCGGAGAAGACAAGGTGAGCGCTACCATCAGTCCTGTGTCATGCCAACAGTAAAGCATCCTGAGACCATTCATGTGTGGGGTTGCTTCTCAGCCAAGGGAGTGGGCTCACTCACAATTTTGCCTAAGAACACAGCCATGAATAAAGAATGGTACCAACACATCCTCCGAGAGCAACTTCTCCCAACCATCCAAGAACAGTTTGGTGACGAATAATGCCTTTTCCAGCATGATGGAGCACCTTGCCATAAGGCAAAAGTGATAACTAAGTGGCTCCGGGAACAAAACATCAACATTTTGGGTCCATGGCCAGGAAACTCCCCAGACCTTAATCCTATTGAGAACTTGTGGTCAATCCTCAAGAGGCTGGTGGACAAACAAAAACCCACAAATTCTGACAAACTCCAAGCATTGATTATGCAAGAATGGGCTGCCATCAGTCAGGATGTGGCCCATAAGTTAATTGACAGCATGCCAGGGCGGATTGCAGGGGTCTTGAAAAAGAAGGGTCAACACTGCATAAACTTAATGTAATTGTCAATAAAAGCCTTTGACACTTAAGGAATGCTTGTAATTATACTTCAGTTTACCATAGTAACATCTGACAAAAATATCTAAAACACTGAAGCAGCAAACTTTGTGAAGACTAATACTTGTGTCATTGTCAAAACTTTTGACCACGACTGTACAGTAGACATAGTATATACATTTTTTGTATTATTGCTAATTGAAGGCCCCTATAAACAGTAAACCATATGTATTATTTGTTCAAGCATATGGACTACTGTGGTTTACTGTCGACATTGAAATATCTAGTTTAGTTAGTAGGTCTCTTTATCGTTGGTCTAAATATTCTGTACAAGAAGCAAAATCATTTGCAGTTCTTTTCTCTCATTCAAAGTAGCGCCTGGAACACAAATACCGGCTAATGTTCCTTCAGAAGAAAGTATCGATGTATTTATTTTTCCATGGTCTTGAGTAAATTAGCTTTTTTCCCCCCTTGGGGAATCTGGGGGAAAAAGCAGAGTGAAAATGCTCTCCATCAAAAGTGAATGAATTGGAATGGCTCAGACAAGACTTTACTCCAATTATAACATGAAGAGGCTTGAGTTCTAGTGCTGCCAATGTGGTCAACCGCAATTAAGGTCGGTTGGACAGAGGTATCAGGAGCACGAATTGCTTAAACATATTTACACTGCTAGCAGAGAGAAGTTAATAGACAAAATGATAAATTACGCTGTGGTCAAACATTTCCAACAAGAGATATCATCGTATAATATGAAAGCTTCTTGAAATTACGTACGTGAAAACCAAGACATTGAGACAACACAGCTGTCTTTTCGATGACCAATAGAGCTTTTAATTCAGTGCAATATTATACTGACTGCCGACTAAGGCTGTCTTGGCTCTTTGTGTGGCCATCTCTCTCCATTTCAACACATTTTCCATGGAAGTCATAGATAGGATTTGGTCAGGAAAAGCTTGAGTGGGTCTTTTATCCTGAGTCCTAACAATTCAAACGTTCCATTAAAAGCTGGGCCATACAGCATTAAAGCATGACATCAATATACCTAGCTGTTTTCATGGTAGAGAAGAATGAACGGATGTATAACTGTTACCCCGTTTCAAGGTCGGATATGAGCTAGTTTGATAAGAGCGATGGAAACCTAGTCCACTGGTTGATCGTGAAGCAATACAATGAGTCATGACATTCCATCACAGGAGGTTGGTGGCACCTTAATTGGGGAGGACAGGCTCGTGGTAATGGCTGGAGCGGAATAGGTGGAATGGTATCAAACACATGGTTTCTATGTGTTTGATGCCATTCCATTAGAACCGTTCCAGACATTATTATGAGCCGTCCCCTCAGCAGCCTCTACTGCATTCCACAGTTATTTCTATAAGCCAGGCCTTACCCTGCTGAGGCCCAGACTAAACCTTTACCACAACTCTAGTGTACTGGTTCATCATGAATCATTACTACTGTTACTGACATAAGCCAAGTCTTACCCTCCTTAAACTAAACCTTTACTATGACTCTAGTGTACACTGTATATTTTTTTAAAATTGAGATTCAGTTAAAATCATTCAGTTTATCTAGCCAAGTCAAGAAAATTTGCAAAATGGGTTGAGTTCAACGCACTCAAAATGTCATAACTTATTAAATCAAGTTGAGTTAGCAAAAATGTGTTTACTCAACTAAGAAATTCACAACCATTAAGTCAAATCTACTGAAGCAACATAACAGTTGTGTTGACTAAAAATGTTAAGATGACTTTGTCTAATTGTCTAAACCTATGTAACTAAGTTGAATCAACAAAGATCAACATGTTTACTCAACTTGGAAATTCACAACCAAAAAAAATCATTAACTGCAACAACATAACAGCTGTATTGACTAAACATGTCAAGTTCAGATGACTTCAACTTATTTTGGGGGGGCTGAGCTCTTTAGAATAATGCAACCGTTAATTTTGACATTTACATTTTGGTCATTTAGTAGATGCTTTATCCAAAGCGACTTCACTTACTGCATTCAACGAAGGTAGATAAACAACCACGTTAAAAGTAACAAGTAAAACGTTTATTTAACCGTTTCTGACAACGTCGTTGTAGTTAAAGTGGTGTGTTGGTTGGTTGACATAACTAAGTGCACTGCCAGTTTTGAAACTGCCGAAAAAGCTCATACATGAGCAAGAGATAGATGGGAGCATATTGTTCCCTACTGAGATCTGTATTATATCATTGTTAGGGTTAGGGTTAGGGTTGTTTTGTCAATGTACAGTGGGGAAAATTTTTATTTAGTCAGCCACCAATTGTGCAAGTTCTCCCACTTAAAAAGATGAGAGAGGTCTGTAATTTTCATCATAGGTACACGTCAACTATGACAGACAAATTGAGCTTTTTTTTTCTCCAGAAAATCACATTGTAGGATTTTTAATGAATTTATTTGCAAATTATGGTGGAAAATAAGTATTTGGTCACCTACAAACAAGCAAGATTTCTGGCTCTCACAGACCTGTAACTTCTTCTTTAAGAGGCTCCTTTGTCCTCCACTCGTTACCTGTATTAATGGCACCTGTTTGAACTTGTTATCAGTATAAAAGACACCTGTCCACAACCTCAAACAGTAACACTCCAAACTCCACTATGGCCAAGACCAAAGAGCTGTCAAAGGACACCAGAAACAAAATTGTAGACCTGCACCAGGCTGGGAAGACTGAATCTGCAATAGGTAAGCAGCTTGGTTTGAAGAAATCAACTGTGGGAGCAATTATTAGGAAATGGAAGACATACAAGACCACTGATAATCTCCCTCGATCTGGGGCTCCACGCAAGATCTCACCCCGTGCGGTCAAAATGATCACAAGAACGGTGAGCAAAAATCCCAGAACCACACGGGGGGACCTAGTGAATGACCTGCAGAGAGCTGGGACCAAAGTAACAAAGCCTACCATCAGTAACACACTACGCCGACAGGGACTCAAATCCTGCAGTGCCAGACGTGTCCCCCTGCTTAAGCCAGTACATGTCCAGGCCCGTCTGAAGTTTGCCAGAGTTTATTTTGATGATCCAGAAGAGGATTGGGAGAATGTCATGTGGTCAGATGAAACCAAAATAGAACTTTTTGGTAAAAACTCAACTCGTCGTGTTTGGAGGACAAAGAATGCTGAGTTGCATCCAAAGAACACCATACCTACTGTGAAGCATGGGGGTGGAAACATCATGCTTTGGGGCTGTTTTTCTGCAAAGGGACCAGGACGACTGATCCGTGTAAAGGAAAGAATGAATGGGGCCATGTATCGTGAGATTTTGAGTGAAAACCTCCTTCCATCAGCAAGGGCATTGAAGATGAAACGTGGCTGGGTCTTTCAGCATGACAATGATCCCAAACACACCGCCCGGGCAACGAAGAAGCATTTCAAGGTCCTGGAGTGGCCTAGCCAGTCTCCACATCTCAACCCCATAGAAAATCTTTGGAGGGAGTTGAAAGTCCGTGTTGCCCAGCGACAGCCCCAAAACATCACTGCTCTATAGGAGATCTGCATGGAGGAATGGGCCAAAATACCAGCAACAGTGTGTGAAAACCTTGTGAAGACTTACAGAAAACGTTTGACCTGTGTCATTGCCAACAAAGGGTATATAACAAAGTATTGAGAAACTTTTGTTATTGACCAAATACTTATTTTCCACCATAATTTGCAAATAAATTCATTAAAAATCCTACAATGTGATTTTCTGGATTTTTTTTTCTCATTTTGTCTGTCATAGTTGACGTGTACCTATGATGAAAATTACAGGCCTCTCTCATCTTTTTAAGTGGGAGAACTTGCACAATTGGTGGCTGACTAAATACTTTTTTTCCCCACTGTATATAGGACAACGACCCTAAACACACAGCCAAGACGACGCAGGAGTGGCTTCGGGACAAGTCTCTGAATGTCCTTGAGTGGCTCAGCCAGAGCCTGGACTTGAACCCGATCGAACATCTCTGGAGAGACCTGAAAATAGCTGTGCAGCGACGCTCCCCATCCAACCTGACAGAGCTTGAGAGGATCTGCAGAGAAGAATGGGAGAAACTCCCCAAATACAGGTGTGCCAAGCTTGTAGCGTCATACCCAGGAAGAATTGAGGCTGTAATCGCTGCCAAAGGTGCTTCAATAAAGTACTGAGTAAGAGTCTGAATACTTATATAAATGTGATATTTCCGTTTTTTAAATGTTTAATACATTTGCCAAAAATTCTAAAAACCTGTTTTTGCTTTGTCATTATGGGGTATTGTGTGTAGATTGATGAGGGGAAAAAACAATTTAATCCATTTTAGAATAAGGCTGTAACGTAACACAATGTGGTAAAAGTCAAGGGGTTTGAATACTTTCCGAATGCACTTTATATTCTACTTAACTTGATAGTAAGTTAGATTAATTGAAAATATGAAGTAATTTCAAAATGGAGGCTGGTTACTTCTACTAAATTGATGTTAGTTAGGATAACTGTAAATTGAAAGTTTATATAACTAAAGTTGAAATTGATTCAACTAGGAATAGTAGGTTATACTGACAAAGGGTGAAGTTTACTCAACTATATTTTATTAGTCAAAGTAAGTTAGGTGTAAATTAGGATAGCTTGAAATTCAAAGTTGATAGAGCTTGAAAAAGGCCATTCAACTTTATAACTGGAATTGTTAAAACAAGAAATACTTTTTTTTTTACAGTGTACTGGTTAATCAGAAGCAATACTACTGTTACTGACACAAGCCAGCCCTTACCCTCCCCAGACTTGGGCTCCAGAAGTGTCTGAGGCTGAAGATGCCCAGGGTTAACATCAAGAAGACCACCCCCAGAATCAGGGCTCCTCGCTGGTAGCTCCGGGACCTGGTCTTCTTCTCTTTTCCGACCTCCACCTAAGGAGAAAATTAGAAATGAGAAGCACTGGTAATCCATTCACACCTCAGAGTGGTTCATGTACATATCATATAATGTCCTTGAAGAAGTAACTATAATTTTAAACTTTTAAATGGTCTCTCAACACTTGGTATGCACCTGCACTGAGGATTTTGTAATTCTAATGGTACTGTTATAACATTGTAATAACCACATTATAACATGACATAATTGAAATAGTGTCTGACAATCATTTATTGATGCAAGATTCCTAATGTTGCTTACAAACATACATTAATTATCTCCATAGCCTCTATAGGCCTACTCTATTTATAGTGTGAACTGTCAAACTATATAAAGTTGCAGAAATATTATATCAATAATTATATCAATAATACCCCCACATACTACTTTATTATAGGACTAATGCGTTTCAGCATGTCATTGTGAACCTTGTACAACATTGCAGTCCCTTGAGAATAATTAGGAGAAGGCATCTGAAAGAGGAATTGAAGATGGAAAAATCTGCAACCTTGCCACTTGCACAACTCTTTACTCTCTGTTTCTAGGCTTCCATTGATGAAGTTGGTGATAAACATAGGCTTGGAACTTTGAAGCACTACTTTCTGGAAGTACCTTACTATGCCCACACAAAATAAATAATCAGCATATGGAAAATATGCAGTGCTGCAGAGATACTAAAAGGTCACGTTTATTAAATGTTTCCTCCAATTAAAACTCTCCCCATTGGACTCAATTCCCAGAGCTCAAGGCCACAAATTAATAAAACAGGGCTTTTGTTCCCCCACAAAGCTCCAGGGGTGAGGGAATGAAATGTTCTAATTCACACTGGACTGCTTTCAAAGGTCTCCGAGGACCATGAAAATAAGATATTGAAAACGGAAAAAACTTCAATTAGCTAAATTGTTGTTTCTTAAAAGAATTGGGCCATCTTCTTGCATCTAAGGTGATGATAAAAAGTGTATGTAGTTCAAACACAATATCTTGTTTAGGAATACAGCACAAATTATTAATAAACAACTATGAATTAAGGTAGAATTGAATGACTGTCATCATGCTTGCTAAGTGCTTGCTAAACGTGTATATTGGGCTTCTATAGACAACTACTCTTATTGAGCTGTAATATACAGTAAACTTGCTTATAAGATGATGATATGATCAATAATATGATGCAGCCAATGTTTAATGACTGATGTCTCTCTAATAATCAGCAAGAATATGGATTTATTGAGATGGACAGATAGAAATCCAGACGCAGAGATAAAACTATCTGGCTTTCATCCCTGACAGATCCCAGCATATTATCAACATACAGTAGGCAAAAGTGAAATGTATATATTTTAGTATGCACATATAATGTAGATCAACGGTAGTGTACACTATACACTACCGTTGATTTTTACAAATCTGCCGTTTCCAGCTACAATAGCCATTTACAACATTAACAATGTCTACACTGTATTGCTGATCAATTTGATGTTATTTTAATAGACAAAAAATTTGCTTTTCTTTCAAAAACAAGGACATTTCTAAGTGACCCCAAACTTTTGAACAGTAGTGTATATACAAAAGTATGTGGACCCCCCCTTCAAATAAGTGGATTCGGCTATTTCAGCCACACCCGCTGCTGACAGGTGTACAAAATCGACCACACAGCCATTCAATCTCCATAGACAAACATTGGCAGTAGAATGGCCTTACTGAAGATCTCAGTGACTTTCAACGTATCACCGTCATAGGATGCCACCTTTCCAACAAGTCAGTTCTTTAAATTTCTGCCCCTGCTAGAGCTGCCCTGGTCATCTGTAAGTGCTGTTATTGTGAAGTGGAAATGTCTAGGAGCAACAACAGCTCAGCCTCGAAGTGGTAGGCCACACAAGCTCATAGAACGAGACTGCCGAGTGCTGAAGCACGTAGCGTGTAGAAATCGTCTGTCCTCGGTTGCAACACTCCCTACCGAGTTCCAAACTGCCTCTGGAAGCAACGTCAGCACAAGAACGTTGGGAGCTTCATGAAATGGGTTTCCATGGCCGAGTAGCCGCACACAAGCCTAAGATCACCATGCGCAATGCCAAGCGTCAGCTGGAGTGGTGTAAAGCTCGCCACCATTGGACTCTGGAGCAGTGGAAACGCATTCTCTGTAGTGATGAATCACGCTTCACCATCTGGCAGTCCGACGGACAAATCAGAGTTTGGCGGATGCCAGGAGAATGCTACCTGCCCGAATTCACTGTAAAGTTTGGTGGAGGAGGAATAATGGTCTGGGGCTGTTTTTCATGTTTTGGGCTAGGCCCCTTAGTTCCAGTGAAGGGAAATCTTAACGCTACAGCATACAATGACATTCTAGATGATTCTGTGCATCCAACTTTGTGGCAACAGTTTGGGGAAGGCCCTTTCCTGTTTCAGCATGACAATCCCCCAGTGCAAAATACAGAAATGGTTTGTCAAGATCGGTGTGGAAGAACTTGACTGGCCTGCACAGAGCCCTGACCTCAACCCCATCGAACACCTTTGGGATGAATTGGAATGCCAACTGCGAGTCAGGCCTAATCACCCAACATCAGCGCCCGACCTCACTAACCTCTTGTGGCTGAATGGAAGCAAGTCCCCGCAGCAATGTTCCAACATCTAGTGGAAAGCCTTCCCAGAAGAGTGGAGGCTGTTATAGCAGCAAAGGGGGGACCAACTCCATATTAATGCCCATGATTTTGGAATGAGATGTTCGACGAGCAGGTGTCCACATACTTTTGGTCATGTAGTAAATGTGATAAACCGTAGCAGTAGCCATAAACATCCAATGTGGCACATCAAGGCACCGGCTCTCCTCTCAAGGTATGATGATAGGAAACAGAAGGCTACATAATCACAGGGCCAGAAATCCCTATCATAAAGAGAATTTCTCCCAGCGTGGATTTTTTTTTGTCCGAGGTCCACCCTCTCCTCCAGCAGCTTGCATAAGCAGTGGAAACTTGACTCGAAGACAAAGCTCTGTCTGCACAGAATATAATTGCTCAAAGAAAGAGAGAGGGAGGGAGAAAGAAGAGAGAGGGGGAGGGGGGGTGGAGCGAGAGTGAGAGGAGTAGAGAGTTTACAGACAGACGACTGCCAGTCGACCAGTGTTAATCAGGTTTTAGGGTTGACAATCAGCCAGGTGGTTGGTACCTCTATAGCAGGACTCAGTCTGTGATGAGGGAGCCTGAGGCCCCCTGCTGTTCTGAGAGAGACAGAAAGAGCGAGGGATGGAGCACTTACTTAAAAAACTAGAGGAAAAAGAAAAAGCTGCAAGAGCTAAACAACGGGGCAGGGCGGGGTCATGGCGATGGCCATTTTTTCCATCCATGCACATATCATTGAATTATTATGGATTAAGGTAACACACATGAACAAAACGTTAAAATTATTCCACAAGACTAGTTTAAATTATTCTACAAGACTAGACTAAGAGTAGTCCACTTTGGATTCAATACAATTGGCTCCTTTTTTAGTATTGGATATTTTCCTCTGTAATGTAATGCCACAGGTGGTTTCTGAATCATATTGATTCCCTCTAGTCACATCTTAGCAAGTCTGTTGAAACAATTGACAAACTCTTCACATAAGAGAAGAGTGTGATGGATGAACAGCTTTTTAATCTCTTATTGGAATGTACAATTTTCATAGACACACGAGAGGTGAAATGAATAGCAAGTCACTGTCACTATTAAGACGCAGAACTTTATGTCCAACATCACATTCTTCGGGAGAATATATATGGATTATAGAGGCAATATGTTTGTTTTTCTGTCAGAGAGCAATAAGCACTCAAAAACAGCCACAGACATATTGAAATCTCACTGTACGTGACAAAACATGTTATTGAGGAATAAAGGCCCCGAGCTCAGGTGAGTCTGAGGAAAAATAAACAACACAGGGACCCAAGGAGGCAAGGCAGAGAGGAAAGATTAGGAAAAAATGCCTCTGGAAGGAACCAGAATCAAGTCCCATTCTATTTGTGATTCCAAAGAGAAAACATTCGGTGACTGTATGATGTCAGATATACATTAACTCTAGGAATTTGTTTTATTTTATTTATCTTAACATCATGACCTTTTAGGCCCTCAACCCACCTAAAACTCACAATATACCAATTACAATGGCTCTATTCTCTGTAAGGTCGTCTTTTCCCAATATGCATAACAAAATACTGTAATTGCATTCATTATCTTTTCATCACCCAGTAATATAAATACTGAATTCATTGCCACTTATTACCAATATTTCTACAATCGGTATAGTATGATCAATTAGCAACAAAAAAAAAGAAATTAAGACTCACATCTTTCCATTGACTGCTGGACTGAGAGCTATTTTCCATAATGAAAGCCCAGAGGAGAATTCCTTCAGATTCACTCGTCCTAGCTGGTAAAACTACTGAGTCTCTAGAAGGAAAAGAGTCCAAACTTCATTCCATTGGTAATTTGAGAATGTACTGAAAGGGGAGGGAGGTTATAGATGGGATGGAATTACCAAAATACTTGTGATTCCCATTATAAGCAAAGCAGATGTTTCCAGCAAAAATTTGTTTCCAGACAGGAAGGTTATACGAATTTTACTTTAAATTGTATTCGTCTTGGAGGACAAGTCAACTTTTGAAAGTGTTCGAGAAAATACATGGAATTATTTTTATTTTCAATGAATGCACCCACAGCAAACACAGCAAACAGAGCAAAGACAGCAAAGACAGCAAATACAGTAAAGACAGTAAAGACAGCAAAGAGACTAATAGAAACAACACTCAGGATGGTGTTCCCACACAGTGCAACAGAATCCAGTTCATTTCCTGTTCCTTTGTTCGATGAAGAGCTTACGTTGACACACAATGAAACACTATTATACTTTGACACTTTATGCTGTTTGACACCTTTACAGTCTAAGGCCACTGTGACACTGTGCAAACTGTTAAGCAGGAAGCTATCTAACATCTGGTGAGATCTTGCAGATTTCCAATCTTTCAGGCAAAAGGAGGACCTGAAGTTGTCTGGGAGTTAAGGTTATGCTTGATAGTCCATATAGTATGTTGCTTCTACAGCACTGACTTTAAAGAATGTTAAAACCGCTTAAGATTAAAAAATATATATATATGCCTGGACAAATCGACGGAATTGTCGCAGTGTTGTCCATGTCGTTTTACTAGATGGTTGAGGCAAACACTCACACGTACCTAGGTTTCATAAGGAAGAGGAATACTGAGGACTAAAGTCAGTACAACAGAGATAATTAGGATTAAACATGGCGAAGCAGGACTTTAGTGCGAGAAGCAACATTTCAACACCCATTAAGTCTGTCAGATCTGATAGCCGTGCGGCTTAGTCAGCTTTTTCCTATTGATATACATCTTTACAATTACTGTCACATTTTGCCTGGGTAAATCAAGCAGCAGCTCTTTCAGGAATAGTGTTGTGTCAGCACTGGAGTCAAGCAGCCACAGACCATCCTCCTTGCAGCATTCAGAGCAATACTGGGGCTTCAAAACCCATAGGAAAGAATAAGCAGCAATTTGGAGTCAAGTGCACGCCAGATACCTACAGATTAGAGGTGGGCTGATGGGAGCAGTTTGAGCAAACCTGGAAGAATTACAGATGTAGGATCTTAATTTGAGCCAGTTTGCTACAGCAGGAAAATTATCCTGCAGCAACAAGACATTTAAATTATTATGTGGATTATAATTGATGGGCAATTTTGTAAGGGTTGATACATTTTTCATTATGGCAAATCAGGTCTGAAATTTCTAAGTGGAAATTGCTAACTTTAGAAGCCTTTAAAAAAATCAAATACACTACAAGTTTGCATTTCCTGCTGTGCAGAAAAATTATCCGCAACAAAAGATTGATTAAGATCCTACATCTGAAATAAACATTAGCTCTTTCCCCCTCGAAGCTCCATTGCTGATTAGCATTTGATGAACTCTTCAGCCTCTTGTCTGCTTGTTGGCTGTTCAGACGCAGCCATGGAGTAGAATGTGAGGCACATGAAAGTTCAAAAGAAGTGAAGGTGCAAACAGGGAAAGTGTAACTTTTCCATAGTTTTGATGGCATGCATGTGTCCTTCTTCTTCACCCCTCACTCTCTCTCTACTCCCCAGTCAAGGTCCTCCCATTCTGGCACAGAGCTGTTGAGGACACATTTCCCCAGCCCATGGCCAATGTACTCCAGCAGCCCCACTCTTCCCTGTCGCTACAGTAAGGCCTGCATCTATCTGGTCACGGCCAGTAGGCACAGACATAGATTAACTGGGCTGCACGTGTGCAGTGAGACGACCGAGAGATAGGCTCCCATCTCTCACACACTAACAGCAGGCGAAGCCGGCCCCTCCCTTTGGACTACACCACAGCACCCCTGAGTAGCTCTGCACAGATCAAACATGGCCTTATTATCCTGTGTGATTCCATTATCCTCTCACGACCATTCTGCAGGTACTGCCTCAGTCTTTCATTACTGTGGAAAGAGAGGTGGGGCGGAAGGGAGAGAGTGAGTATTAACGTTGAAAAGGCAGTCATGGAAACCACAGCTCTGGGGTCTGAGGAAGGAGTTGGCCACCTCCCTTTCACTCTCCCTCCCTGTCTCTCTCTCCGTCTGCCTCACTCTTTCTCCTTCCCTCTCTCTCTATCTGTCTCCCTCACTCTCTCTCCCTCCCTCTCTCTCCATCTGCCTCACTCTCTCTCCTTCCTCTCTTTCTATCTGTCTCCCTCACTCTCTTTCCCTCCCACCCTCTCTATCCGTCTCCCTCACTCTCTCTCTCTCCCTCACTCCCTCTCTAGCCGTCTCCCTCTCTCGCTCTCTCTCACTTTCTCTGGGTTGTCATGCTTCAGTGAGGAGAGGAAGACGTGTAGCCCAGCACACGAAGCTTATGCACTTCACTGAGGAGCCTCTTGACTGTTTAATGTAGTGTAGCTGGAACCTGACCAGAACTGTCATTTATTCTACTAATCCTTTTCAATTCTGCTCTGCTATGTGCAGAACTTCTTGGAAAAGAACTGCCCCTCAAACATACACAAATACATACTGTATATACCCTATATACAGTTTTTCTCGATTGCTAAGACACATTTCTTGAAAGCTGCTCTCCTTTTCTCTTAACTGTGAACACAAAACCCAATTTTCAAGCTACATTCACAAAACCTCAGACTCTTCTTGCAAAACCAAACTTTCACCTCAAAACAGTTCAATCTGTGCTCAAAACTGAACTATGTTGTCAAATCGTGCCCCGAGTCAATCAAAATAAAAAACACTACTGAACAGTCACTAAACACTACGTAGAAAAATACAATGCTCAGGACATGAAGCTGGAGAAATAAATGTTTATTGTTCACTGTAGGCTAAATGCATGTTGCAAAACAAAAAAAACCTGTGCACTTAGCACTTGTACAAAAAGACAAAACAGAAATCTTGTGCATTTACATGTAGCACTTTTAAAAACAAACAGAAATCTTATGCGTTTGCCACTTGTGTACA
The DNA here is from genome assembly GCF_964263955.1 of Coregonus lavaretus. Taxonomy (NCBI): domain Eukaryota; kingdom Metazoa; phylum Chordata; class Actinopteri; order Salmoniformes; family Salmonidae; genus Coregonus; species Coregonus lavaretus. The sequence goes on from NC_140019.1 coordinate 25,102,297, forward strand.
GTAAGCCCATGTAAAAATAAAGTACAAAAATATACAAATAAGTGCATTACTCAGCCACAGCATCATGTCTCCGTACTGGGTCAGGCCACAGGACTTCATCCACATCACAGGCCACATTTTGTCTGGCCAGGCAACGGGGGAAAAAACCCCTGGCATGCCGTATCCAGGCTTGGCATGCCTCCACACCTATGTCACCACAGGCAAGTCCCATGGCTTGCAGGAGATTTACCCTGGTGTAAGGTTGGCGTTCATATACCTTCCACCGCCATGAGGAGAATAATTCCTCAATGGGGTTTAGGAAAGGGGAGTACGGTGGAAGGCAAAGATTGATAAAACCTTGGTTCATATTGTACCACTCTCTAACCTGGAGGGCTCTGTGAAAACTCACATTGTCCCAAACAACAACATACAGTGGGGAAAAAAAGTATTTAGTCAGCCACCAATTGTGCAAGTTCTCCCACTTAAAAAGATGAGAGAGGCCTGTAATTTTCATCATAGGTACACGTCAACTATGACAGACAAAATGAGAAAGAAAAATCCAGAAAATCACATTGTAGGATTTGTAATGAATTTATTTGCAAATTATGGTGGAAAATAAGTATTTGGTCAATAACAAAAGTTTCTCAATACTTTGTTATATACCCTTTGTTGGCAATGACACAGGTCAAACATTTTCTGTAAGTCTTCACAAGGTTTTCACACACTGTTGCTGGTATTTTGGCCCATTCCTCCATGCAGATCTCCTCTAGAGCAGTGATGTTTTGGGGCTGTCGCTGGGCAACACAGACTTTCAACTCCCTCCAAAGATTTTCTATGGGGTTGAGATCTGGAGACTGGCTAGGCCACTCCAGGACCTTGAAATGCTTCTTACGAAGCCACTCCTTCGTTGCCCGGGCGGTGTGTTTGGGATCATTGTCATGCTGAAAGACCCAGCCACGTTTCATCTTCAATGCCCTTGCTGATGGAAGGAGGTTTTCACTCAAAATCTCACGATACATGGCCCCATTCATTCTTTCCTTTACACGGATCAGTCGTCCTGGTCCCTTTGCAGAAAAACAGCCCCAAAGCATGATGTTTCCACCCCCATGCTTCACAGTAGGTATGGTGTTCTTTGGATGCAACTCAGCATTCTTTGTCCTCCAAACATGACGAGTTGAGTTTTTACCAAAAAGTTTCATCTGACCATATGACATTCTCCCAATCCTCTTCTGGATCATCCAAATGCACTCTAGCAAACTTAAGACGGGCCTAGACATGTACTGGCTTAAGCAGGGGGACACGTCTGGCACTGCAGGATTTGAGTCCCTGGCGGCGTAGTGTGTTACTGATGGTAGGCTTTGTTACTTTGGTCCCAGCTCTCTGCAGGTCATTCACTAGGTCCCCCTGTGTGGTTCTGGGATTTTTGCTCACCGTTCTTGTGATCATTTTGACCCCACGGGGTGAGATCTTGCGTGGAGCCCCAGATCGAGGGAGATTATCAATGGTCTTGTATGTCTTCCATTTCCTAATAATTGCTCCCACAGTTGATTTCTTCAAACTAAGCTGCTTCCCTATTGCAGATTCAGTCTTCCCAGCCTGGTGCAGGTCTACAATTTTGTTTCTGGTGTCCTTTGACAGCTCTTTGGTCTTGGCCATAGTGGAGTTTGGAGTGTGACTGTTTGAGGTTGTGGACAGGTGTCTTTTATACTGATAACAAGTTCAAACAGGTGCCATTAATACAGGTAACGAGTGGAGGACAGAGGAGCCTCTTAAAGAAGAAGTTACAGGTCTGTGAGAGCCAGAAATCTTGCTTGTTTGTAGGTGACCAAATACTTATTTTCCACCATAATTTGCAAATAAATTCATAAAAAATCCTACAATGTGATTTTCTGGATTTTTTTTTCTCAAATTGTCTGTCATAGTTGACGTGTACCTATGATGAAAATTAAAGGCCTCTCTCATCTTTTTAAGTGGGAGAACTTGCACAATTGGTGGCTGACTAAATACTTTTTTCCCCCACTGTAGATGGGATGCTCATCCTGCTGCCCTAACAAAGCATCTCGCATGTGATTGAGGAAAATGAGGAGCTGGTGAGTGTTGTAGGGCCCCAGGTTGGCATGATGGTGGACAACCCCATGATTGCTGATGGCAGCACATAATGTGACATTGCCACCACGCTGCCCAGGAACACCAACAATGGCCCGATGGCCAATCACATTACGGCCTCTCCTTCTCCTTTTGGTGAGATTAAACCCAGCTTCATCCATGTAGATGTATTGATGGGGTCTTTCCATTGCATCCAGTTGAAAAACCCTCTGTAGAAATAGATATAGTTTTGTAAGTGATACGGAAAAAGTGATTTAGGCCACTACAGTAAATCACTACTTAGAGTAATCAACATTGAATGTGTCTGGATATATGCCAACCTGTACATACTGGAATCTTTGCTCTTTGACTCTGTCTGAGTTGCGATCAAAGGGCACTCTGTATAGCTGTTTCATGCGCAGTCTGTTGCGCTTGAGGACGCGATCAACAGTAGAGAGGCTGACACTGTTGATACCCTCAAAATTTAAATGGTCCTCAATGATCTTCTGCTGAATTTTGCTCAGTTTAATGGCATTGTTCTCACGGACCATATCAACAATTAGGGTCTCTTGGTGTGGGGAGAACATACCTGTCCTCCCACCCCCATGTGGCAGTCTTTCAATTCTACAAAAAGAGAACATGGAGTTACAAAAAATATACATGGAATACTAGGCCTACAAACAGTTAGACCAACCCTCCATTACAATACTACAGTACATTGGTACAGTGATGTACTGAAACATATATTTACTTACAGTATACTGTGGTACAGTATATAGTATGTCATACAGTAATTGCTGTCAACATTTACATACTGTACTATAATGTCAAAAAAAGGTAATTACCTGTTCTCTTCTCTAAATCTTCGGATTATGGTGGACACAGTGAATCTACTGATGTTTGGTTGTACCCTTTGTCCAGCCTCCCTCATGCTCATACCATGGACAAGAACATGGTCAATCACAGTAGCTCTGATTTCATCAAATATTACTGTTCTTTGTCTTCGCTGACCACCTCGACCACCTCGACCTCCTCTCACACGAACTCTTCCTCTCAGATTTCTATCCATTGTAGGGCCTCACAAACCAGTGCTCTCTGTATATGTTCCCTCACATCATTAGCCACAAGTGTGATCAATTTTGAGTTGTTGTGTTCAAGTGGTGACACCTGTGCTCTAATTGTGTTTGACTTTTGTCACCTGTGCTCACCATTATGCAGCACGGGTGCATCACAATGAAAATGTGTTGGCAAGTTATGTCTAAACAGGTGAAAAGTGCTTATGGTTTTGCCAAAAGAGTGATTGATTCAATCAGTGGGTTCAGGCAACTGAGCATTTGGTTCAGACAATAGGGTTTAGTGTTTTAGCAATTGAGAAAAACTGTAATAATAATAATAATAATAATAATAATAATAATAATAATAATTATTATTATTATTATTATTATTATTATTATTATAATACATGAGGTTATAATAGATTTGGCATTCAACAATACTGGTGTAAATGGCCGGTACTCCCTCCAAATCAGGGTTTATCACCAGACCTGAGTCATTACACACAGGATTAATTAATTATCAGATCATTATAAGCACAGCAATGTATTAGGGAATGTATTTCTCAGTGACACGCGAGGCGACCACAAAGGATAAAAATATGAGTGCAACAATAGAACAAGAATATATAATCTGGTAATGCAACATCTAGACATTGGCTGAAGGAAATCCTAGACAGAAGAAGCAATGGATGTTGCACTTATTTCTCCAGATGGAGACATCATTTCAATGGATTTCTATGAGCAAGCAAAGAGAGTAAATAAAAGCTGGAGGGAGAACACTACGCCCTCTTTGAAGAGTTCCTTTGAACTGACAAACCGGGGAAAGCAAATGAACGGAAAGGCGGATTACCATGTTGCAAATCTCTCCAAGTTGCTGCATTCATTTTCCTAAAGCTCACCTTGAGAGGGAAAGCTGCTTGCGGTTGGATTTTCTCAATTTCTTGCTTGGCGGAACAGGTGTATTTACCTTGGTGATTGTATTCCTCATCCAATTCATAATGTGATTAAATATTAATACAATTCAGAATTCGAGGGGAGGCAGATCGGCAAAATTATCTAAGCAGCAATATTGTGGAATCGCTTTCTGCACTCCTAGACTTTTTCCTTAACCTTATAAAGCAAGGAAAACGTTAAAAGGGAAATCATCCTAAATACAGCTTGCATAAAAAAGTGTTCAGAAGTAAAAATGCGTATCAAAGTCAACGATAAAAACGTGGGTATTTTTCACTGTTGTGATCTCCATTCACATCGACTTGGATTTGTTTAGCTCCTGGCAGAGATCTCCAAGCCAAGCAACTGTTTAGTGGTATATTCAAAGCAAAGCTCCCTGTATGAGCACTATGAGCACTAGACGTTGTGCATCCTTGGGCAGCGGCTGCAAACAATAGAGCCTACCCATAAGTCATAGTCAAACAGTAATTACAAGGGCCATATACTGGCAGAAACAGCACTGATTGACTCCTCATGGTTATTAACATCAAGGTAGAAGGACGATGATTCAAAGAAAGATAAATATTATATTTCTATGCGATGAGGCATGTTCTGCACATGTTGTGCACTCTGAGCGACCACCTGAGTGCCACAGGGCAGCAGATGTGACTAGATGAGTAGGTGTAATAATTACTTTCAAAGGCCACAGATCAGCTTCTTATGTTTAATAGACCTGTCCTGGCTTTCAGAGATGGTACGTCATAGTAGAGTATTAGTGGATCCAAGCCATAATCAATATCAAGTGAGCTTTTATATTAAATCACACAACATGATGTGTTGAATATGACACAGATGACCCCCTATAAACAATGACATTATAGAGTTAGGCTCTAGTTATGAGTCCACTTATTACGGTGTTAACTTAACATCAATTATTGTCAATTCACTTCACCCTGAGACCAGTCAATCAAATACTATGCAGGAGACAGTTAGCTGTCAGACAGTCTCATTGAAAGTAACATACGACTGACAGTAATCAAATCCTCAAGGACATTAAGAGAGTAGCTGCTATATCGCCTGTTAACTATGATAATCCCTTAACTGGCCCGAACCATACCATTTATCATGTACAGGAGCCCAGCTTTTGTCGGGAGCGATCAATTACAGCATAAATCATTTAGTCTGGCAAGCACAACTAACTTGACTGTCTTTTTTTGAAAGTGAACTTAAGTAGGGAATGTGCAACGTAAGTTCCACCCTAACTTATTTTGGGGTGACAATAGCAGTTTTACTTATAAGCAGAAGAGAATTAGCCTTTAACATGTACTCTGTGGTAGGACTCTAGTGACTTAGTGGCAGGACTTGCATGTAATCACCTAGAAAGGAGTTGATATTGAGCTGTAGTAGGTGTTTTACCATAGAATAATGAAGTCACCATGTAGGCAAAGATGATTGGTCCAGATTCAAATCTAGCAAACTCAAACTCAGTACAGTAAATTACAACTTGCACACTATGCCCCCTGGACAGTACAGTACACAGTAATGTAAGGCATGTATATTGTGACAAAGTGGAAACTCCTCCCCGACCGGGGTGCAAACTCACAACCCTCTGCACCATAACACAAATACTCAAGAAGCACCAGCCGAGGCATTTCTGGATCAGGGACAACAGTATTTCTAGGTCTCAGGAAGGCAGCAGCGATGCGCTTAGCCATCTGCTACATATGCGACATGTATGGTTCATTCTAAATACCACATTGGATTAATGCCAGTCCCACCACTCCCTTCAAATTCAAGACATCTGTATACCGAGGGAGAAAAACATAATTAAGTCAAAGGACTACTTCAAATCCACGAATTGGATTATAAAAGTTGAAATAATTTATTTTATTTTATTTGACTATTTAAAATATGTAAAGAAGCCACACCAGGCAACTTGGAATCCCAATCCCTTACAGGGAACCCATCTGGCTTGCCCACGTCTACTGGAGCAGGTAAACAACTGTTTACCAAATTATGCTAATAAACTTGCTGCAGAAAGAACAGTGCAAATACCCATTAAAAGCCTCCGGGGCCTAAAGGCGAATAAATAAAGTCATGCAATGAGCTACAACAAAAGGACTGGTGAGAACGGGGAAGAGGTTCCTAAGCAACTGCTGCAGAGACGCCATGGGGGGACGGTGGTGGGCCTATTGAGACCTGATCATTACGAGAGCTCCCTATTCAATCTCCAAACAGGCCTTCAGTTCACCACATTAGGCCCAAATTAACTAGCATGCATGCTGAATTATGTTCGAGTCTTGCCAAGACACACTTTCTGGGAAATATCGACTTAATGCATGATTCGGGCCTTATAAGACAATAGCTGGTGATTTCCACCGGCACCATTGGAGGCTTACAGGGAAATTCACCCACTTTTCAACCTCATTTTCATTATCTCCAGCACAATACCAGTGTCTACATACAGTGAGGGAAAAAAGTATTTGATCCCCTGCTGATTTTGTACGTTTGCCCACTGACAAAGAAATTATCAGTCTATAATTTTAATGGTAGGTTTATTTGAACAGTGAGAGACAGAATAACAACAACAAAAATCCAGAAAAATGCATGTCAAAAATGTTATAAATTGATTTGCATTTTAATGAGGGAAATAAGTATTTGACCCCTCTGCAAAACATGACTTAGTACTTGGTGGCAAAACCCTTGTTGGCAATCACAGAGGTCAGATATTTCTTGTAGTTGGCCACCAGGTTTGCACACATCTCAGGAGGGATTTTGTCCCACTCCTCTTTGCAGATCATTAAGGTTTCGAGCCTGACGTTTGGCAACTCAAACCTTCAGCTCCCTCCACAGATTTTCTATGGGATAAAGGTCTGGAGACTGGCCACTCCAGGACCTTAATGTGCTTGTTCTTGAGTCTCTTGGTCTCACACTGTTCAAATAAACCTACCATAAAAATTATAGAATGATCATTTCTTTGTCAGTGGGCAAATATACAAAATCAGCAGGGGATGAAATACTTTTTTCCCTCACTGTACATGCATGTGAAAATATGTAAAGTTAAAAGGTTCTACCCGATGACATCATCAAAAGTTAAGACACTTTAAAAACAATAATTTTCAAACACTATGAGATTCACAGTGATGTGGGGAGCAAGAAAATACCCTCCCTCTTGCAAGAAACTCGTTGCAGGTTTTGAAAATCAACGTTTTTCTTACTTTTTATCATACCCTTCGATGAAACAAAGAAGCATGCTTGAGGACATTTCTTATTATATTTCAAACCACGGATAATAGAAACGCGCTGTTTTCATATATGTAGACACTGGTATTGTGCTGGAGATAATGAATGTGATGTTGAAAAGTGGCGGAATTGCCCTTTAAAACCTTTACATAGCAATTTTGAAGGCAGAAAAAAGTGGAAATGTCAGATAATGTCAAAATAACAGTAATGCGGCCCTTTTTGAAATTGTTATTTATGTTGACTGCCTTGGTCTTGTAATAAAGTTAGTCAAACAGCAGCTCTGTCTAAACTAATAATACATCAAGTGATGCATGGAGGAGATTTGTGTCTATTACTGTCTCAGAGAAAGAGCGAAGGAAGATCCTCCTATATCTATCCAATGCATTTAAACAGTACATCCAAAATCATAGAGGACTTTATATGGCCTGTATTCTGTGAGATACCGCAGGGTTGTCAGATAGTGACATTTTTCTTTACCACAACTGCAGAGCAGATGTCATGGACTTAACATAGGTGCTATATCCTGATTTCTAAATGTATTCATCGTTATTCCAAAGTACTTGACAAACAGCAATTGAATGTAGGCGAGATATGGCAGAGACGTATGAGAAGTTATAAAAGAAAAAAACATGAATTTGTCATGTTCTTAGAAGAGTTGGGGGAAAAACAGTCCTATTCAGTACATATTCATGATTCATTAGTTGCCTCTGTAATTTGCCTCTACACTGCATAAAAAAATTGTATTAAATGGTAAAACTATTCAAATGGACTGTTATTCAAAGAGCCTTTATCCAAATAGACTGTTATTCAGAGAGTCTATATCCAAATGGACTGTTATTCAGAGAGTCTATATCCAAATGGACTGTTATTCACAGAGTGTTAATCCCAATGGACTGTTACTCAGAGAGAGTCTTTATCCAAATGGACTGTTATTTAGAGAGTCTTTATCCAAAAGGACTGTTATTAATAGAGTCTTTCTCCAAATGGACTGTTATTCATGTCTTCATCCAAATTGACTGTATTTCAAAGATAGTCATTATCGAAATGGACTGGTATTCAAAGAGTCTTTATCCAAATGGACTGTTATTCAGAGAGGCTTTATCCAAATTGACTGTTATTCATAGAGTATTTATCCAAATGGACTATTATTCAGAGAGTCTTTATCCAAATGGACTGTTATTCATAGAGAGTCTTTATCCAAATGGACTGTTATTCATAGAGGCTTTATAACAAATTGACTGTTATTCATAGAGAGTCTTATCCAAATGGACTGTTATTCATAGAGTCTTTATCCAAATTGACTGTTATTCATAGAGTCTTTATCCAAATTGAATGTTATTCATACAGTCTTTATCCAAATGGAATGTTATTCATAGAATCTTTATCCAAATGGACTGTTATTTAGAGAGTCTATATTGAAATGGACTGATATTCATAGAGATTATATCCAAATAGACTGTTATTCATAGAGTCTTTATCCAAATTGACTGTTATTTATAGAGAGTCTTAATCCAAATGGACTGTTATTCATAGAGTCTTTATCTAAGTGGACCGTTATTCATAGTCTTTATCCAAATGGACTGTTATTCAGAGTCTTTATCCAAATGGAATGATATTCAGAGATAGTCATTATCGAACTGGACAGTTATTCATAGAGTCTTTCTCCAAATGGACTGTTATTCATAGTCTTTATCCAAATGGACTGTTATTCATAGAATCTTTATCCAAATGGACTGTTATTCAGAGAGTCTTTATCCAAATGGACTGTTATTCATAGAGAGTCTTTATACAAACGTTCTGTTATTCATAGTGTCTTCATCTAAATGGACTGTTATTCATAGAGTCTTTATCTAAGTGGACTGTAATTCAGAGAGTCTTTATCAAAATTGATTGTTATTCAGAGAGTATTTTTCAAAATTGACTGTTATTCAGAGAGTCTTTATCCAAATGGTTTGTAATTCAGAGAGTCTTTATCCAAACGGACTGTTATTCAGAATTTTTATCCAAATGGACTGTTATTCAGAGATAGTAATTATCGAACTGGACTGTTATTCATAGGGTCTTTATCGAAATGGACTGTTATTTAGAGAGTCTTTATCCAAATGGACTGTTATTCATAGTGTTTTTATCCAAATTGACTGTTTTCAGAGTGTCTTTAACCAAATAGACTGTTATTCAGAGAGTCATTATCCAAGTGGAATGTTACTCATAGTCTTTATCCAAATGGACTGTTATTCAGAGAGTCTTTATCAAAATTGATTGTTATTCAGAGAGTATTTTTCAAAATTGACTGTTATTCAGAGAGTCTTTATCCAAATGGTTTGTAATTCAGAGAGTCTTTATCCAAATGGACTGTTATTCATAGAGAGTCTTTATCCAAACGTTCTGTTATTCATAGTCTTCATCTAAATGGACTGTTATTCATAGAGTCTTTATCTAAGTGGACTGTTATTCAGAGAGTCTTTATCCAAATGAAGTGTTATTCATAGACGTTATCCAAACGGACTGTTATTCAGAGTTTTTATCCAAATGAACTGTTATTCAGAGATAGTCATTATCGAACTGGACTGTTATTCATAGGGTCTTTATCGAAATGGACTGTTATTTAGAGAGTCTTTATCCAAATGGACTGTTATTCATAGAGTCTTTATCCAAATGGACTGTTTTCAGAGTGTCTTTAACCAAATGGACTGTTATTCAGAGAGTCATTATCCGAGTGGAATGTTACTCATAGTCTTTATCCAAATGGACTGTTATTCATAGAGTCTTTATCAAAATTGATTGTTATTCAGAGAGTATTTTTCAAAATTGACTGTTATTCAGAGAGTCTTTATCCAAATGGTTTGTAATTCATAGTCTTCATCTAAATGGACTGTTATTCATAGAGTCTTTATCTAAGTGGACTGTTATTCAGAGAGTCTTTATCCAAATTAAGTGTTATTCATAGTCTTTATCCAAACGGACTGTTATTCAGAGTCTTTATCCAAATGGACTGTTATTCAGAGATAGTCATTATCGAACTGGACTGTTATTCATAGTGTCTTTATCCAAATGGACTGTTATTCATAGAGTGTATATCCAAATAGACTGTTATTCATAGAGTCTTTATACAAATGGACTGTTTTCAGAGTGTCTTTAACCAAATGGACTGTTATTCAAATTGTCATTATCCAAGTGGAATGTTATTCAGAGATAGTCATTATCGAACTGGACTGTTATTCATAGTGTCTTTATCCAAATGGACTGTTATTCATAGAGTGTATATCCAAATAGACTGTTATTCATAGAGTCTTTATACAAATGGACTGTTTTCAGAGTGTCTTTAACCAAATGGACTGTTATTCAAATTGTCATTATCCAAGTGGAATGTTACTCATAGTCTTTATCCAAATGGACTGTTATTCAGAGAGTCTTTATCAAAATTGATTGTTATTCAGAGAGTATTTTTCAAAATTGACTGTTATTCAGAGAGTCTTTATCCAAATGGTTTGTAATTCAGAGAGTCTTTATCCAAACGGACTGTTATTCAGAGTTTTTATCCAAATGGACTGTTATTCAGAGATAGTCATTATCGAACTGGACTGTTATTCATAGGGTCTTTATCGAAATGGACTGTTATTTAGAGAGTCTTTATCCAAATGGACTGTTTTCAGAGTGTCTTTAACCAAATAGACTGTTATTCAGAGAGTCATTATCCAAGTGGAATGTTACTCATAGTCTTTATCCAAATGGACTGTTATTCAGATAGTCTTTATCAAAATTGATTGTTATTCAGAGAGTATTTTTCAAAATTGACTGTTATTCAGAGAGTCTTTATCCAAATGGTTTGTAATTCAGAGTCTTTATCCAAATGGACTGTTATTCATAGAGAGTCTTTATCCAAACGTTCTGTTATTCATAGTCTTCATCTAAATGGACTGTTATTCATAGTCTTTATCGAAGTGGACTGTTATTCAGAGTCTTTATCCAAATGAAGTGTTATTCATAGACTTTATCCAAACGGACTGTTATTCAGAGTCTTTATCCAAATGGACTGTTATTCATAGAGTGTATATCCAAATAGACTGTTATTCATAGAGTCTTTATCCAAATTAACTGTAATTTATAGAGAGTCTTTATCCAAATGGACTGTTATTAATAGAGTCTTTATCCAAATGGACTGTTACTCAGAGAGAATCTTTATCCAAATGGACTGTTATTTAGAGAGTCTTTATCCAAAATGACTGTTATTCATAGAGTCTTTCTCCAAATGGACTGTTATTCATGTCTTCATCCAAATTGACTGTTTTTCAAAGAGAGTCATTATCGAAATGGACTGGTATTCAAAGAGTCTTTATCCAAATGTACTGTTATTCAGAGAGGCTTTATCCAAATTGACTGTTATTCATAGAGTCTTTATCCAAATGGACTATAATTCAGAGAGTCTTTATCCAAATGGACTGTTATTCATAGAGAGTCTTTATCCAAATGGACTGTTATTCATAGAGGCTTTATCCAAATTGACTGTTATTCATAGAGAGTCTTATCCAAATGGACTGTTATTCATAGAATCTTTATCCAAATGGACTGTTATTTAGAGAGTCTTTATTGAAATGGACTGATATTCATAGAGATTATATCCAAATAGACTGTTATTCATAGAGTCTTTATCCAAATTGACTGTTATTTATAGAGAGTCTTTATCCAAATGGACTGTTATTAATAGAGTCTTTATCCAAATGGACTGTTACTCAGAGAGAATCTTTATCCAAAAAGACTGTTATTTAGAGAGGCTTTATCCAAAAGGACTGTTATTCGTAGAGTCTTTCTCCAAATGGACTGGTATTCATGTCTTCATCCAAATTGACTGTTTTTCAAAGAGAGTCATTATCGAAATGGACTGGTATTCAAAGAGTCTTTATCCAAATGTACTGTTATTCAGAGAGGCTTTATCCAAATTGACTGTTTTTCATAGCGTCTTTATCCAAATGGACTGTTATTCATAGAGAGTCTTTATCCAAATGGACTGTTATTCATAGAGGTTTTATCCAAATTGACTGTTATTCATAGAGAGTCTTTATCCAAATGGACTGTTATGCATAGAGTCTTTATCCAAATTGACTGTTATTCATAGAGTCTTTATCCAAATTGAATGTTATTCACAGAGTCTTTATCCAAATGGAATGTTATTCATAGAATTTTTATCCAAATGGACTGTTATTTAGAGAGTCTTTATTGAAATGGACTGATATTCATAGCGAGTATATCTAAATAGACTGTTATTCATAAAGTCTTTATCCAAATGGACTGTTATTCATAGAGAGTCTTTATCCAAATGGACTGTTATTCATAGAGGCTTTATCCAAATTGACTGTTATTCATAGAGAGTCTTTATCCAAATGGACTGTTATTCATAGAGTCTTTATCCAAATTGACTGTTATTCATAGAGTCTTTATCCAAATTGAATGTTATTCATAGAGTCTTTATCCAAATGGAAAGTTATTCATAGAATGTTTATCCAAATGGAATGTTATTCATAGAATCTTTATCCAAATGGACTGTTATTTAGAGAGTCTTTATTGAAATGGACTGATATTCATAGAGAGTATATCCAAATAGACTGTTATTCATAGAGGCTTTATCCAAATTGACTGTTATTTATAGAGAGTATTTATCCAAATGGACTGTTATTCATAGAGTCTTTATCTAAGTGGACTGTTATTCATAATCTTTATCCAAATGGACTGTTATTCAGAGTCTTTATCCAAATGGAATGATATTCAGAGGTAGTCATTATCGAACTGGACAGTTATTCATAGAGTCTTTCTCCAAATGGACTGTTATTCATAGTCTTTATCCAAATGGACTGTTATTCATAGAATCTTTATCCAAATGGACTGTTATTCAGAGAGTCTTTATCCAAATGGACGGTTATTCATAGAGAGTCTTTATCCAAACGTTCTGTTATTCATAGAGTATTCATCTAAATGGACTGTTATTCATAGAGTCTTTATCTAAGTGGACTGTTATTCAGAGAGTCTTTATCCAAATGAAGTGTTATTCATAGACTTTATCCAAACGGACTGTTATTCAGAGTTTTTATCCAAATGAACTGTTATTCATAGAGAGTCTCTATCCAAACGTTCTGTTATTCATAGTCTTCATCTAAATGGACTGTTATTCATAGTCTTTATCTAAGTGGACTGTTATTCAGAGAGTCTTTATCCAAATGAAGTGTTATTCATAGTCTTTATCCAAACGGACTGTTATTCAGAGTCTTTATCCAAATGGACTGTTATTCAGAGATAGTCATTATCGAACTGGACTGTTATTCATAGGGTCTTTATCCAAATGGACTGTTATTCATAGAGTGTATATCCAAATAGACTGTTATTCATAGAGTCTTTATACAAATTGACTGTTATTTATAGAGAGTCTTTATCCAAATGGACTGTTATTAATAGAGTCTTTATCCAAATGGAATGTTACTCAGAGAGAATCTTTATACAAATGGACTGTTATTTTGAGAGTCTTTATCCAAAAGGACTGTTATTCATAGAGTCTTTCTCCAAATGGACTGTTATTCATGTCTTCATCCAAATTGACTGTTTTTCAAAGAGATTCATTATCGAAATGGACTGGTATTCAAAGAGTCTTTATCCAAATGGACTGTTATTCAGAGAGGCTTTATCCAAATTGACTGTTATTCATAGAGTCTTTATCTAAGTGGACTGTTATTCATAGTCTTTATCCAAATGGACTGTTATTCAGAGTCTTTATCCAAATGGAATGATTTTCAGAGATAGTCATTATCGAACTGGACAGTTATTCATAGAGTCTTTCTCCAAATGGACTGTTATTCATAGTCTTTATCCAAATGGACTGTTATTCATAGAATCTTTATCCAAATGGAATGATATTCAGAGATAGTCATTATCGAACTGGACAGTTATTCATAGAGTCTTTCTCCAAATGGACTGTTATTCATAGTCTTTATCCAAATGGACTGTTATTCATAGAATCTTTATCCAAATGGACTGTTATTCAGAGAGTCTATTGAAATGGACTGATATTCATAGAGAGTATATCCAAATAGACTGTTATTCGTAGAGTCTTTATCCAAATTGACTGTTATTTATAGAGAGTCTTTATCCAAATGGACTGTTATTCATAGAGTCTTTATCTAAGTGGACTGTTATTCATAGTCTTTATCCAAATGGACTGTTATTCAGAGTCTTTATCCAAATGGACTGTTATTCATAGAATCTTTATCAAAATTGATTGTTATTCAGAGAGTCTTTTTCAAAATTGACTGTTATTCAGAGAGTCTTTATCCAAATGGTTTGTAATTCAGAGAGTCTTTATCCAAATTAACTGTTATTCAGAGAGTCTTTATCCAAATGGATTGTTATTCAGATAGTCTTTATCCAAATGGACTGTTATTCAGAGAGTCTTTATCCAAATGGACTGTTATTCAGAGAGGCTTTATCCAAAATGACTGTTATTTACAGAGTCTTTATCCAAATGGACTGTTATTCAGAGAGTCTTTATCCAAATGGATTGTTATTCAGATAGTCTTTATCCAAATTGACTGTTTTTCATAGACAGTCTTTATCCAAAGGGACTGTTAGTCATAGAGTCTTTATCCAAATGGAATGTTATTCATATAATCTTTACCCAAATTGACTGTTATTCAGAGAGTCTTTATTGAAATGGCCTGTTATTCATAGAGTGTATATCCAAATAGACTGTTATTCATAGAGTCTTTATCCAAAGGGACTGTTATTTATAGAGAGTCTTTATCCAAATGGACTGTTATTCATAGAGTCTTTATCTAAGTGGACTGTTATTCAGAGAGTCTTTATCCAAATGAACTGTTATTCACAGTCTTTATCCAAACGGACTGTTATTCAGAGTCTGTATTCAAATGGACTGTTATTCAGAGAGTCTTTATCCAAATGGACTGTTATTTAGAGAGTCTTTATCCAAATGGATTGTTATTCAGAGTTTCTATCCAAATGGACTTTTATTCAGAGTCTTTATCCAAATGGACTGTTATTCAGAGAGTCTTTATACAAAAGGACTGTTATTCGGACAGTCTTTATCCAAATGGACTGTTATTCATAGAGAGTCTTTATCCAAATGGACTGTTATTCATAGAGCCTTATCCAAATGAACTGTTATTCATAGAGAGTCTTTATCCAAATGGACTGGTATTCATAGAGTCTTTCTCCAAATGGACTATTATTCAGAGAGACTTTATCCAAATGGACTGTTATTCATAGAGTCTTTATCCAAATGGAATGTTATTCATATAATATTTACCCAAATTGACTGTTATTCAGAGAGTCTTTATCGAAATGGACTGTTATTTAGAGAGTCTTTATCCAAATGGACTGTTATTCATAGAGTCTTTATCCAAATGGACTGTTATTCAGAGAGTCTTTATAAAAATTGATTGTTATTCAGAGAGTATTTTTCAAAATTGACTGTTATTCAGAGAGTCTTTATCCTAATGGTTTGTAATTCAGAGAGTCTTTATCCAAATGGACTGTTATTCATAGAGAGTCTCTATCCAAACGTTCTGTTATTCATAGTCTTCATCTAAATGGACTGTTATTCATAGAGTCTTTATCTAAGTGGACTGTTATTCAGAGAGTCTTTATCCAAATGAAGTGTTATTCATAGTCTTTATCCAAACGGACTGTTATTCAGAGTCTTTATCCAAATGGACTGTTATTCAGAGATAGTCATTATCGAACTGGACTGTTATTCATAGGGTCTTTATCCAAATGGACTGTTATTCATAGAGTGTATATCCAAATAGACTGTTATTCATAGAGTCTTTATACAAATTGACTGTTATTTATAGAGAGTCTTTATCGAAATGGACTGTTATTTAGAGAGTCTTTATCCAAATGGACTGTTATTCATAGAGTCTTTATCCAAATGGACTGTTTTCAGAGTGTCTTTAACCAAATGGACTGTTATTCAGAGAGTCATTATCCAAGTGGAATGTTACTCATAGTCTTTATCCAAAGGGACTGTTATTCAGAGAGTCTTTATCAAAATTGGTTGTTATTCAGTGAGTATTTTTCAAAATTGACTGTTATTCAGAGAGTCTTTATCCAAATGGTTTGTAATTCAGAGAGTCTTTATCAAAATGGACTGTTATTCAGAGAGTGTTTATCCAAATTGACTGTTATTCAGAGAGTCTTTATCCAAATGGATTGTTATTCAGATAGTCTTTATCCAAATGGACTGTTATTCAGAGAGTCTTTATCCAAATGGACTGTTATTCAAAGAGAGTCATTATCGAAATGGACTGGTATTCAGAGAGTCTATATCCAAAAGGACTGTTATTTAGAGAGACTTTATCCAAATTGACTGTTATTCATAGAGTCTTTATCCAAATTGACTATTATTCAGAGAGTCTTTATCCAAATGGACTGTTATTCGTAGAGAGTCTTTATCCAAATGGAGTGTTATTCATAGATGCTTTATCCAAATTGACTGTTATTTATAGAGTCTTTATCCAAATGGAATGTTATTCATATAATCTTTACCCAAATTGACTGTTATTCAGAGAGTCTTTATTGAAATGATCTGTTATTCATAGAGTCTTTATCCAAATGGACTGTTATTCATAGAGTATTTATCCAAATGGGATGTTATTCATAGAATCTTTATCCAAATTGACTGTTATTCAGAGAGTCTTTATTGAAATGGACTGTTATTCATAGAGTGTATATCCAAATAAACTGTTATTCATAGAGTGTTTCTCCCAATGGACTGTTATTCATAGTGTATTTATCCAAATGGACTGTTTTCTGAGTGTCTTTAACCAAATGGACTGTCATTCAGAGAGTCATTATCCAAGTGGAATGTTACTCATAGTCTTTATCCAAATGGACTGTTAATCAGATAGTCTTTATCAAAATTGATTGTAATTCAGAGAGTCTTTTTCAAAATTGACTGTTATTCAGAGAGTCTTTACCCAAATGGTTTGTAATTCAGAGATGCTTTATCCAAATGGACTGTAATTCAGAGAGTCTTTATCAAAATTGATTGTTATTCAGAGAGTCTTTTTCAAAATTGACTGTTATTCGTAGAGAGTCTTTATCCAAATGGACTGTTATTCATAGATGCTTTATCCAAATTGACTGTTATTTATAGAGTCTTTATCCAAATGGAATGTTATTCATATAATCTTTACCCAAATTGACTGTTATTCAGAGAGTCTTTATTGAAATGATCTGTTATTCATAGAGTCTTTATCCAAATGGACTGTTATTCATAGAGTATTTATCCAAATGGGATGTTATTCATAGAATCTTTATCCAAATTGACTGTTATTCAGAGAGTCTTTATTGAAATGGACTGTTATTCATAGAGTGTATATCCAAATAGACTGTTATTCATAGAGTGTTTCTCCAAATGGACTGTTATTCATAGTGTATTTATCCAAATGGACTGTTTTCTGAGTGTCTTTAACCAAATGGACTGTCATTCAGAGAGTCATTATCCAAGTGGAATGTTACTCATAGTCTTTATCCAAATGGACTGTTAATCAGATAGTCTTTATCAAAATTGATTGTAATTCAGAGAGTCTTTTTCAAAATTGACTGTTATTCAGAGAGTCTTTACCCAAATGGTTTGTAATTCAGAGATGCTTTATCCAAATGGACTGTAATTCAGAGAGTCTTTATCAAAATTGATTGTTATTCAGAGAGTCTTTTTCAAAATTGACTGTTATTCAGAGAGTCTTTATCCAAATGGTTTGTAATTCAGAGAGTCTTTATCCAAATTAACTGTTATTCAGAGAGTCTTTATCCAAATGGATTGTTATTCAGATAGTCTTTATCCAAATGGACTGTTATTCAGAGAGTCTTTATCCAAATGGACTGTTATTCAGAGAGGCTTTATCCAAAATGACTGTTATTTACAGAGTCTTTATCCAAATGGACTGTTATTCAGAGAGTCTTTATCCAAATGGATTGTTATTCAGATAGTCTTTATCCAAATTGACTGTTTTTCATAGACAGTCTTTATCCAAAGTGACTGTTAGTCATAGATGCTTTATCCAAATTGACTGTTATTCATAGAGTCTTTATCCAAATGGAATGTTATTCATATAATCTTTACCCAAATTGACTGTTATTCAGAGAGTCTTTATTGAAATGGCCTGTTATTCATAGAGTGTATATCCAAATAGACTGTTATTCATAGAGTCTTTATCCAAAGGGACTGTTATTTATAGAGAGTCTTTATCCAAATGGACTGTTATTCATAGAGTCTTTATCTAAGTGGACTGTTATTCAGAGAGTCTTTATCCAAATGAACTGTTATTCACAGTCTTTATCCAAACTGACTGTTATTCAGAATCTGTATTCAAATGGACTGTTATTCAGAGAGTCTTTATCCAAATGGACTGTTATTTAGAGAGTCTTTATCCAAATGGATTGTTATTCAGAGTTTCTATCCAAATGGACTGTTATTCAGAGTCTTTATCCAAATGGACTGTTATTCAGAGAGTCTTTATACAAAAGGACTGTTATTCGGACAGTCTTTATCCAAATGGACTGTTATTCATAGAGAGTCTTTATCCAAATGGACTGTTATTCATAGAGCCTTATCCAAATGAACTGTTATTCATAGAGAGTCTTTATCCAAATGGACTGGTATTCATAGAGTCTTTCTCCAAATGGACTATTATTCAGAGTGACTTTATCCAAATGGACTGTTATTCATAGAGGCTTTATCCAAATGGAATGTTATTCATATAATATTTACCCAAATTGACTGTTATTCAGAGAGTCTTTATCGAAATGGACTGTTATTTAGAGAGTCTTTATCCAAATGGACTGTTATTCATAGAGTCTTTATCCAAATGGACTGTTTTCAGAGTGTCTTTAACCAAATGGACTGTTATTCAGAGAGTCATTATCCGAGTGGAATGTTACTCATAGTCTTTATCCAAATTGACTGTTATTCAGAGAGTCTTTATCGAAATGGACTGTTATTTAGAGAGTCTTTATCCAAATGGACTGTTATTCATAGAGTCTTTATCCAAATGGACTGTTATTCAGAGAGTCTTTATAAAAATTGATTGTTATTCAGAGAGTATTTTTCAAAATGGACTGTTATTCATAGAGTCTTTATCCAAATGGACTGTTATTCAGAGAGTCTTTATCCTAATGGTTTGTAATTCAGAGAGTCTTTATCCAAATGGACTGTTATTCATAGAGAGTCTCTATCCAAACGTTCTGTTATTCATAGTCTTCATCTAAATGGACTGTTATTCATAGAGTCTTTATCTAAGTGGACTGTTATTCAGAGAGTCTTTATCCAAATGAAGTGTTATTCATAGTCTTTATCCAAACGGACTGTTATTCAGAGTCTTTATCCAAATGGACTGTTATTCAGAGATAGTCATTATCGAACTGGACTGTTATTCATAGGGTCTTTATCCAAATGGACTGTTATTCATAGAGTGTATATCCAAATAGACTGTTATTCATAGAGTCTTTATACAAATTGACTGTTATTTATAGAGAGTCTTTATCGAAATGGACTGTTATTTAGAGAGTCTTTATCCAAATGGACTGTTATTCATAGAGTCTTTATCCAAATGGACTGTTTTCAGAGTGTCTTTAACCAAATGGACTGTTATTCAGAGAGTCATTATCCAAGTGGAATGTTACTCATAGTCTTTATCCAAAGGGACTGTTATTCAGAGAGTCTTTATCAAAATTGGTTGTTATTCAGTGAGTATTTTTCAAAATTGACTGTTATTCAGAGAGTCTTTATCCAAATGGTTTGTAATTCAGAGAGTCTTTATCAAAATGGACTGTTATTCAGAGAGTGTTTATCCAAATTGACTGTTATTCAGAGAGTCTTTATCCAAATGGATTGTTATTCAGATAGTCTTTATCCAAATGGACTGTTATTCAGAGAGTCTTTATCCAAATGGACTGTTATTCAAAGAGAGTCATTATCGAAATGGACTGGTATTCAGAGAGTCTATATCCAAAAGGACTGTTATTTAGAGAGACTTTATCCAAATTGACTGTTATTCATAGAGTCTTTATCCAAATTGACTATTATTCAGAGAGTCTTTATCCAAATGGACTGTTATTCGTAGAGAGTCTTTATCCAAATGGACTGTTATTCATAGATGCTTTATCCAAATTGACTGTTATTTATAGAGTCTTTATCCAAATGGAATGTTATTCATATAATCTTTACCCAAATTGACTGTTATTCAGAGAGTCTTTATTGAAATGATCTGTTATTCATAGAGTCTTTATCCAAATGGACTGTTATTCATAGAGTATTTATCCAAATGGGATGTTATTCATAGAATCTTTATCCAAATTGACTGTTATTCAGAGAGTCTTTATTGAAATGGACTGTTATTCATAGAGTGTATATCCAAATAGACTGTTATTCATAGAGTGTTTCTCCAAATGGACTGTTATTCATAGTGTATTTATCCAAATGGACTGTTTTCTGAGTGTCTTTAACCAAATGGACTGTCATTCAGAGAGTCATTATCCAAGTGGAATGTTACTCATAGTCTTTATCCAAATGGACTGTTAATCAGAGAGTCTTTATCAAAATTGATTGTAATTCAGAGAGTCTTTTTCAAAATTGACTGTTATTCAGAGAGTCTTTACCCAAATGGTTTGTAATTCAGAGATGCTTTATCCAAATGGACTGTAATTCAGAGAGTCTTTATCAAAATTGATTGTTATTCAGAGAGTCTTTTTCAAAATTGACTGTTATTCAGAGAGTCTTTATCCAAATGGTTTGTAATTCAGAGAGTCTTTATCCAAATTAACTGTTATTCAGAGAGTCTTTATCCAAATGGATTGTTATTCAGATAGTCTTTATCCAAATGGACTGTTATTCAGAGAGTCTTTATCCAAATGGACTGTTATTCAGAGAGGCTTTATCCAAAATGACTGTTATTTACAGAGTCTTTATCCAAATGGACTGTTATTCAGAGAGTCTTTATCCAAATGGATTGTTATTCAGATAGTCTTTATCCAAATTGACTGTTTTTCATAGACAGTCTTTATCCAAAGGGACTGTTAGTCATAGATGCTTTATCCAAATTGACTGTTATTCATAGAGTCTTTATCCAAATGGAATGTTATTCATATAATCTTTACCCAAATTGACTGTTATTCAGAGAGTCTTTATTGAAATGGCCTGTTATTCATAGAGTGTATATCCAAATAGACTGTTATTCATAGAGTCTTTATCCAAAGGGACTGTTATTTATAGAGAGTCTTTATCCAAATGGACTGTTATTCATAGAGTCTTTATCTAAGTGGACTGTTATTCAGAGAGTCTTTATCCAAATGAACTGTTATTCACAGTCTTTATCCAAACTGACTGTTATTCAGAGTCTGTATTCAAATGGACTGTTATTCAGAGAGTCTTTATCCAAATGGACTGTTATTTAGAGAGTCTTTATCCAAATGGATTGTTATTCAGAGTTTCTATCCAAATGGACTGTTATTCAGAGTCTTTATCCAAATGGACTGTTATTCAGAGAGTCTTTATACAAAAGGACTGTTATTCGGACAGTCTTTATCCAAATGGACTGCTATTCATAGAGAGTCTTTATCCAAATGGACTGTTATTCATAGAGCCTTATCCAAATGAACTATTATTCATAGAGAGTCTTTATCCAAATGGACTGGTATTCATAGAGTCTTTCTCCAAATGGACTATTATTCAGAGTGACTTTATCCAAATGGACTGTTATTCATAGAGTCTTTATCCAAATGGAATGTTATTCATATAATATTTACCCAAATTGACTGTTATTCAGAGAGTCTTTATCGAAATGGACTGTTATTTAGAGAGTCTTTATCCAAATGGACTGTTATTCATAGAGTCTTTATCCAAATGGACTGTTTTCAGAGTGTCTTTAACCAAATGGACTGTTATTCAGAGAGTCATTATCCGAGTGGAATGTTACTCATAGTCTTTATCCAAATTGACTGTTATTCAGAGAGTCTTTATCGAAATGGACTGTTATTTAGAGAGTCTTTATCCAAATGGACTGTTATTCATAGAGTATTTATCCAAATGGACTGTTATTCAGAGAGTCTTTATAAAAATTGATTGTTATTCAGAGAGTATTTTTCAAAATTGACTGTTATTCAGAGAGTCTTTATCCTAATGGTTTGTAATTCAGAGAGTCTTTATCCAAATGGACTGTTATTCATAGAGAGTCTCTATCCAAACGTTCTGTTATTCATAGTCTTCATCTAAATGGACTGTTATTCATAGAGTCTTTATCTAAGTGGACTGTTATTCAGAGAGTCTTTATCCAAATGAAGTGTTATTCATAGTCTTTATCCAAACGGACTGTTATTCAGAGTCTTTATCCAAATGGACTGTTATTCAGAGATAGTCATTATCGAACTGGACTGTTATTCATAGGGTCTTTATCCAAATGGACTGTTATTCATAGAGTGTATATCCAAATAGACTGTTATTCATAGAGTCTTTATACAAATTGACTGTTATTTATAGAGAGTCTTTATCGAAATGGACTGTTATTTAGAGAGTCTTTATCCAAATGGACTGTTATTCATAGAGTCTTTATCCAAATGGACTGTTTTCAGAGTGTCTTTAACCAAATGGACTGTTATTCAGAGAGTCATTATCCAAGTGGAATGTTACTCATAGTCTTTATCCAAAGGGACTGTTATTCAGAGAGTCTTTATCAAAATTGGTTGTTATTCAGTGAGTATTTTTCAAAATTGACTGTTATTCAGAGAGTCTTTATCCAAATGGTTTGTAATTCAGAGAGTCTTTATCAAAATGGACTGTTATTCAGAGAGTGTTTATCCAAATTGACTGTTATTCAGAGAGTCTTTATCCAAATGGATTGTTATTCAGATAGTCTTTATCCAAATGGACTGTTATTCAGAGAGTCTTTATCCAAATGGACTGTTATTCAAAGAGAGTCATTATCGAAATGGACTGGTATTCAGAGAGTCTATATCCAAAAGGACTGTTATTTAGAGAGACTTTATCCAAATTGACTGTTATTCATAGAGTCTTTATCCAAATTGACTATTATTCAGAGAGTCTTTATCCAAATGGACTGTTATTCGTAGAGAGTCTTTATCCAAATGGACTGTTATTCATAGATGCTTTATCCAAATTGACTGTTATTTATAGAGTCTTTATCCAAATGGAATGTTATTCATATAATCTTTACCCAAATTGACTGTTATTCAGAGAGTCTTTATTGAAATGATCTGTTATTCATAGAGTCTTTATCCAAATGGACTGTTATTCATAGAGTATTTATCCAAATGGGATGTTATTCATAGAATCTTTATCCAAATTGACTGTTATTCAGAGAGTCTTTATTGAAATGGACTGTTATTCATAGAGTGTATATCCAAATAGACTGTTATTCATAGAGTGTTTCTCCAAATGGACTGTTATTCATAGTGTATTTATCCAAATGGACTGTTTCTGAGTGTCTTTAACCAAATGGACTGTCATTCAGAGAGTCATTATCCAAGTGGAATGTTACTCATAGTCTTTATCCAAATGGACTGTTAATCAGAGAGTCTTTATCAAAATTGATTGTAATTCAGAGAGTCTTTTTCAAAATTGACTGTTATTCAGAGAGTCTTTACCCAAATGGTTTGTAATTCAGAGATGCTTTATCCAAATGGACTGTAATTCAGAGAGTCTTTATCAAAATTGATTGTTATTCAGAGAGTCTTTTTCAAAATTGACTGTTATTCAGAGAGTCTTTATCCAAATGGTTTGTAATTCAGAGAGTCTTTATCCAAATTAACTGTTATTCAGAGAGTCTTTATCCAAATGGATTGTTATTCAGATAGTCTTTATCCAAATGGACTGTTATTCAGAGAGTCTTTATCCAAATGGACTGTTATTCAGAGAGGCTTTATCCAAAATGACTGTTATTTACAGAGTCTTTATCCAAATGGACTGTTATTCAGAGAGTCTTTATCCAAATGGATTGTTATTCAGATAGTCTTTATCCAAATTGACTGTTTTTCATAGACAGTCTTTATCCAAAGGGACTGTTAGTCATAGATGCTTTATCCAAATGGAATGTTATTCATATAATCTTTACCCAAATTGACTGTTATTCAGAGAGTCTTTATTGAAATGGCCTGTTATTCATAGAGTGTATATCCAAATAGACTGTTATTCATAGAGTCTTTATCCAAAGGGACTGTTATTTATAGAGAGTCTTTATCCAAATGGACTGTTATTCATAGAGTCTTTATCTAAGTGGACTGTTATTCAGAGAGTCTTTATCCAAATGAACTGTTATTCACAGTCTTTATCCAAACTGACTGTTATTCAGAGTCTGTATTCAAATGGACTGTTATTCAGAGAGTCTTTATCCAAATGGACTGTTATTTAGAGAGTCTTTATCCAAATGGATTGTTATTCAGAGTTTCTATCCAAATGGACTGTTATTCAGAGTCTTTATCCAAATGGACTGTTATTCAGAGAGTCTTTATACAAAAGGACTGTTATTCGGACAGTCTTTATCCAAATGGACTGTTATTCATAGAGAGTCTTTATCCAAATGGACTGTTATTCATAGAGCCTTATCCAAATGAACTGTTATTCATAGAGAGTCTTTATCCAAATGGACTGGTATTCATAGAGTCTTTCTCCAAATGGACTATTATTCAGAGTGACTTTATCCAAATGGACTGTTATTCATAGAGTCTTTATCCAAATGGAATGTTATTCATATAATATTTACCCAAATTGACTGTTATTCAGAGAGTCTTTATCGAAATGGACTGTTATTTAGAGAGTCTTTATCCAAATGGACTGTTATTCATAGAGTCTTTATCCAAATGGACTGTTTTCAGAGTGTCTTTAACCAAATGGACTGTTATTCAGAGAGTCATTATCCGAGTGGAATGTTACTCATAGTCTTTATCCAAATTGACTGTTATTCAGAGAGTCTT
Source organism: Coregonus lavaretus (assembly GCF_964263955.1). NCBI lineage: Eukaryota > Metazoa > Chordata > Actinopteri > Salmoniformes > Salmonidae > Coregonus > Coregonus lavaretus. The sequence goes on from NC_140019.1 coordinate 25,127,574, forward strand.
TATCGAAATGGACTGTTATTTAGAGAGTCTTTATCCAAATGGACTGTTATTCATAGAGTATTTATCCAAATGGACTGTTATTCAGAGAGTCTTTATAAAAATTGATTGTTATTCAGAGAGTATTTTTCAAAATTGACTGTTATTCAGAGAGTCTTTATCCTAATGGTTTGTAATTCAGAGAGTCTTTATCCAAATGGACTGTTATTCATAGAGAGTCTCTATCCAAACGTTCTGTTATTCATAGTCTTCATCTAAATGGACTGTTATTCATAGAGTCTTTATCTAAGTGGACTGTTATTCAGAGAGTCTTTATCCAAATGAAGTGTTATTCATAGTCTTTATCCAAACGGACTGTTATTCAGAGTCTTTATCCAAATGGACTGTTATTCAGAGATAGTCATTATCGAACTGGACTGTTATTCATAGGGTCTTTATCCAAATGGACTGTTATTCATAGAGTGTATATCCAAATAGACTGTTATTCATAGAGTCTTTATCCAAATGGACTGTTTTCAGAGTGTCTTTAACCAAATGGACTGTTATTCAGAGAGTCATTATCCAAGTGGAATGTTACTCATAGTCTTTATCCAAAGGGACTGTTATTCAGAGAGTCTTTATCAAAATTCGTTGTTATTCAGTGAGTATTTTTCAAAATTGACTGTTATTCAGAGAGTCTTTATCCAAATGGTTTGTAATTCAGAGAGTCTTTATCAAAATGGACTGTTATTCAGAGAGTGTTTATCCAAATTGACTGTTATTCAGAGAGTCTTTATCCAAATGGATTGTTATTCAGATAGTCTTTATCCAAATGGACTGTTATTCAGAGAGTCTTTATCCAAATGGACTGTTATTCAAAGAGAGTCATTATCGAAATGGACTGGTATTCAGAGAGTCTATATCCAAAAGGACTGTTATTTAGAGAGACTTTATCCAAATTGACTGTTATTCATAGAGTCTTTATCCAAATTGACTATTATTCAGAGAGTCTTTATCCAAATGGACTGTTATTCGTAGAGAGTCTTTATCCAAATGGACTGTTATTCATAGATGCTTTATCCAAATTGACTGTTATTTATAGAGTCTTTATCCAAATGGAATGTTATTCATATTATCTTTACCCAAATTGACTGTTATTCAGAGAGTCTTTATTGAAATGATCTGTTATTCATAGAGTCTTTATCCAAATGGACTGTTATTCATAGAGTATTTATCCAAATGGGATGTTATTCATAGAATCTTTATCCAAATTGACTGTTATTCAGAGAGTCTTTATTGAAATGGACTGTTATTCATAGAGTGTATATCCAAATAGACTGTTATTCATAGAGTGTTTCTCCAAATGGACTGTTATTCATAGTGTATTTATCCAAATGGACTGTTTTCTGAGTGTCTTTAACCAAATGGACTGTCATTCAGAGAGTCATTATCCAAGTGGAATGTTACTCATAGTCTTTATCCAAATGGACTGTTAATCAGAGAGTCTTTATCAAAATTGATTGTAATTCAGAGAGTCTTTTTCAAAATTGACTGTTATTCAGAGAGTCTTTACCCAAATGGTTTGTAATTCAGAGATGCTTTATCCAAATGGACTGTAATTCAGAGAGTCTTTATCAAAATTGATTGTTATTCAGAGAGTCTTTTTCAAAATTGACTGTTATTCAGAGAGTCTTTATCCAAATGGTTTGTAATTCAGAGAGTCTTTATCCAAATTAACTGTTATTCAGAGAGTCTTTATCCAAATGGATTGTTATTCAGATAGTCTTTATCCAAATGGACTGTTATTCAGAGAGTCTTTATCCAAATGGACTGTTATTCAGAGAGGCTTTATCCAAAATGACTGTTATTTACAGAGTCTTTATCCAAATGGACTGTTATTCAGAGAGTCTTTATCCAAATGGATTGTTATTCAGATAGTCTTTATCCAAATTGACTGTTTTTCATAGACAGTCTTTATCCAAAGGGACTGTTAGTCATAGATGCTTTATCCAAATTGACTGTTATTCATAGAGTCTTTATCCAAATGGAATGTTATTCATATAATCTTTACCCAAATTGACTGTTATTCAGAGAGTCTTTATTGAAATGGCCTGTTATTCATAGAGTGTATATCCAAATAGACTGTTATTCATAGAGTCTTTATCCAAAGGGACTGTTATTTATATAGAGTCTTTATCCAAATGGACTGTTATTCATAGAGTCTTTATCTAAGTGGACTGTTATTCAGAGAGTCTTTATCCAAATGAACTGTTATTCACAGTCTTTATCCAAACTGACTGTTATTCAGAGTCTGTATTCAAATGGACTGTTATTCAGAGAGTCTTTATCCAAATGGACTGTTATTTAGAGAGTCTTTATCCAAATGGATTGTTATTCAGAGTTTCTATCCAAATGGACTGTTATTCAGAGTCTTTATCCAAATGGACTGTTATTCAGAGAGTCTTTATACAAAAGGACTGTTATTCGGACAGTCTTTATCCAAATGGACTGTTATTCATAGAGAGTCTTTATCCAAATGGACTGTTATTCATAGAGCCTTATCCAAATGAACTGTTATTCATAGAGAGTCTTTATCCAAATGGACTGGTATTCATAGAGTCTTTCTCCAAATGGACTATTATTCAGAGTGACTTTATCCAAATGGACTGTTATTCATAGAGTCTTTATCCAAATGGAATGTTATTCATATAATATTTACCCAAATTGACTGTTATTCAGAGAGTCTTTATCGAAATGGACTGTTATTTAGAGAGTCTTTATCCAAATGGACTGTTATTCATAGAGTCTTTATCCAAATGGACTGTTTTCAGAGTGTCTTTAACCAAATGGACTGTTATTCAGAGAGTCATTATCCGAGTGGAATGTTACTCATAGTCTTTATCCAAATTGACTGTTATTCAGAGAGTCTTTATCGAAATGGACTGTTATTTAGAGAGTCTTTATCCAAATGGACTGTTATTCATAGAGTATTTATCCAAATGGACTGTTATTCAGAGAGTCTTTATAAAAATTGATTGTTATTCAGAGAGTATTTTTCAAAATTGACTGTTATTCAGAGAGTCTTTATCCTAATGGTTTGTAATTCAGAGAGTCTTTATCCAAATGGACTGTTATTCATAGAGAGTCTCTATCCAAACGTTCTGTTATTCATAGTCTTCATCTAAATGGACTTTTATTCATAGAGTCTTTATCTAAGTGGACTGTTATTCAGAGAGTCTTTATCCAAATGAAGTGTTATTCATAGTCTTTATCCAAACGGACTGTTATTCAGAGTCTTTATCCAAATGGACTGTTATTCAGAGATAGTCATTATCGAACTGGACTGTTATTCATAGGGTCTTTATCCAAATGGACTGTTATTCATAGAGTGTATATCCAAATAGACTGTTATTCATAGAGTCTTTATCCAAATGGACTGTTTTCAGAGTGTCTTTAACCAAATGGACTGTTATTCAGAGAGTCATTATCCAAGTGGAATGTTACTCATAGTCTTTATCCAAAGGGACTGTTATTCAGAGAGTCTTTATCAAAATTGGTTGTTATTCAGTGAGTATTTTTCAAAATTGACTGTTATTCAGAGAGTCTTTATCCAAATGGTTTGTAATTCAGAGAGTCTTTATCAAAATGGACTGTTATTCAGAGAGTGTTTATCCAAATTGACTGTTATTCAGAGAGTCTTTATCCAAATGGATTGTTATTCAGATAGTCTTTATCCAAATGGACTGTTATTCAGAGAGTCTTTATCCAAATGGACTGTTATTCAAAGAGAGTCATTATCGAAATGGACTGGTATTCAGAGAGTCTATATCCAAAAGGACTGTTATTTAGAGAGACTTTATCCAAATTGACTGTTATTCATAGAGTCTTTATCCAAATTGACTATTATTCAGAGAGTCTTTATCCAAATGGACTGTTATTCGTAGAGAGTCTTTATCCAAATGGACTGTTATTCATAGATGCTTTATCCAAATTGACTGTTATTTATAGAGTCTTTATCCAAATGGAATGTTATTCATATTATCTTTACCCAAATTGACTGTTATTCAGAGAGTCTTTATTGAAATGATCTGTTATTCATAGAGTCTTTATCCAAATGGACTGTTATTCATAGAGTATTTATCCAAATGGGATGTTATTCATAGAATCTTTATCCAAATTGACTGTTATTCAGAGAGTCTTTATTGAAATGGACTGTTATTCATAGAGTGTATATCCAAATAGACTGTTATTCATAGAGTGTTTCTCCAAATGGACTGTTATTCATAGTGTATTTATCCAAATGGACTGTTTTCTGAGTGTCTTTAACCAAATGGACTGTCATTCAGAGAGTCATTATCCAAGTGGAATGTTACTCATAGTCTTTATCCAAATGGACTGTTAATCAGAGTCTTTATCAAAATTGATTGTAATTCAGAGAGTCTTTTTCAAAATTGACTGTTATTCAGAGAGTCTTTACCCAAATGGTTTGTAATTCAGAGATGCTTTATCCAAATGGACTGTAATTCAGAGAGTCTTTATCAAAATTGATTGTTATTCAGAGAGTCTTTTTCAAAATTGACTGTTATTCAGAGAGTCTTTATCCAAATGGTTTGTAATTCAGAGAGTCTTTATCCAAATTAACTGTTATTCAGAGAGTCTTTATCCAAATGGATTGTTATTCAGATAGTCTTTATCCAAATGGACTGTTATTCAGAGAGTCTTTATCCAAATGGACTGTTATTCAGAGAGGCTTTATCCAAAATGACTGTTATTTACAGAGTCTTTATCCAAATGGACTGTTATTCAGAGAGTCTTTATCCAAATGGATTGTTATTCAGATAGTCTTTATCCAAATTGACTGTTTTTCATAGACAGTCTTTATCCAAAGGGACTGTTAGTCATAGATGCTTTATCCAAATTGACTGTTATTCATAGAGTCTTTATCCAAATGGAATGTTATTCATATAATCTTTACCCAAATTGACTGTTATTCAGAGAGTCTTTATTGAAATGGCCTGTTATTCATAGAGTGTATATCCAAATAGACTGTTATTCATAGAGTCTTTATCCAAAGGGACTGTTATTTATAGAGTCTTTATCCAAATGGACTGTTATTCATAGAGTCTTTATCTAAGTGGACTGTTATTCAGAGAGTCTTTATCCAAATGAACTGTTATTCACAGTCTTTATCCAAACTGACTGTTATTCAGAGTCTGTATTCAAATGGACTGTTATTCAGAGAGTCTTTATCCAAATGGACTGTTATTTAGAGAGTCTTTATCCAAATGGATTGTTATTCAGAGTTTCTATCCAAATGGACTGTTATTCAGAGTCTTTATCCAAATGGACTGTTATTCAGAGAGTCTTTTACAAAAGGACTGTTATTCGGACAGTCTTTATACAAATGGACTGTTATTCATAGAGAGTCTTTATCCAAATGGACTGTTATTCATAGAGCCTTATCCAAATGAACTGTTATTCATAGAGAGTATTTATCCAAATGGACTGGTATTCATAGAGTCTTTCTCCAAATGGACTATTATTCAGAGAGACTTTATCCAAATGGACTGGTTTTCATAGAGTCTTTATCCAAATGGAATGTTATTCATATAATATTTACCCAAATTGACTGTTATTCAGAGAGTCTTTATCGAAATGGACTGTTATTTAGAGAGTCTTTATCCAAATGGACTGTTATTCATAGAGTCTTTATCCAAATGGACTGTTTTCAGAGTGTCTTTAACCAAATGGACTGTTATTCAGAGAGTCATTATCCGAGTGGAATGTTACTCATAGTCTTTATCCAAATGGACTGTTATTCAGAGAGTCTTTATCAAAATTGATTGTTATTCAGAGAGTCTTTATCCTAATGGTTTGTAATTCAGAGAGTCTTTATCCAAATGGACTGTTATTCATAGAGAGTCTCTATCCAAACGTTCTGTTATTCATAGTCTTCATCTAAATGGACTGTTATTCATAGAGTCTTTATCTTAGTGGACTGTTATTCAGAGAGTCTTTATCCAAATGAAGTGTTATTCATAGTCTTTATCCAAACGGACTGTTATTCAGAGTCTTTATCCAAATGGACTGTTATTCAGAGAGTCTTTATCCAAATGGATTGTTATTCAGATAGTCTTTATCCAAATTGACTGTTTTTCATAGACAGTCTTTATCCAAAGGGACTGTTAGTCATAGATGCTTTATCCAAATTGACTGTTATTCATAGAGTCTTTATCCAAATTGACTATTATTCAGAGAGTCTTTATCCAAATGGACTGTTATTCGTAGAGAGTCTTTATCCAAATGGACTGTTATTCATAGATGCTTTATCCAAATTGACTGTTATTTATAGAGTCTTTATCCAAATGGAATGTTATTCATATAATCTTTACCCAAATTGACTGTTATTCAGAGAGTCTTTATTGAAATGGACTGTTATTCATAGAGTCTTTATCCAAATGGACTGTTATTCATAGAGTATTTATCCAAATGGGATGTTATTCATAGAATCTTTATCCAAATTGACTGTTATTCAGAGAGTCTTTATTGAAATGGACTGTTATTCATAGAGTGTATATCCAAATAGACTGTTATTCATAGAGTGTTTCTCCAAATGGACTGTTATTCATAGTGTATTTATCCAAATGGACTGTTTTCTGAGTGTCTTTAACCAAATGGACTGTCATTCAGAGAGTCATTATCCAAGTGGAATGTTACTCATAGTCTTTATCCAAATGGACTGTTAATCAGAGAGTCTTTATCAAAATTGATTGTAATTCAGAGAGTCTTTTTCAAAATTGACTGTTATTCAGAGAGTCTTTACCCAAATGGTTTGTAATTCAGAGATGCTTTATCCAAATGGACTGTAATTCAGAGAGTCTTTATCAAAATTGATTGTTATTCAGAGAGTCTTTTTCAAAATTGACTGTTATTCAGAGAGTCTTTATCCAAATGGTTTGTAATTCAGAGAGTCTTTATCCAAATTAACTGTTATTCAGAGAGTCTTTATCCAAATGGATTGTTATTCAGATAGTCTTTATCCAAATGGACTGTTATTCAGAGAGTCTTTATCCAAATGGACTGTTATTCAGAGAGGCTTTATCCAAAATGACTGTTATTTACAGAGTCTTTATCCAAATGGACTGTTATTCAGAGAGTCTTTATCCAAATGGATTGTTATTCAGATAGTCTTTATCCAAATTGACTGTTTTTCATAGACAGTCTTTATCCAAAGGGACTGTTAGTCATAGATGCTTTATCCAAATTGACTGTTATTCATAGAGTCTTTATCCAAATGGAATGTTATTCATATAATCTTTACCCAAATTGACTGTTATTCAGAGAGTCTTTATTGAAATGGCCTGTTATTCATAGAGTGTATATCCAAATAGACTGTTATTCATAGAGTCTTTATCCAAAGGGACTGTTATTTATAGAGAGTCTTTATCCAAATGGACTGTTATTCATAGAGTCTTTATCTAAGAGGACTGTTATTCAGAGAGTCTTTATCCAAATGAACTGTTATTCACAGTCTTTATCCAAACTGACTGTTATTCAGAGTCTGTATTCAAATGGACTGTTATTCAGAGAGTCTTTATCCAAATGGACTGTTATTTAGAGAGTCTTTATCCAAATGGATTGTTATTCAGAGTTTCTATCCAAATGGACTGTTATTCAGAGTCTTTATCCAAATGGACTGTTATTCAGAGAGTCTTTATACAAAAGGACTGTTATTCGGACAGTCTTTATCCAAATGGACTGTTATTCATAGAGAGTCTTTATCCAAATGGACTGTTATTCATAGAGCCTTATCCAAATGAACTGTTATTCATAAAGAGTCTTTATCCAAATGGACTGGTATTCATAGAGTCTTTCTCCAAATGGACTATTATTCAGAGAGACTTTATCCAAATGGACTGTTATTCATAGAGTCTTTATCCAAATGGAATGTTATTCATATAATATTTACCCAAATTGACTGTTATTCAGAGAGTCTTTATCGAAATGGACTGTTATTTAGAGAGTCTTTATCCAAATGGACTGTTATTCATAGAGTCTTTATCCAAATGGACTGTTTTCAGAGTGTCTTTAACCAAATGGACTGTTATTCAGAGAGTCATTATCCGAGTGGAATGTTACTCATAGTCTTTATCCAAATGGACTGTTATTCAGAGAGTCTTTATCAAAATTGATTGTTATTCAGAGAGTATTTTTCAAAATTGACTGTTATTCAGAGAGTCTTTATCCTAATGGTTTGTAATTCAGAGAGTCTTTATCCAAATGGACTGTTATTCATAGAGAGTCTCTATCCAAACCTTCTGTTATTCATAGTCTTCATCTAAATGGACTGTTATTCATAGAGTTTTTATCTTAGTGGACTGTTATTCAGAGAGTCTTTATCCAAATGAAGTGTTATTCATAGTCTTTATCCAAACGGACTGTTATTCAGAGTCTTTATCCAAATGGACTGTTATTCAGAGAGTCTTTATCCAAATGGATTGTTATTCAGATAGTCTTTATCCAAATTGACTGTTTTTCATAGACAGTCTTTATCCAAAGGGAATGTTAGTCATAGATGCTTTATCCAAATTGACTGTTATTCATAGAGTCTTTATCCAAATGGAATGTTATTCATATAATCTTTACCCAAATTGACTGTTATTCAGAGAGTCTTTATTGAAATGGCCTGTTATTCATAGAGTTTATATCCAAATAGACTGTTATTCATAGAGTCTTTATCCAAAGGGACTGTTATTTATAGAGAGTCTTTATCCAAATGGACTGTTATTCATAGAGTCTTTATCTAAGTGGACTGTTATTCAGAGAGTCTTTATCCAAATGAACTGTTATTCACAGTCTTTATCCAAACTGACTGTTATTCAGAGTCTGTATTCAAATGGACTGTTATTCAGAGAGTCTTTATCCAAATGGACTGTTATTTAGAGAGTCTTTATCCAAATGGATTGTTATTCAGAGTTTCTATCCAAATGGACTGTTATTCAGAGTCTTTATCCAAATGGACTGTTATTCAGAGAGTCTTTATACAAAAGGACTGTTATTCGGACAGTCTTTATCCAAATGGACTGTTATTCATAGAGAGTCTTTATCCAAATGGACTGTTATTCAGAGAGTCTTTATCCAAATGGATTGTTATTCAGATAGTCTTTATCCAAATTGACTGTTTTTCATAGACAGTCTTTATCCAAAGGGACTGTTAGTCATAGATGCTTTATCCAAATTGACTGTTATTCATAGAGTCTTTATCCAAATGGAATGTTATTCATATAATCTTTACCCAAATTGACTGTTATTCAGAGAGTCTTTATTGAAATGGCCTGTTATTCATAGAGTGTATATCCAAATAGACTGTTATTCATAGAGTCTTTATCCAAAGGGACTGTTATTTATAGAGAGTCTTTATCCAAATGGACTGTTATTCATAGAGTCTTTATCTAAGAGGACTGTTATTCAGAGAGTCTTTATCCAAATGAACTGTTATTCACAGTCTTTATCCAAACTGACTGTTATTCAGAGTCTGTATTCAAATGGACTGTTATTCAGAGAGTCTTTATCCAAATGGACTGTTATTTAGAGAGTCTTTATCCAAATGGATTGTTATTCAGAGTTTCTATCCAAATGGACTGTTATTCAGAGTCTTTATCCAAATGGACTGTTATTCAGAGAGTCTTTATACAAAAGGACTGTTATTCGGACAGTCTTTATCCAAATGGACTGTTATTCATAGAGAGTCTTTATCCAAATGGACTGTTATTCATAGAGCCTTATCCAAATGAACTGTTATTCATAAAGAGTCTTTATCCAAATGGACTGGTATTCATAGAGTCTTTCTCCAAATGGACTATTATTCAGAGAGACTTTATCCAAATGGACTGTTATTCATAGAGTCTTTATCCAAATGGAATGTTATTCATATAATATTTACCCAAATTGACTGTTATTCAGAGAGTCTTTATCGAAATGGACTGTTATTTAGAGAGTCTTTATCCAAATGGACTGTTATTCATAGAGTCTTTATCCAAATGGACTGTTTTCAGAGTGTCTTTAACCAAATGGACTGTTATTCAGAGAGTCATTATCCGAGTGGAATGTTACTCATAGTCTTTATCCAAATGGACTGTTATTCAGAGAGTCTTTATCAAAATTGATTGTTATTCAGAGAGTATTTTTCAAAATTGACTGTTATTCAGAGAGTCTTTATCCTAATGGTTTGTAATTCAGAGAGTCTTTATCCAAATGGACTGTTATTCATAGAGAGTCTCTATCCAAACCTTCTGTTATTCATAGTCTTCATCTAAATGGACTGTTATTCATAGAGTTTTTATCTTAGTGGACTGTTATTCAGAGAGTCTTTATCCAAATGAAGTGTTATTCATAGTCTTTATCCAAACGGACTGTTATTCAGAGTCTTTATCCAAATGGACTGTTATTCAGAGAGTCTTTATCCAAATGGATTGTTATTCAGATAGTCTTTATCCAAATTGACTGTTTTTCATAGACAGTCTTTATCCAAAGGGAATGTTAGTCATAGATGCTTTATCCAAATTGACTGTTATTCATAGAGTCTTTATCCAAATGGAATGTTATTCATATAATCTTTACCCAAATTGACTGTTATTCAGAGAGTCTTTATTGAAATGGCCTGTTATTCATAGAGTTTATATCCAAATAGACTGTTATTCATAGAGTCTTTATCCAAAGGGACTGTTATTTATAGAGAGTCTTTATCCAAATGGACTGTTATTCATAGAGTCTTTATCTAAGTGGACTGTTATTCAGAGAGTCTTTATCCAAATGAACTGTTATTCACAGTCTTTATCCAAACTGACTGTTATTCAGAGTCTGTATTCAAATGGACTGTTATTCAGAGAGTCTTTATCCAAATGGACTGTTATTTAGAGAGTCTTTATCCAAATGGATTGTTATTCAGAGTTTCTATCCAAATGGACTGTTATTCAGAGTCTTTATCCAAATGGACTGTTATTCAGAGAGTCTTTATACAAAAGGACTGTTATTCGGACAGTCTTTATCCAAATGGACTGTTATTCATAGAGAGTCTTTATCCAAATGGACTGTTATTCATAGAGCCTTATCCAAATGAACTGTTATTCATAGAGAGTCTTTATCCAAATGGACTGGTATTCATAGAGTCTTTATCCAAATGGACTGTTTTCAGAGTGTCTTTAACCAAATGGACTGTTATTCAGAGAGTCATTATCCGAGTGGAATGTTACTCATAGTCTTTATCCAAATGGACTGTTATTCAGAGAGTCTTTATCAAAATTGATTGTTATTCAGAGAGTATTTTTCAAAATTGACTGTTATTCAGAGAGTCTTTATCCTAATGGTTTGTAATTCAGAGAGTCTTTATCCAAATGGACTGTTATTCATAGAGAGTCTCTATCCAAATGGACTGTTATTCAGAGAGTCTTTATCCAAATGAAGTGTTATTCATAGTCTTTATCCAAACGGACTGTTATTCAGAGTCTTTATCCAAATGGACTGTTATTCAGAGATAGTCATTATCGAACTGGACTGTTATTCATAGGGTCTTTATCCAAATGGACTGTTATTCATAGAGTGTATATCCAAATAGACTGTTATTCATAGAGTCTTTATACAAATTGACTGTTATTTATAGAGAGTCTTTATCCAAATGGACTGTTATTAATAGAGTCTTTATCCAAATGGACTGTTACTCAGAGAGAATCTTTATACAAATGGACTGTTATTTTGAGAGTCTTTATCCAAAAGGACTGTTATTCATAGAGTCTTTCTCCAAATGGACTGTTATTCATGTCTTCATCCACATTGACTGTTTTTCTAAGAGATTCATTATCGAAATGGACTGGTATTCAAAGAGTCTTTATCCAAATGGACTGTTATTCAGAGAGGCTTTATCCAAATTGACTGTTATTCATAGAGTCTTTATCTAAGTGGACTGTTATTCATAGTCTTTATCCAAATGGACTGTTATTCAGAGTCTTTATCCAAATGGAATGATGTTCAGAGATAGTCATTATCGAACTGGACAGTTATTCATAGAGTCTTTCTCCAAATGGACTGTTATTCATAGTCTTTATCCAAATGGACTGTTATTCATAGAATCTTTATCCAAATGGAATGATATTCAGAGATAGTCATTATCGAACTGGACAGTTATTCATAGAGTCTTTCTCCAAATGGACTGTTATTCATAGTCTTTATCCAAATGGACTGTTATTCATAGAATATTTATCCAAATGGACTGTTATTCAGAGAGTCTTTATTGAAATGGACTGATATTCATAGAGAGTATATCCAAATAGACTGTTATTCGTAGAGTCTTTATCCAAATTGACTGTTATTTATAGAGAGTCTTTATCCAAATGGATTTGTTTTCATAGAGTCTTTATCTAAGTGGACTGGTATTCATAGTCTTTATCCAAATGGACTGTTATTCAGAGTCTTTATCCAAATGGACTGTTATTCATAGAATCTTTATCCAAATGGACTGTTATTCAGAGAGGCTTTATCCAAATGGACTGTTATTCATAGAGAGTCTTTATCCAAACATTCTGTTATTCATAGAGTCTTCATCTAAATGGACTGTTATTCATAGAGTCTTTATCTAAGTGGACTGTTATTCAGAGAGTCTTTATCCAAATGAACTGTTATTCATAGTCTTTATCCAAACGGACTGTTATTAAGAGATAGTCATTATCGAACTGGACTGTTATTCATAGGGTCTTTATCGAAATGGACTGTTATTTAGAGAGTCTTTATCCAAATGGACTGTTATTCATAGAGTCTTTATCCAAATGGACTGTTTTCAGAGTGTCTTTAACCAAATGGACTGTTATTCAGAGAGTCATTATCCAAGTGGAATGTTACTCATAGTCTTTATCCAAAGGGACTGTTATTCAGAGAGTCTTTATCAAAATTGGTTGTTATTCAGTGAGTATTTTTCAAAATTGACTGTTATTCAGAGAGTCTTTATCCAAATGGTTTGTAATTCAGAGAGTCTTTATCCAAATGGACTGTTATTCAGAGAGTGTTTATCCAAATTGACTGTTATTCAGAGAGTCTTTATCCAAATGGATTGTTATTCAGATAGTCTTTATCCAAATGGACTGTTATTCAGAGAGTCTTTATCCAAATGGACTGTTATTCAAAGAGAGTCATTATCAAAATGGACTGGTATTCAGAGAGTCTTTATCCAAAAGGACTGTTATTTAGAGAGACTTTATCCAAATTGACTGTTATTCATAGAGTCTTTATCCAAATTGACTATTATTCAGAGAGTCTTTATCCAAATGGACTGTTATTCGTAGAGAGTCTTTATCCAAATGGACTGTTATTCATAAATGCTTTATCCAAATTGACTGTTATTTATAGAGTCTTTATCCAAATGGAATGTTATTCATATAATCTTTACCCAAATTGACTGTTATTCAGAGAGTCTTTATTGAAATGGACTGTTATTCATAGAGTCTTTATCCAAATGGACTGTTATTCATAGAGTATTTATCCAAATGGGATGTTATTCATAGAATCTTTATCCAAATTGACTGTTATTCAGAGAGTCTTTATTGAAATGGACTGTTATTCATAGAGTGTATATCCAAATAGACTGTTATTCATAGAGTGTTTCTCCAAATGGACTGTTATTCATAGTGTATTTATCCAAATGGACTGTTTTCTGAGTGTCTTTAACCAAATGGACTGTCATTCAGAGAGTCTTTATCAAAATTGATTGTAATTCAGAGAGTCTTTTTCAAAATTGACTGTTAATCAGAGAGTCTTTATCAAAATTGATTGTAATTCAGAGAGTCTTTTTCAAAATTGACTGTTATTCAGAGAGTCTTTACCCAAATGGTTTGTAATTCAGAGATGCTTTATCCAAATGGAATGTAATTCAGAGAGTCTTTATCAAAATTGATTGTTATTCAGAGAGTCTTTTTCAAAATTGACTGTTATTCAGAGAGTCTTTATCCAAATGGTTTGTAATTCAGAGAGTCTTTATCCAAATTAACTGTTATTCAGAGAGTCTTTATCCAAATGGATTGTTATTCAGATAGTCTTTATCCAAATGGACTGTTATTCAGAGAGTCTTTATCCAAATGGACTGTTATTCAGAGAGGCTTTATCCAAAATGACTGTTATTTACAGAGTCTTTATCCAAATGGACTGTTATTCAGAGAGTCTTTATCCAAATGGATTGTTATTCAGATAGTCTTTATCCAAATTGACTGTTTTTCATAGACAGTCTTTATCCAAAGGGAATGTTAGTCATAGATGCTTTATCCAAATTGACTGTTATTCATAGAGTCTTTATCCAAATGGAATGTTATTCATATAATCTTTACCCAAATTGACTGTTATTCAGAGAGTCTTTATTGAAATGGCCTGTTATTCATAGAGTGTATATCCAAATAGACTGTTATTCATAGAGTCTTTATCCAAAGGGACTGTTATTTATAGAGAGTCTTTATCCAAATGGACTGTTATTCATAGAGTCTTTATCTAAGTGGACTGTTATTCAGAGAGTCTTTATCCAAATGAACTGTTATTCACAGTCTTTATCCAAACGGACTGTTATTCAGAGTCTGTATTCAAATGGACTGTTATTCAGAGAGTCTTTATCCAAATGGACTGTTATTTAGAGAGTCTTTATCCAAATGGATTGTTATTCAGAGTTTCTATCCAAATGGACTGTTATTCAGAGTCTTTATCCAAATGTACTGTTATTCAGAGAGTCTTTATACAAAAGGACTGTTATTCGGACAGTCTTTATCCAAATGGACTGTTATTCATAGAGAGTCTTTATCCAAATGGACTGTTATTCATAGAGCCTTATCCAAATGAACTGTTATTCATAGAGAGTCGTTATCCAAATGGACTGATATTCATAGAGTCTTTCTCCAAATGGACTATTATTCAGAGAGACTTTATCCAAATGGACTGTTATTCATAGAGTCTTTATCCAAATGGAATGTTATTCATATAATATTTACCCAAATTGACTGTTATTCAGAGAGTCTTTATTGAAATGGACTGTTATTCATAGTGTATATCCAAATAGACTGTTATTCATAGAGTCTTTATCCAAATGGACTGTTATTTATAGAGTCTTTATCCAAATGGACTGTTATTTATAGAGATTCTTTATCCAAATGGACTGTTATTTTAGAGTCTTTATCTAAGTGGACTGTTATTCAGAGAGTCTTTATCCAAATGAACTGTTTTTCACAGTGTTTTTCCAAACTGACTTTTATTCAGAATCTTTATTCAAATCGACTGTTATTCAGAGAGTCTTTATCCAAATGGACTGTTATTTAGAGAGTCTTTATCCAAATGGACTGTCATTCATAGAGGCTTTATCCAAATGGAATGTTATTCATATAATCTTTACCCAAATTGACTGTTATTCAGAGAGTCTTTATTGAAATGGACTGCTATTCATAGTGTATATCCACATAGACTGTTATTCATAAAGTCTTTATACAAATGGACTGTTATTTATAGAGAGTCTTTATCCAAATGGACTGTTATTCATAGAGTCTTTATCTAATTGGACTGTTATTCATAGTCTTTATCCAAATGGACTGTTATTCAGAGTCTTTATCCAAATGGAATGATATTCAGAGATAGTCATTATCGAACTGGACAGTTATTCATAGAGTCTTTCTCCAAATGGACTGTTATTCATAGACTTTATCCAAATGGACTGTTATTCATAGAATCTTTATCCAAATGGACTGTTATTCAGAGAGTCTTTATCCAAATGGACTGTTATTCAGAGAGTCTTTATCAAAATTGATTGTTATTCAGAGAGTATTTTTCAAAATGGACTGTTATTCAGAGAGTCTTTATCCAAATGGTTTGTAATTCAGAGAGTCTTTATACAAACGGACTGTTATTCAGTGTTTTTATCCAAATGGACTGTTATTCAGATATAGTCATTATCGAACTGGACTGTTATTCATAGGGTCTTTATCGAAATGGACTGTTATTTAGTGAGTCTTTATCCAAATGGACTGTTATTCATAGAGTTTTTATCCAAATGGACTGTTTTCAGAGTGTCTTTAACCAAATAGACTGTTATTCAGAGAGTCATTATCCAAGTGGAATGTTACTCATAGTCTTTATCCAAATGGACTGTTATTCAGAGAATCTTTATCCAAATGGACTGTTATTCAGAGAGTCTTTATCCAAATGGACTGTTATTCAGAGAGTCTTTATCAAAATTGATTGTTATTCAGAGAGTATTTTTCAAAATGGACTGTTATTCAGAGAGTCTTTATCCAAATGGTTTGTAATTCAGAGAGTCTTTATACAAACGGACTGTTATTCAGTGTTTTTATCCAAATGGACTGTTATTCAGATATAGTCATTATCGAACTGGACTGTTATTCATAGGGTCTTTATCGAAATGGACTGTTATTTAGTGAGTCTTTATCCAAATGGACTGTTATTCATAGAGTTTTTATCCAAATGGACTGTTTTCAGAGTGTCTTTAACCAAATAGACTGTTATTCAGAGAGTCATTATCCAAGTGGAATGTTACTCATAGTCTTTATCCAAATGGACTGTTATTCAGAGAGTCTTTATCAAAATTGATTGTTATTCAGAGAGTATTTTTCAAAATTGACTGTTATTCAGAGTCTTTATCCAAATGGTTTGTAATTCAGAGAGTCTTTATCCAAATGGACTGTTATTCATAGAGAGTCTCTATCCAAATGGACTGTTATTCAGAGAGTCTTTATCCAAATGAAGTGTTATTCATAGTCTTTATCCAAACGGACTGTTATTCAGAGTCTTTATCCAAATGGACTGTTATTCAGAGATAGTCATTATCGAACTGGACTGTTATTCATAGGGTCTTTATCCAAATGGACTGTTATTCATAGAGTGTATATCCAAATAGACTGTTATTCATAGAGTCTTTATACAAATTGACTGTTATTTATAGAGAGTCTTTATCCAAATGGACTGTTATTAATAGAGTCTTTATCCAAATGGACTGTTACTCAGAGAGAATCTTTATACAAATGGACTGTTATTTTGAGAGTCTTTATCCAAAAGGACTGTTATTCATAGAGTCTTTCTCCAAATGGACTGTTATTCATGTCTTCATCCAAATTGACTGTTTTTCTAAGAGATTCATTATCGAAATGGACTGGTATTCAAAGAGTCTTTATCCAAATGGACTGTTATTCAGAGAGGCTTTATCCAAATTGACTGTTATTCATAGAGTCTTTATCTAAGTGGACTGTTATTCATAGTCTTTATCCAAATGGACTGTTATTCAGAGTCTTTATCCAAATGGAATGATGTTCAGAGATAGTCATTATCGAACTGGACAGTTATTCATAGAGTCTTTCTCCAAATGGACTGTTATTCATAGTCTTTATCCAAATGGACTGTTATTCATAGAATCTTTATCCAAATGGAATGATATTCAGAGATAGTCATTATCGAACTGGACAGTTATTCATAGAGTCTTTCTCCAAATGGACTGTTATTCATAGTCTTTATCCAAATGGACTGTTATTCATAGAATATTTATCCAAATGGACTGTTATTCAGAGAGTCTTTATTGAAATGGACTGATATTCATAGAGAGTATATCCAAATAGACTGTTATTCGTAGAGTCTTTATCCAAATTGACTGTTATTTATAGAGAGTCTTTATCCAAATGGACTGTTTTTCATAGAGTCTTTATCTAAGTGGACTGGTATTCATAGTCTTTATCCAAATGGACTGTTATTCAGAGTCTTTATCCAAATGGACTGTTATTCATAGAATCTTTATCCAAATGGACTGTTATTCAGAGAGGCTTTATCCAAATGGACTGTTATTCATAGAGAGTCTTTATCCAAACATTCTGTTATTCATAGAGTCTTCATCTAAATGGACTGTTATTCATAGAGTCTTTATCTAAGTGGACTGTTATTCAGAGAGTCTTTATCCAAATGAACTGTTATTCATAGTCTTTATCCAAACGGACTGTTATTAAGAGATAGTCATTATCGAACTGGACTGTTATTCATAGGGTCTTTATCGAAATGGACTGTTATTTAGAGAGTCTTTATCCAAATGGACTGTTATTCATAGAGTCTTTATCCAAATGGACTGTTTTCAGAGTGTCTTTAACCAAATGGACTGTTATTCAGAGAGTCATTATCCAAGTGGAATGTTACTCATAGTCTTTATCCAAAGGGACTGTTATTCAGAGAGTCTTTATCAAAATTGGTTGTTATTCAGTGAGTATTTTTCAAAATTGACTGTTATTCAGAGAGTCTTTATCCAAATGGTTTGTAATTCAGAGAGTCTTTATCCAAATGGACTGTTATTCAGAGAGTGTTTATCCAAATTGACTGTTATTCAGAGAGTCTTTATCCAAATGGATTGTTATTCAGATAGTCTTTATCCAAATGGACTGTTATTCAGAGAGTCTTTATCCAAATGGACTGTTATTCAAAGAGAGTCATTATCAAAATGGACTGGTATTCAGAGAGTCTTTATCCAAAAGGACTGTTATTTAGAGAGACTTTATCCAAATTGACTGTTATTCATAGAGTCTTTATCCAAATTGACTATTATTCAGAGAGTCTTTATCCAAATGGACTGTTATTCGTAGAGAGTCTTTATCCAAATGGACTGTTATTCATAAATGCTTTATCCAAATTGACTGTTATTTATAGAGTCTTTATCCAAATGGAATGTTATTCATATAATCTTTACCCAAATTGACTGTTATTCAGAGAGTCTTTATTGAAATGGACTGTTATTCATAGAGTCTTTATCCAAATGGACTGTTATTCATAGAGTATTTATCCAAATGGGATGTTATTCATAGAATCTTTATCCAAATTGACTGTTATTCAGAGAGTCTTTATTGAAATGGACTGTTATTCATAGAGTGTATATCCAAATAGACTGTTATTCATAGAGTGTTTCTCCAAATGGACTGTTATTCATAGTGTATTTATCCAAATGGACTGTTTTCTGAGTGTCTTTAACCAAATGGACTGTCATTCAGAGAGTCTTTATCAAAATTGATTGTAATTCAGAGAGTCTTTTTCAAAATTGACTGTTAATCAGAGAGTCTTTATCAAAATTGATTGTAATTCAGAGAGTCTTTTTCAAAATTGACTGTTATTCAGAGAGTCTTTACCCAAATGGTTTGTAATTCAGAGATGCTTTATCCAAATGGAATGTAATTCAGAGAGTCTTTATCAAAATTGATTGTTATTCAGAGAGTCTTTTTCAAAATTGACTGTTATTCAGAGAGTCTTTATCCAAATGGTTTGTAATTCAGAGAGTCTTTATCCAAATTAACTGTTATTCAGAGAGTCTTTATCCAAATGGATTGTTATTCAGATAGTCTTTATCCAAATGGACTGTTATTCAGAGAGTCTTTATCCAAATGGACTGTTATTCAGAGAGGCTTTATCCAAAATGACTGTTATTTACAGAGTCTTTATCCAAATGGACTGTTATTCAGAGAGTCTTTATCCAAATGGAT
Source organism: Coregonus lavaretus (assembly GCF_964263955.1). Lineage (NCBI taxonomy): Eukaryota > Metazoa > Chordata > Actinopteri > Salmoniformes > Salmonidae > Coregonus > Coregonus lavaretus. The sequence goes on from NC_140019.1 coordinate 25,147,082, forward strand.
TGTTATTCAGATAGTCTTTATCCAAATTGACTGTTTTTCATAGACAGTCTTTATCCAAAGGGAATGTTAGTCATAGATGCTTTATCCAAATTGACTGTTATTCATAGAGTCTTTATCCAAATGGAATGTTATTCATATAATCTTTACCCAAATTGACTGTTATTCAGAGAGTCTTTATTGAAATGGCCTGTTATTCATAGAGTGTATATCCAAATAGACTGTTATTCATAGAGTCTTTATCCAAAGGGACTGTTATTTATAGAGAGTCTTTATCCAAATGGACTGTTATTCATAGAGTCTTTATCTAAGTGGACTGTTATTCAGAGAGTCTTTATCCAAATGAACTGTTATTCACAGTCTTTATCCAAACGGACTGTTATTCAGAGTCTGTATTCAAATGGACTGTTATTCAGAGAGTCTTTATCCAAATGGACTGTTATTTAGAGAGTCTTTATCCAAATGGATTGTTATTCAGAGTTTCTATCCAAATGGACTGTTATTCAGAGTCTTTATCCAAATGTACTGTTATTCAGAGAGTCTTTATACAAAAGGACTGTTATTCGGACAGTCTTTATCCAAATGGACTGTTATTCATAGAGAGTCTTTATCCAAATGGACTGTTATTCATAGAGCCTTATCCAAATGAACTGTTATTCATAGAGAGTCGTTATCCAAATGGACTGGTATTCATAGAGTCTTTCTCCAAATGGACTATTATTCAGAGAGACTTTATCCAAATGGACTGTTATTCATAGAGTCTTTATCCAAATGGAATGTTATTCATATAATATTTACCCAAATTGACTGTTATTCAGAGAGTCTTTATTGAAATGGACTGTTATTCATAGTGTATATCCAAATAGACTGTTATTCATAGAGTCTTTATCCAAATGGACTGTTATTTATAGAGTCTTTATCCAAATGGACTGTTATTTATAGAGATTCTTTATCCAAATGGACTGTTATTTTAGAGTCTTTATCTAAGTGGACTGTTATTCAGAGAGTCTTTATCCAAATGAACTGTTTTTCACAGTGTTTTTCCAAACTGACTTTTATTCAGAATCTTTATTCAAATCGACTGTTATTCAGAGAGTCTTTATCCAAATGGACTGTTATTTAGAGAGTCTTTATCCAAATGGACTGTCATTCATAGAGGCTTTATCCAAATGGAATGTTATTCATATAATCTTTACCCAAATTGACTGTTATTCAGAGAGTCTTTATTGAAATGGACTGCTATTCATAGTGTATATCCACATAGACTGTTATTCATAAAGTCTTTATACAAATGGACTGTTATTTATAGAGAGTCTTTATCCAAATGGACTGTTATTCATAGAGTCTTTATCTAATTGGACTGTTATTCATAGTCTTTATCCAAATGGAATGTTATTCAGAGTCTTTATCCAAATGGAATGATATTCAGAGATAGTCATTATCGAACTGGACAGTTATTCATAGAGTCTTTCTCCAAATGGACTGTTATTCATAGACTTTATCCAAATGGACTGTTATTCATAGAATCTTTATCCAAATGGACTGTTATTCAGAGAGTCTTTATCCAAATGGACTGTTATTCAGAGAGTCTTTATCAAAATTGATTGTTATTCAGAGAGTATTTTTCAAAATGGACTGTTATTCAGAGAGTCTTTATCCAAATGGTTTGTAATTCAGAGAGTCTTTATACAAACGGACTGTTATTCAGTGTTTTTATCCAAATGGACTGTTATTCAGATATAGTCATTATCGAACTGGACTGTTATTCATAGGGTCTTTATCGAAATGGACTGTTATTTAGTGAGTCTTTATCCAAATGGACTGTTATTCATAGAGTTTTTATCCAAATGGACTGTTTTCAGAGTGTCTTTAACCAAATAGACTGTTATTCAGAGAGTCATTATCCAAGTGGAATGTTACTCATAGTCTTTATCCAAATGGACTGTTATTCAGAGAATCTTTATCCAAATGGACTGTTATTCAGAGAGTCTTTATCCAAATGGACTGTTATTCAGAGAGTCTTTATCAAAATTGATTGTTATTCAGAGAGTATTTTTCAAAATGGACTGTTATTCAGAGAGTCTTTATCCAAATGGAATGTTATTCATATAATCTTTACCCAAATTGACTGTTATTCAGAGAGTCTTTATTGAAATGGCCTGTTATTCATAGAGTGTATATCCAAATAGACTGTTATTCATAGAGTCTTTATCCAAAGGGACTGTTATTTATAGAGAGTCTTTATCCAAATGGACTGTTATTCATAGAGTCTTTATCTAAGTGGACTGTTATTCAGAGAGTCTTTATCCAAATGAACTGTTATTCACAGTCTTTATCCAAACGGACTGTTATTCAGAGTCTGTATTCAAATGGACTGTTATTCAGAGAGTCTTTATCCAAATGGACTGTTATTTAGAGAGTCTTTATCCAAATGGATTGTTATTCAGAGTTTCTATCCAAATGGACTGTTATTCAGAGTCTTTATCCAAATGTACTGTTATTCAGAGAGTCTTTATACAAAAGGACTGTTATTCGGACAGTCTTTATCCAAATGGACTGTTATTCATAGAGAGTCTTTATCCAAATGGACTGTTATTCATAGAGCCTTATCCAAATGAACTGTTATTCATAGAGAGTCGTTATCCAAATGGACTGGTATTCATAGAGTCTTTCTCCAAATGGACTATTATTCAGAGAGACTTTATCCAAATGGACTGTTATTCATAGAGTCTTTATCCAAATGGAATGTTATTCATATAATATTTACCCAAATTGACTGTTATTCAGAGAGTCTTTATTGAAATGGACTGTTATTCATAGTGTATATCCAAATAGACTGTTATTCATAGAGTCTTTATCCAAATGGACTGTTATTTATAGAGTCTTTATCCAAATGGACTGTTATTTATAGAGATTCTTTATCCAAATGGACTGTTATTTTAGAGTCTTTATCTAAGTGGACTGTTATTCAGAGAGTCTTTATCCAAATGAACTGTTTTTCACAGTGTTTTTCCAAACTGACTTTTATTCAGAATCTTTATTCAAATCGACTGTTATTCAGAGAGTCTTTATCCAAATGGACTGTTATTTAGAGAGTCTTTATCCAAATGGACTGTCATTCATAGAGGCTTTATCCAAATGGAATGTTATTCATATAATCTTTACCCAAATTGACTGTTATTCAGAGAGTCTTTATTGAAATGGACTGCTATTCATAGTGTATATCCACATAGACTGTTATTCATAAAGTCTTTATACAAATGGACTGTTATTTATAGAGAGTCTTTATCCAAATGGACTGTTATTCATAGAGTCTTTATCTAATTGGACTGTTATTCATAGTCTTTATCCAAATGGAATGTTATTCAGAGTCTTTATCCAAATGGAATGATATTCAGAGATAGTCATTATCGAACTGGACAGTTATTCATAGAGTCTTTCTCCAAATGGACTGTTATTCATAGACTTTATCCAAATGGACTGTTATTCATAGAATCTTTATCCAAATGGACTGTTATTCAGAGAGTCTTTATCCAAATGGACTGTTATTCAGAGAGTCTTTATCAAAATTGATTGTTATTCAGAGAGTATTTTTCAAAATGGACTGTTATTCAGAGAGTCTTTATCCAAATGGTTTGTAATTCAGAGAGTCTTTATACAAACGGACTGTTATTCAGTGTTTTTATCCAAATGGACTGTTATTCAGATATAGTCATTATCGAACTGGACTGTTATTCATAGGGTCTTTATCGAAATGGACTGTTATTTAGTGAGTCTTTATCCAAATGGACTGTTATTCATAGAGTTTTTATCCAAATGGACTGTTTTCAGAGTGTCTTTAACCAAATAGACTGTTATTCAGAGAGTCATTATCCAAGTGGAATGTTACTCATAGTCTTTATCCAAATGGACTGTTATTCAGAGAATCTTTATCCAAATGGACTGTTATTCAGAGAGTCTTTATCCAAATGGACTGTTATTCAGAGAGTCTTTATCAAAATTGATTGTTATTCAGAGAGTATTTTTCAAAATGGACTGTTATTCAGAGAGTCTTTATCCAAATGGTTTGTAATTCAGAGAGTCTTTATACAAACGGACTGTTATTCAGTGTTTTTATCCAAATGGACTGTTATTCAGATATAGTCATTATCGAACTGGACTGTTATTCATAGGGTCTTTATCGAAATGGACTGTTATTTAGTGAGTCTTTATCCAAATGGACTGTTATTCATAGAGTTTTTATCCAAATGGACTGTTTTCAGAGTGTCTTTAACCAAATAGACTGTTATTCAGAGAGTCATTATCCAAGTGGAATGTTACTCATAGTCTTTATCCAAATGGACTGTTATTCAGAGAGTCTTTATCAAAATTGATTGTTATTCAGAGAGTATTTTTCAAAATTGACTGTTATTCAGAGTCTTTATCCAAATGGTTTGTAATTCAGAGAGTCTTTATCCAAATGGACTGTTATTCATAGAGAGTCTTTATCCAAACGTTCTGTTATTCATAGTCTTCATCTAAATGGACTGTTATTCATAGAGTCTTTATCTAAGTGGACTGTTATTCAGAGAGTCTTTATCCAAATGAAGTGTTATTCATAGACTTTATCCAAACGGACTGTTATTCAGAGTCTTTATCCAAATGGACTGTTATTCAGAGATAGTCATTATCGAACTGGACTGTTATTCATATGGTCTTTATCGAAATGGACTGTTATTTAGAGAGTCTTTATCCAAATGGACTGTTATTCATAGAGTGTATATCCAAATAGACTGTTATTCATAGAGTCTTTATCCAAATGGACTGTTATTTATAGAGAGTCTTTATCCAAGTGGACTGTTATTAATAGAGTCTTTATCCAAATGGACTGTTACTCAGAGAGAATCTTTATCCAAATGGACTGTTATTTAGAGAGTCTTTATCCAAAAGGACTGTTATTCATGTCTTCATCCAAATTGACTGTTTTTCAAAGAGAGTCATTATCGAAATGGACTGGTATTCAAAGAGTCTTTATCCAAATGTACTGTTATTCAGAGAGGCTTTATCCAAATTGACTGTTATTCATAGAGTCTTTATCCAAATGGACTATTATTCAGAGAGTCTTTATCCAAATGGACTGTTATTCATAGAGAGTCTTTATCCAAATGGACTGTTATTCATAGAGGCTTTATCCGAATTGACTGTTATTTAGAGAGTCTTTATTGAAATGGACTGATATTCATAGAGATTATATCCAAATAGACTGTTATTCATAGAGTCTTTATCCAAATGGACTGTTATTCATAGAGTCTTTATCTAAGTGGACTGTTATTCATAGTCTTTATCCAAATGGACTGTTATTCAGAGATAGTCTTTATCGAACTGGACAGTTATTCATAGAGTCTTTCTCCAAATGGACTGTTATTCATAATCTTTATCCGAATGGACTGTTATTCATAGAATCTTCATCTAAATGGACTGTTATTCATAGAGTCTTTATCTAAGTGGACTGTTATTCAGAGAGTCTTTATCCAAATGAACTGTTATTCATAGAGTCTTTATCCAAATGGACTGTTATCAGAGTGTCTTTAACCAAATGGACTGTTTTTCAAAGAGAGTCATTATCGAAATGGACTGGTATTCAAAGAGTCTTTATCCAAATGTACTGTTATTCAGAGAGGCTTTATCCAAATTGACTGTTATTCAGAGAGTCTTTATCCAAATGGACTATTATTCAGAGAGTCTTTATCCAAATGGACTGTTATTCATAGAGAGTCTTTATCCAAATGTACTGTTATTCATAGAGGCTTTATCCAAATTGACTGTTATTCATAGAGAGTCTTATCCAAATGTACTGTTATTCATAGAGGCTTTATCCAAATGGAATGATATTCAGAGATAGTCTTTATCCAAACGTTCTGTTATTCATAGAGTCTTCATCTAAATGGACTGTTATTTATAGAGTCTTTATCTAAGTGGACTGTTATTCAGATATTCTTTATCCAAATGAACTGTTATTCATAGTCTTTATCCTAACGGACTGTTATTCAGAGTTTTTATCCAAATGGACTGTTATTCAGAGATAGTCATTATCGAACTGGACTGTTATTCATAGGGTCTTTATCGAAATGGACTGTTATTTAGAGAGTCTTTATCCAAATGGACTGTTATTCATAGAGTCTTTATCCAAATTGACTGTTTTCAGAGTGTCTTTAACCAAATGGACTGTTATTCAGAGAGTCATTATCCAAGTGGAATGTTACTCATAGTCTTTATCCAAATGGACTGTTATTCAGAGAGTCTTTATCAAAATTGATTGTTTTTCAGAGAGTCTTTTTCAAAATTGACTGTTATTCAGAGAGTCTTTATCCAAATGGTTTGTAATTCAGAGAGTCTTTATCCAAATGGACTGTTATTCAGAGAGTGATTATCCAAATTGACTGTTATTCAGAGAGTCTTTATCCAAATGGATTGTTATTCAGATAGTCTTTATCCAAATGGACTGTTATTTAGAGAGTCTTTATCAAAATGGGCTGTTATTCAAAGAGAGTCATTATCGAAATGGACTGGTATTCAGAGAGTCTTTATCCAAAAGGACTGTTATTTAGAGAGACTTTATCCAAATTGACTGTTATTCATAGAGTCTTTATCCAAATGGACTATTATTCAGAGAGTCTTTATCCAAATGGACTGTTATTCGTAGAGAGTCTTTATCCAAATGGACTGTTATTCATAGATGCTTTATCCAAATTGACTGTTATTTATAGAGTCTTTATCCAAATAGAATGTTATTCATATAATCTTTACCCAAATTGACTGTTATTCAGAGAGTCTTTATTGAAATGGACTGTTATTCATAGAGTCTTTATCCAAATGGACTGTTATTCATAGAGTATTTATCCAAATGGACTGTTATTCAGAGAGTCTTTATCCAAATTGACTGTTATTTAGATAGTCTTTATTGAAATGGACTGATATTCATAGAGATTATATCCAAATAGACTGTTATTCATAGAGTCTTTATCCAAATGGACTGTTATTCTTAGAGAGTCTTTATCCAAATGGACTGTTATTCATAGAGGCTTTATCCAAATTGACTGTTATTCATAGAGAGTCTTTATCCAAATGGACTGTTATTCATAGAGTCTTTATCCAAATTGACTGTTATTCATAGAGTCTTTATCCAAATTGAATGTTATTCATAGAGTCTTTATCCAAATGGAAAGTTATTCATAGAATCTGTATCCAAATGGAATGTTATTCATAGAATCTTTATCCAAATGGACTGTTATTTAGAGAGTCTTTATTGAAATGGACTGATATTCATAGAGAGTATATCCAAATAGACTGTTATTCATAGAGTCTTTATCCAAATTGACTGTTATTTATAGAGAGTATTTATCCAAATGGACTTATTATTCATAGAGTCTTTATCTAAGTGGACTGTTATTCATAGTCTTTATCCAAATGGACTGTTATTCAGAGTCTTTATCCAAATGGAATGATATTCAGAGATAGTCATTATTGAACTGGACAGTTATTCATAGAGTCTTTCTCCAAATGGACTGTTATTCATAGTCTTTATCCAAATGGACTGTTATTAATAGAATCTTTATCCAAATGGACTGTTATTCAGAGAGTCTTTATCCAAATGGACGGTTATTCATAGAGAGTCTTTATCCAAACGTTCTGTTATTCATAGAGTATTCATCTAAATGGACTGTTATTCATAGAGTCTTTATCTAAGTGGACTGTTATTCAGAGAGACTTTATCCAAATGAACTGTTATTCATAGTCTTTATCCAAACGGACTGTTATTCAGAGTTTTTATCCAAATGGATTGTTATTCAGATAGTCTTTATCCAAATGGACTGTTATTTAGAGAGTCTTTATCAAAATGGGCTGTTATTCAAAGAGAGTCATTATCGAAATGGACTGGTATTCAGAGAGTCTTTATCCAAAAGGACTGTTATTTAGAGAGACTTTATCCAAATTGACTGTTATTCATAGAGTCTTTATCCAAATGGACTATTATTCAGAGAGTCTTTATCCAAATGGACTGTTATTCGTAGAGAGTCTTTATCCAAATGGACTGTTATTCATAGATGCTTTATCCAAATTGACTGTTATTTATAGAGTCTTTATCCAAATAGAATGTTATTCATATAATCTTTACCCAAATTGACTGTTATTCAGAGAGTCTTTATTGAAATGGACTGTTATTCATAGAGTCTTTATCCAAATGGACTGTTATTCATAGAGTATTTATCCAAATGGACTGTTATTCAGAGAGTCTTTATCCAAATTGACTGTTATTTAGATAGTCTTTATTGAAATGGACTGATATTCATAGAGATTATATCCAAATAGACTGTTATTCATAGAGTCTTTATCCAAATGGACTGTTATTCTTAGAGAGTCTTTATCCAAATGGACTGTTATTCATAGAGGCTTTATCCAAATTGACTGTTATTCATAGAGAGTCTTTATCCAAATGGACTGTTATTCATAGAGTCTTTATCCAAATTGACTGTTATTCATAGAGTCTTTATCCAAATTGAATGTTATTCATAGAGTCTTTATCCAAATGGAAAGTTATTCATAGAATCTGTATCCAAATGGAATGTTATTCATAGAATCTTTATCCAAATGGACTGTTATTTAGAGAGTCTTTATTGAAATGGACTGATATTCATAGAGAGTATATCCAAATAGACTGTTATTCATAGAGTCTTTATCCAAATTGACTGTTATTTATAGAGAGTATTTATCCAAATGGACTGTTATTCATAGAGTCTTTATCTAAGTGGACTGTTATTCATAGTCTTTATCCAAATGGACTGTTATTCAGAGTCTTTATCCAAATGGAATGATATTCAGAGATAGTCATTATTGAACTGGACAGTTATTCATAGAGTCTTTCTCCAAATGGACTGTTATTCATAGTCTTTATCCAAATGGACTGTTATTCATAGAATCTTTATCCAAATGGACTGTTATTCAGAGAGTCTTTATCCAAATGGACGGTTATTCATAGAGAGTCTTTATCCAAACGTTCTGTTATTCATAGAGTATTCATCTAAATGGACTGTTATTCATAGAGTCTTTATCTAAGTGGACTGTTATTCAGAGAGACTTTATCCAAATGAACTTTTATTCATAGTCTTTATCCAAACGGACTGTTATTCAGAGTTTTTATCCAAATGAACTGTTATTCAGAGATAGTCATTATACAACTGGAATGTTATTCATAGGGTCTTTATCGAAATGGACTGTTATTTAGAGAGTCTTTATCCAAATGGACTGTTATTCATAGAGTCTTTATCCAAATGGACTGTTTTCAGAGTGTCTTTAACCAAATGGACTGTTATTCAGAGAGTCATTATCCGAGTGGAATGTTACTCATAGTCTTTATCCAAATGGACTGTTATTCAGAGAGTCTTTATCAAAATTGATTGTTATTCAGAGAGTATTTTTCAAAATTGACTGTTATTCAGAGAGTCTTTATCCTAATGGTTTGTAATTCAGAGAGTCTTTATCCAAATGGACTGTTATTCATAGAGAGTCTTTATCCAAACGTTCTGTTATTCATAGTCTTCATCTAAATGGACTGTTATTCATAGAGTCTTTATCTAAGTGGACTGTTATTCAGAGAGTCTTTATCCAAATGAAGTGTTATTCATAGTCTTTATCCAAACGGACTGTTATTCAGAGTCTTTATCCAAATGGACTGTTATTCAGAGATAGTCATTATCGAACTGGACTGTTATTCATAGGGTCTTTATCCAAATGGACTGTTATTCATAGAGTGTATATCCAAATAGACTGTTATTCATAGAGTCTTTATACAAATTGACTGTTATTTATAGAGAGTCTTTATCCAAATGGACTGTTATTAATAGAGTCTTTATCCAAATGGACTGTTACTCAGAGAGAATCTTTATCCAAATGGACTGTTATTTTGAGAATCTTTATCCAAAAGGACTGTTATTCATAGAGTCTTTCTCCAAATGGACTGTTATTCATGTCTTCATCCAAATTGACTGTTTTTCAAAGAGATTCATTATCGAAATGGACTGGTATTCAAAGAGTCTTTATCCAAATGGACTGTTATTCAGAGAGGCTTTATCCAAATTGACTGTTATTCATAGAGTCTTTATCTAAGTGGACTGTTATTCGTAGTCTTTATCCAAATGGACTGTTATTCAGAGTCTTTATCCAAATGGAATGATATTCAGAGATAGTCATTATCGAACTGGACAGTTATTCATAGAGTCTTTCTCCAAATGGACTGTTATTCATAGTCTTTATCCAAATTGACTTGTATTCATAGAATCTTTATCCAAATGGAATGATATTCAGAGATAGTCATTATCGAACTGGACAGTTATTCATAGAGTCTTTCTCCAAATGGACTGTTATTCATAGTCTTTATCCAAATGGACTGTTATTCATAGAATCTTTATCCAAATGGACTGTTATTCAGAGAGTCTTTATTGAAATGGACTGATATTCATAGAGAGTATATCCAAATAGACTGTTATTCATAGAGTCTTTATCCAAATTGACTGTTATTTATAGAGAGTCTTTATCCAAATGGACTGTTATTCATAGAGTCTTTATCCAAATGGACTGTTATTCAGAGAGTCTTTATCCAAATGGACGGTTATTCATAGAGAGTCTTTATCCAAACGTTCTGTTATTCATAGAGTATTCATCTAAATGGACTGTTATTCATAGAGTCTTTATCTAAGTGGACTGTTATTCAGAGAGACTTTATCCAAATGAACTGTTATTCATAGACTTTATCCAAACGGACTGTTATTGTACTCCTGAGTGGCGCAGTGGTCTAAGGCACTGCATCGCAGTGCTAACTGTGCCACTAGAGATCCTGGTTCGAATCCAGGCTCTGTCGCAGCCGGCCGCGACCGGGAGACTCATGGGCGGCGCACAATTGGCCCAGCGTCGTCCAGGGTAGGGGAGGGAATGGCCGGCAGGGATGTAGCTCAGTTGATAGAGCATGGCGTTTGCAACGCCAGGGTTGTGGGTTCGATTCCCACGGGGGGGCCAGTATAAAAAATATGTATTCACTAACTGTAAGTCGCTCTGGATAAGAGCGTCTGCTAAATGACTCAAAATGTAAATGTATTCAGAGTTTTTATCCAAATGAACTGTTATTCAGAGATAGTCATTATACAACTGGAATGTTATTCATAGGGTCTTTATCGAAATGGACTGTTATTTAGAGAGTCTTTATCCAAATGGACTGTTATTCATAGAGTCTTTATCCAAATGGACTGTTTTCAGAGTGTCTTTAACCAAATGGACTGTTATTCAGAGAGTCATTATCCGAGTGGAATGTTACTCATAGTCTTTATCCAAATGGACTGTTATTCAGAGAGTCTTCATCAAAATTGATTGTTATTCAGAGAGTATTTTTCAAAATTGACTGTTATTCAGAGAGTCTTTATCCTAATGGTTTGTAATTCAGAGAGTCTTTATCCAAATGGACTGTTATTCATAGAGAGTCTTTATCCAAACGTTCTGTTATTCATAGTCTTCATCTAAATGGACTGTTATTCATAGAGTCTTTATCTAAGTGGACTGTTATTCAGAGAGTCTTTATCCAAATGAAGTGTTATTCATAGTCTTTATCCAAACGGACTGTTATTCAGAGTCTTTATCCAAATGGACTGTTATTCAGAGATAGTCATTATCGAACTGGACTGTTATTCATAGGGTCTTTATCCAAATGGACTGTTATTCATAGAGTGTATATCCAAATAGACTGTTATTCATAGAGTCTTTATACAAATTGACTGTTATTTATAGAGAGTCTTTATCCAAATGGACTGTTATTAATAGAGTCTTTATCCAAATGGACTGTTACTCAGAGAGAATCTTTATCCAAATGGACTGTTATTTTGAGAGTCTTTATCCAAAAGGACTGTTATTCATAGAGTCTTTCTCCAAATGGACTGTTATTCATGTCTCCATCCAAATTGACTGTTTTTCAAAGAGATTCATTATCGAAATGGACTGGTATTCAAAGAGTCTTTATCCAAATGGACTGTTATTCAGAGAGGCTTTATCCAAATTGACTGTTATTCATAGAGTCTTTATCTAAGTGGACTGTTATTCATAGTCTTTATCCAAATGGACTGTTATTCAGAGTCTTTATCCAAATGGAATGATATTCAGAGATAGTCATTATCGAACTGGACAGTTATTCATAGAGTCTTTCTCCAAATGGACTGTTATTCATAGTCTTTATCCAAATGGACTGGTATTCATAGAATCTTTATCCAAATGGAATGATATTCAGAGATAGTCATTATCGAACTGGACAGTTATTCATAGAGTCTTTCTCCAAATGGACTGTTATTCATAGTCTTTATCCAAATGGACTGTTATTCATAGAATCTTTATCCAAATGGACTGTTATTCAGAGAGTCTTTATTGAAATGGACTGATATTCATAGAGAGTATATCCAAATAGACTGTTATTCATAGAGTCTTTATCCAAATTGACTGTTATTTATAGAGAGTCTTTATCCAAATGGACTGTTATTCATAGAGTCTTTATCTAAGTGGACTGTTATTCATAGTCTTTATCCAAATGCACTGTTATTCAGAGTCTTTATCCAAATGGAATGATATTCAGAGATAGTCATTATCGAACTGGTCAGTTATTCATAGAGTCTTTCTCCAAATGGACTGTTATTCATAGTCTTTATCCAAATGGACTGTTATTCATAGAATCTTTATCCAAATGGACTGTTATTCAGAGAGTCTTTATCCAAATGGACGGTTATTCATAGAGAGTCTTTATCCAAACGTTCTGTTATTCATAGAGTATTCATCTAAATGGACTGTTATTCATAGAGTCTTTATCTAAGTGGACTGTTATTCAGAGAGTCTTTATCCAAATTAACTGTTATTCATAGTCTTTATCCAAACGGATTGTTATTCAGAGTTTTTATCAAAATGAACTGTTTTTCAGAGATAGTCATTATACAACTGGACTGTTATTCATAGGGTCTTTATCGAAATGGACTGTTATTTAGAGAGTCTTTATCCAAATGGACTGTTATTCATAGTCTTTATCCAAATGCACTGTTATTCAGAGTCTTTATCCAAATGGAATGATATTCAGAGATAGTCATTATCGAACTGGTCAGTTATTCATAGAGTCTTTCTCCAAATGGACTGTTATTCATAGTCTTTATCCAAATGGACTGTTATTCATAGAATCTTTATCCAAATGGAAAGTTATTCAGAGAGTCTTTATCCAAATGGACGGTTATTCATAGAGAGTCTTCATCCAAACGTTCTGTTATTCATAGAGTATTCATCTAAATGGACTGTTATTCATAGAGTCTTTATCTAAGTGGACTGTTATTCAGAGAGTCTTTATCCAAATTAACTGTTATTCATAGTCTTTATCCAAACGGATTGTTATTCAGAGTTTTTATCCAAATGAACTGTTTTTCAGAGATAGTCATTATACAACTGGACTGTTATTCATAGGGTCTTTATCGAAATGGACTGTTATTTAGAGAGTCTTTATCCAAATGGACTGTTATTCATAGAGTCTTTATCCAAATGGACTGTTTTCAGATTGTCTTTAACCAAATGGACTGTTATTCAGAGAGTCATTATCCGAGTGGAATGTTACTCATAGTCTTTATCCAAATGGACTGTTATTCAGAGAGTCTTTATCAAAATTGATTGTTATTCAGAGAGTATTTTTCGAAATTGACTGTTATTCAGAGAGTCTTTATCCAAATGGTTTGTAATTCAGAGAGTCTTTATCCAAATGGACTGTTATTCATAGAGAGTCTTTATCCAAACGTTCTGTTATTCATAGTCTTCATCTAAATGGACTGTTATTCATTGAGTCTTTATCTAAGTGGACTGTTATTCAGAGAGTCTTTATCCAAATGAAGTGTTATTCATAGAGAGCCTTTATCCAAACGTTCTGTTATTCATAGTCTTCATCTAAATGGACTGTTATTCATTGAGTCTTTATCTAAGTGGACTGTTATTCAGAGAGTCTTTATCCAAATAAAGTGTTATTCATAGTCTTTATCCAACCGGACTGTTATTCAGAGTCTTTATCCAAATGGACTGTTATTCAGAGATAGTCATTATCGAACTGGACTGTTATTCATAGGGTCTTTATCCAAATGGACTGTTATTCATAGAGTGTATATCCAAATAGACTGTTAATCATAGAGTCTTTATACAAATTGACTGTTATTTATAGAGAGTCTTTATCCAAATGGACTGTTATTAATAGAGTCTTTATCCAAATGGACTGTTACTCAGAGAGAATCTTTATCCAAATGGACTGTTATTTAGAGAGTCTTTATCCAAAAGGACTGTTATTTATAGAGTCTTTCTCCAAATGGACTGCTTTTCATGTCTTCATCCAAATTGACTGTTTTTCAAAGAGAGTCATTATCGAAATGGACTGGTATTCAAAGAGTCTTTATCCAAATGGACTGTTATTCAGAGAGGCTTTATCCAAATGGACTGTTATTCATAGAGAGTCTTTATCCAAATGGACTGTTATTCATAGAGGCTTTATAACAAATTGACTGTTATTCAGAGAGAGTCTTATCCAAATGGACTGTTATTCATAGAGTCTTTATCCAAATTGACTGTTATTCATAGAGTCTTTATCCAAATTGAATGTTATTCATAGAGTCTTTATCCAAATGGAATGTTATTCATAGAATCTTTATCCAAATGGACTGTTATTTAGAGAGTCTTTATTGAAATGGACTGATATTCATAGAGATTATATCCAAATAGACTGTTATTCATAGAGTCTTTATCCAAATTGACTGTTATTTATAGAGAGTCTTTATCCAAATGGACTGTTATTCATATAGTCTTTATTTAAGTGGACTGTTATTCATAGTCTTTATCCAAATGGACTGTTATTCAAAGTCTTTATCCAAATGGAATGATATTCAGAGATAGTCATTATCGAACTGGACAGTTATTCATAGTCTTTCTCCATATGGACTGTTATTCATAGACTTTATCCAAATGGACTGTTATTCATAGAATCTTTATCCAAATGGACTGTTATTCAGAGAGTCTTTATCCAAATGGACTGTTATTCATAGAGAGTCTTTATCCAAACGTTCTGTTATTCATAGAGTCTTCATCTAAATGGACTGTTATTCATAGAGTCTTTATCTAAGTGGACTGTTATTCAGAGAGTCTTTATCCAAATGAAGTGTTATTCATAGTCTTTTTCCAAACGGACTGTTATTCAGAGTTTTTATCCAAATGGACTGTTATTCAGAGATAGTCATTATCGAACTGGACTGTTATTCATAGGGTCTTTATCCAAATGGACTGTTATTCATAGAGTGTATATCCAAATAGACTGTTATTCATAGAGTCTTTATACAAATTGACTGTTATTTATAGAGAGTCTTTATCCAAATGGACTGTTATTAATAGAGTATTTATCCAAATGGACTGTTATTCAGAGAGTCTTTATCCAAATTGACTGTTATTTAGATAGTCTTTATTGAAATGGACTGATATTCATAGAGATTATATCCAAATAGACTGTTATTCATAGAGTCTTTATCCAAATGGACTGTTATTCTTAGAGAGTCTTTATCCAAATGGACTGTTATTCATAGAGGCTTTATCCAAATTGACTGTTATTCATAGAGAGTCTTTATCCAAATGGACTGTTATTCATAGAGTCTTTATCCAAATTGACTGTTATTCATAGAGTCTTTATCCAAATTGAATGTTATTCATAGAGTCTTTATCCAAATGGAAAGTTATTCATAGAATCTGTATCCAAATGGAATGTTATTCATAGAATCTTTATCCAAATGGACTGTTATTTAGAGAGTCTTTATTGAAATGGACTGATATTCATAGAGAGTATATCCAAATAGACTGTTATTCATAGAGTCTTTATCCAAATTGACTGTTATTTATAGAGAGTATTTATCCAAATGGACTTATTATTCATAGAGTCTTTATCTAAGTGGACTGTTATTCATAGTCTTTATCCAAATGGACTGTTATTCAGAGTCTTTATCCAAATGGAATGATATTCAGAGATAGTCATTATTGAACTGGACAGTTATTCATAGAGTCTTTCTCCAAATGGACTGTTATTCATAGTCTTTATCCAAATGGACTGTTATTAATAGAATCTTTATCCAAATGGACTGTTATTCAGAGAGTCTTTATCCAAATGGACGGTTATTCATAGAGAGTCTTTATCCAAACGTTCTGTTATTCATAGAGTATTCATCTAAATGGACTGTTATTCATAGAGTCTTTATCTAAGTGGACTGTTATTCAGAGAGACTTTATCCAAATGAACTGTTATTCATAGTCTTTATCCAAACGGACTGTTATTCAGAGTTTTTATCCAAATGGATTGTTATTCAGATAGTCTTTATCCAAATGGACTGTTATTTAGAGAGTCTTTATCAAAATGGGCTGTTATTCAAAGAGAGTCATTATCGAAATGGACTGGTATTCAGAGAGTCTTTATCCAAAAGGACTGTTATTTAGAGAGACTTTATCCAAATTGACTGTTATTCATAGAGTCTTTATCCAAATGGACTATTATTCAGAGAGTCTTTATCCAAATGGACTGTTATTCGTAGAGAGTCTTTATCCAAATGGACTGTTATTCATAGATGCTTTATCCAAATTGACTGTTATTTATAGAGTCTTTATCCAAATAGAATGTTATTCATATAATCTTTACCCAAATTGACTGTTATTCAGAGAGTCTTTATTGAAATGGACTGTTATTCATAGAGTCTTTATCCAAATGGACTGTTATTCATAGAGTATTTATCCAAATGGACTGTTATTCAGAGAGTCTTTATCCAAATTGACTGTTATTTAGATAGTCTTTATTGAAATGGACTGATATTCATAGAGATTATATCCAAATAGACTGTTATTCATAGAGTCTTTATCCAAATGGACTGTTATTCTTAGAGAGTCTTTATCCAAATGGACTGTTATTCATAGAGGCTTTATCCAAATTGACTGTTATTCATAGAGAGTCTTTATCCAAATGGACTGTTATTCATAGAGTCTTTATCCAAATTGACTGTTATTCATAGAGTCTTTATCCAAATTGAATGTTATTCATAGAGTCTTTATCCAAATGGAAAGTTATTCATAGAATCTGTATCCAAATGGAATGTTATTCATAGAATCTTTATCCAAATGGACTGTTATTTAGAGAGTCTTTATTGAAATGGACTGATATTCATAGAGAGTATATCCAAATAGACTGTTATTCATAGAGTCTTTATCCAAATTGACTGTTATTTATAGAGAGTATTTATCCAAATGGACTGTTATTCATAGAGTCTTTATCTAAGTGGACTGTTATTCATAGTCTTTATCCAAATGGACTGTTATTCAGAGTCTTTATCCAAATGGAATGATATTCAGAGATAGTCATTATTGAACTGGACAGTTATTCATAGAGTCTTTCTCCAAATGGACTGTTATTCATAGTCTTTATCCAAATGGACTGTTATTCATAGAATCTTTATCCAAATGGACTGTTATTCAGAGAGTCTTTATCCAAATGGACGGTTATTCATAGAGAGTCTTTATCCAAACGTTCTGTTATTCATAGAGTATTCATCTAAATGGACTGTTATTCATAGAGTCTTTATCTAAGTGGACTGTTATTCAGAGAGACTTTATCCAAATGAACTTTTATTCATAGTCTTTATCCAAACGGACTGTTATTCAGAGTTTTTATCCAAATGAACTGTTATTCAGAGATAGTCATTATACAACTGGAATGTTATTCATAGGGTCTTTATCGAAATGGACTGTTATTTAGAGAGTCTTTATCCAAATGGACTGTTATTCATAGAGTCTTTATCCAAATGGACTGTTTTCAGAGTGTCTTTAACCAAATGGACTGTTATTCAGAGAGTCATTATCCGAGTGGAATGTTACTCATAGTCTTTATCCAAATGGACTGTTATTCAGAGAGTCTTTATCAAAATTGATTGTTATTCAGAGAGTATTTTTCAAAATTGACTGTTATTCAGAGAGTCTTTATCCTAATGGTTTGTAATTCAGAGAGTCTTTATCCAAATGGACTGTTATTCATAGAGAGTCTTTATCCAAACGTTCTGTTATTCATAGTCTTCATCTAAATGGACTGTTATTCATAGAGTCTTTATCTAAGTGGACTGTTATTCAGAGAGTCTTTATCCAAATGAAGTGTTATTCATAGTCTTTATCCAAACGGACTGTTATTCAGAGTCTTTATCCAAATGGACTGTTATTCAGAGATAGTCATTATCGAACTGGACTGTTATTCATAGGGTCTTTATCCAAATGGACTGTTATTCATAGAGTGTATATCCAAATAGACTGTTATTCATAGAGTCTTTATACAAATTGACTGTTATTTATAGAGAGTCTTTATCCAAATGGACTGTTATTAATAGAGTCTTTATCCAAATGGACTGTTACTCAGAGAGAATCTTTATCCAAATGGACTGTTATTTTGAGAATCTTTATCCAAAAGGACTGTTATTCATAGAGTCTTTCTCCAAATGGACTGTTATTCATGTCTTCATCCAAATTGACTGTTTTTCAAAGAGATTCATTATCGAAATGGACTGGTATTCAAAGAGTCTTTATCCAAATGGACTGTTATTCAGAGAGGCTTTATCCAAATTGACTGTTATTCATAGAGTCTTTATCTAAGTGGACTGTTATTCATAGTCTTTATCCAAATGGACTGTTATTCAGAGTCTTTATCCAAATGGAATGATATTCAGAGATAGTCATTATCGAACTGGACAGTTATTCATAGAGTCTTTCTCCAAATGGACTGTTATTCATAGTCTTTATCCAAATTGACTTGTATTCATAGAATCTTTATCCAAATGGAATGATATTCAGAGATAGTCATTATCGAACTGGACAGTTATTCATAGAGTCTTTCTCCAAATGGACTGTTATTCATAGTCTTTATCCAAATGGACTGTTATTCATAGAATCTTTATCCAAATGGACTGTTATTCAGAGAGTCTTTATTGAAATGGACTGATATTCATAGAGAGTATATCCAAATAGACTGTTATTCATAGAGTCTTTATCCAAATTGACTGTTATTTATAGAGAGTCTTTATCCAAATGGACTGTTATTCATAGAGTCTTTATCCAAATGGACTGTTATTCAGAGAGTCTTTATCCAAATGGACGGTTATTCATAGAGAGTCTTTATCCAAACGTTCTGTTATTCATAGAGTATTCATCTAAATGGACTGTTATTCATAGAGTCTTTATCTAAGTGGACTGTTATTCAGAGAGACTTTATCCAAATGAACTGTTATTCATAGACTTTATCCAAACGGACTGTTATTGTACTCCTGAGTGGCGCAGTGGTCTAAGGCACTGCATCGCAGTGCTAACTGTGCCACTAGAGATCCTGGTTCGAATCCAGGCTCTGTCGCAGCCGGCCGCGACCGGGAGACTCATGGGCGGCGCACAATTGGCCCAGCGTCGTCCAGGGTAGGGGAGGGAATGGCCGGCAGGGATGTAGCTCAGTTGATAGAGCATGGCGTTTGCAACGCCAGGGTTGTGGGTTCGATTCCCACGGGGGGGCCAGTATAAAAAATATGTATTCACTAACTGTAAGTCGCTCTGGATAAGAGCGTCTGCTAAATGACTCAAAATGTAAATGTATTCAGAGTTTTTATCCAAATGAACTGTTATTCAGAGATAGTCATTATACAACTGGAATGTTATTCATAGGGTCTTTATCGAAATGGACTGTTATTTAGAGAGTCTTTATCCAAATGGACTGTTATTCATAGAGTCTTTATCCAAATGGACTGTTTTCAGAGTGTCTTTAACCAAATGGACTGTTATTCAGAGAGTCATTATCCGAGTGGAATGTTACTCATAGTCTTTATCCAAATGGACTGTTATTCAGAGAGTCTTCATCAAAATTGATTGTTATTCAGAGAGTATTTTTCAAAATTGACTGTTATTCAGAGAGTCTTTATCCTAATGGTTTGTAATTCAGAGAGTCTTTATCCAAATGGACTGTTATTCATAGAGAGTCTTTATCCAAACGTTCTGTTATTCATAGTCTTCATCTAAATGGACTGTTATTCATAGAGTCTTTATCTAAGTGGACTGTTATTCAGAGAGTCTTTATCCAAATGAAGTGTTATTCATAGTCTTTATCCAAACGGACTGTTATTCAGAGTCTTTATCCAAATGGACTGTTATTCAGAGATAGTCATTATCGAACTGGACTGTTATTCATAGGGTCTTTATCCAAATGGACTGTTATTCATAGAGTGTATATCCAAATAGACTGTTATTCATAGAGTCTTTATACAAATTGACTGTTATTTATAGAGAGTCTTTATCCAAATGGACTGTTATTAATAGAGTCTTTATCCAAATGGACTGTTACTCAGAGAGAATCTTTATCCAAATGGACTGTTATTTTGAGAGTCTTTATCCAAAAGGACTGTTATTCATAGAGTCTTTCTCCAAATGGACTGTTATTCATGTCTCCATCCAAATTGACTGTTTTTCAAAGAGATTCATTATCGAAATGGACTGGTATTCAAAGAGTCTTTATCCAAATGGACTGTTATTCAGAGAGGCTTTATCCAAATTGACTGTTATTCATAGAGTCTTTATCTAAGTGGACTGTTATTCATAGTCTTTATCCAAATGGACTGTTATTCAGAGTCTTTATCCAAATGGAATGATATTCAGAGATAGTCATTATCGAACTGGACAGTTATTCATAGAGTCTTTCTCCAAATGGACTGTTATTCATAGTCTTTATCCAAATGGACTGGTATTCATAGAATCTTTATCCAAATGGAATGATATTCAGAGATAGTCATTATCGAACTGGACAGTTATTCATAGAGTCTTTCTCCAAATGGACTGTTATTCATAGTCTTTATCCAAATGGACTGTTATTCATAGAATCTTTATCCAAATGGACTGTTATTCAGAGAGTCTTTATTGAAATGGACTGATATTCATAGAGAGTATATCCAAATAGACTGTTATTCATAGAGTCTTTATCCAAATTGACTGTTATTTATAGAGAGTCTTTATCCAAATGGACTGTTATTCATAGAGTCTTTATCTAAGTGGACTGTTATTCATAGTCTTTATCCAAATGCACTGTTATTCAGAGTCTTTATCCAAATGGAATGATATTCAGAGATAGTCATTATCGAACTGGTCAGTTATTCATAGAGTCTTTCTCCAAATGGACTGTTATTCATAGTCTTTATCCAAATGGACTGTTATTCATAGAATCTTTATCCAAATGGACTGTTATTCAGAGAGTCTTTATCCAAATGGACGGTTATTCATAGAGAGTCTTTATCCAAACGTTCTGTTATTCATAGAGTATTCATCTAAATGGACTGTTATTCATAGAGTCTTTATCTAAGTGGACTGTTATTCAGAGAGTCTTTATCCAAATTAACTGTTATTCATAGTCTTTATCCAAACGGATTGTTATTCAGAGTTTTTATCAAAATGAACTGTTTTTCAGAGATAGTCATTATACAACTGGACTGTTATTCATAGGGTCTTTATCGAAATGGACTGTTATTTAGAGAGTCTTTATCCAAATGGACTGTTATTCATAGTCTTTATCCAAATGCACTGTTATTCAGAGTCTTTATCCAAATGGAATGATATTCAGAGATAGTCATTATCGAACTGGTCAGTTATTCATAGAGTCTTTCTCCAAATGGACTGTTATTCATAGTCTTTATCCAAATGGACTGTTATTCATAGAATCTTTATCCAAATGGAAAGTTATTCAGAGAGTCTTTATCCAAATGGACGGTTATTCATAGAGAGTCTTCATCCAAACGTTCTGTTATTCATAGAGTATTCATCTAAATGGACTGTTATTCATAGAGTCTTTATCTAAGTGGACTGTTATTCAGAGAGTCTTTATCCAAATTAACTGTTATTCATAGTCTTTATCCAAACGGATTGTTATTCAGAGTTTTTATCCAAATGAACTGTTTTTCAGAGATAGTCATTATACAACTGGACTGTTATTCATAGGGTCTTTATCGAAATGGACTGTTATTTAGAGAGTCTTTATCCAAATGGACTGTTATTCATAGAGTCTTTATCCAAATGGACTGTTTTCAGATTGTCTTTAACCAAATGGACTGTTATTCAGAGAGTCATTATCCGAGTGGAATGTTACTCATAGTCTTTATCCAAATGGACTGTTATTCAGAGAGTCTTTATCAAAATTGATTGTTATTCAGAGAGTATTTTTCGAAATTGACTGTTATTCAGAGAGTCTTTATCCAAATGGTTTGTAATTCAGAGAGTCTTTATCCAAATGGACTGTTATTCATAGAGAGTCTTTATCCAAACGTTCTGTTATTCATAGTCTTCATCTAAATGGACTGTTATTCATTGAGTCTTTATCTAAGTGGACTGTTATTCAGAGAGTCTTTATCCAAATGAAGTGTTATTCATAGAGAGCCTTTATCCAAACGTTCTGTTATTCATAGTCTTCATCTAAATGGACTGTTATTCATTGAGTCTTTATCTAAGTGGACTGTTATTCAGAGAGTCTTTATCCAAATAAAGTGTTATTCATAGTCTTTATCCAACCGGACTGTTATTCAGAGTCTTTATCCAAATGGACTGTTATTCAGAGATAGTCATTATCGAACTGGACTGTTATTCATAGGGTCTTTATCCAAATGGACTGTTATTCATAGAGTGTATATCCAAATAGACTGTTAATCATAGAGTCTTTATACAAATTGACTGTTATTTATAGAGAGTCTTTATCCAAATGGACTGTTATTAATAGAGTCTTTATCCAAATGGACTGTTACTCAGAGAGAATCTTTATCCAAATGGACTGTTATTTAGAGAGTCTTTATCCAAAAGGACTGTTATTTATAGAGTCTTTCTCCAAATGGACTGCTTTTCATGTCTTCATCCAAATTGACTGTTTTTCAAAGAGAGTCATTATCGAAATGGACTGGTATTCAAAGAGTCTTTATCCAAATGGACTGTTATTCAGAGAGGCTTTATCCAAATGGACTGTTATTCATAGAGAGTCTTTATCCAAATGGACTGTTATTCATAGAGGCTTTATAACAAATTGACTGTTATTCAGAGAGAGTCTTATCCAAATGGACTGTTATTCATAGAGTCTTTATCCAAATTGACTGTTATTCATAGAGTCTTTATCCAAATTGAATGTTATTCATAGAGTCTTTATCCAAATGGAATGTTATTCATAGAATCTTTATCCAAATGGACTGTTATTTAGAGAGTCTTTATTGAAATGGACTGATATTCATAGAGATTATATCCAAATAGACTGTTATTCATAGAGTCTTTATCCAAATTGACTGTTATTTATAGAGAGTCTTTATCCAAATGGACTGTTATTCATATAGTCTTTATTTAAGTGGACTGTTATTCATAGTCTTTATCCAAATGGACTGTTATTCAAAGTCTTTATCCAAATGGAATGATATTCAGAGATAGTCATTATCGAACTGGACAGTTATTCATAGTCTTTCTCCATATGGACTGTTATTCATAGACTTTATCCAAATGGACTGTTATTCATAGAATCTTTATCCAAATGGACTGTTATTCAGAGAGTCTTTATCCAAATGGACTGTTATTCATAGAGAGTCTTTATCCAAACGTTCTGTTATTCATAGAGTCTTCATCTAAATGGACTGTTATTCATAGAGTCTTTATCTAAGTGGACTGTTATTCAGAGAGTCTTTATCCAAATGAAGTGTTATTCATAGTCTTTTTCCAAACGGACTGTTATTCAGAGTTTTTATCCAAATGGACTGTTATTCAGAGATAGTCATTATCGAACTGGACTGTTATTCATAGGGTCTTTATCCAAATGGACTGTTATTCATAGAGTGTATATCCAAATAGACTGTTATTCATAGAGTCTTTATACAAATTGACTGTTATTTATAGAGAGTCTTTATCCAAATGGACTGTTATTAATAGAGTCTTTATCCAAATGGACTGTTACTCAGAGAGAATCTTTATCCAAAAGGACTGTTATTTATAGAGTCTTTCTCCAAATGGACTGTTATTCATGTCTTCATCCAAATTGACTGTTTTTCAAAGAGAGTCATTATCGAAATGGACTGGTATTCAAAGAGTCTTCATCCAAATGGACTGTTATTCAGAGAGGCTTTATCCAAATGGACTGTTATTCATAGAGAGTCTTTATCCAAATGGACTGTTATTCATAGAGGCTTTATAACAAATTGACTGTTATTCAGAGAGAGTCTTATCCAAATGGACTGTTATTCATAGAGTCTTTATCCAAATTGACTGTTATTCATAGAGTCTTTATCCAAATTGAATGTTATTCATAGAGTCTTTATCCAAATGGAATGTTATTCATAGAATCTTTATCCAAATGGACTGTTATTTAGAGAGTCTTTATTGAAATGGACTGATATTCATAGAGATTATATCCAAATAGACTGTTATTCATAGAGTCTTTATCCAAATTGACTGTTATTTATAGAGAGTCTTTATCCAAATGGACTGTTATTCATAGAGTCTTTATTTAAGTGGACTGTTATTCATAGTCTTTATCCAAATGGACTGTTATTCAGAGTCTTTATCCAAATGGAATGATATTCAGAGATAGTCTTTATCGAACTGGACAGTTATTCATAGAGTCTTTCTCCAAATGGACTGTTATTCATAGTCTTTATCCGAATGGACTGTTATTCATAGAATCTTTATCCAAATGGACTGTTATTCAGAGAGTCTTTATCCAAATGGACTGTTATACATAGAGAGTCTTTATCCAAACGTTCTGTTATTCATAGAGTCTTCATCTAAATGGACTGTTATTCATAGAGTCTTTATTTAAGTGGACTGTTATTCAGAGAGTCTTTATCCAAATGAACTGTTATTCATAGTCTTTATCCAAACGGACTGTTATTCAGAGTTTTTATTCAAATGGACTGTTATTCAGAGATAGTCATTATCGAACTGGACTGTTATTCATAGGGTCTTTATCGAAATGGATGTTATTTAGAGAGTCTTTATCCAAATGGACTGTTATTCATAGAGTCTTTATCCAAATGGACTGTTATCAGAGTGTCTTTAACCAAATGGACTGTTTTTCCAAAGAGAGTCATTATCGAAATGGACTGGTATTCAAAGAGTCTTTATCCAAATGTACTGTTATTCAGAGAGGCTTTATCCAAATTGACTGTTATTCATAGAGTATTTATCCAAATGGACTATTATTCAGAGAGTCTTCATCCAAATAGACTGTTATTCATAGAGAGTCTTTATCCAAATGGACTGTTATTCATAGAGGCTTTATCCAAATTGACTGTTATTCATAGAGAGTCTTATCCAAATGGACTGTTATTCATAGAATCTTTATCCAAATGGACTGTTATTTAGAGAGTCTTTATTGAAATGGACTGATATTCATAGAGATTATATCCAAATAGACTGTTATTCATAGAGTCTTTATCCAAATTGACTGTTATTTATAGAGAGTCTTTATCCAAATGGACTGTTATTCATAGAGTCTTTATCTAAGTGGACTGTTATTCATAGTCTTTATCCAAATGGACTGTTATTCAGAGTCTTTATCCAAATGGAATGATATTCAGAGATAATCTTTCTCGAACTGGACAGTTATTCGTAGAGTCTTTCTCCAAATGGACTGTTATTCATAGTCTTTATCCGAATGGACTGTTATTCATAGAATCTTTATCCAAATGGACTGTTATTCAGAGTGTCTTTATCCAAATGGACTGTTATTCATAGATAGTCTTTATCCAGACGTTCTGTTATTCATAGAGTCTTCATCTAACTGGACTGTTATTCATAGAGTCTTTATCTAAGTGGACTGTTATTCAGAGAGTCTTTATCCAAATGAACTGTTATTCATAGTCTTTATCCAAACGGACTGTTATTCCGAGTTTTTATCCAAATGGACTGTTATTCAGAGATAGTCATTATCGAACTGGACTGTTATTCATAGGGTATTTATCGAAATGGACTGTTATTTAGAGAGTCTTTATCCAAATGGACTGTTATTCATAGAGCCTTTATCCAAATGGACTGTTATCCGAGTGTCTTTAACCAAATGGACTGTTATTCAGATAGTCATTATCCAAGTGGAATGTTACTCATAGTCTTTATCCAAATGGACTGTTATTCAGAGAGTCTTTATCAAAATTGATTGTTATTCAGAGAGTATTTTTCAAAATTGACTGTTATTCAGAGAGTCTTTATCCAAATGGAATGTTATTCATATAATCTTTACCCAAATTGACTGTTATTCAGAGAGTCTTTATTGAAATGGACTGTTATTCATAGTGTATATCCAAATAGACTGTTATTCATAGAGTCTTTATCCAAATGGACTGTTATTTATAGAGTCTTTATCCAAATAGACTGTTATTTATAGAGATTCTTTATCCAAATGGACTGTTATTTTAGAGTCTTTATCTAAGTGGACTGCTATTCAGAGAGTCTTTATCCAAATGAACTGTTTTTCACAGTCTTTTTCCAAACAGACTTTTATTCAGAATCTTTATTCAAATCGACTGTTATTCAGAGAGTCTTTATCCAAATGGACTGTTATTTAGAGAGTCTTTATCCAAATGGACTGTCATTCATAGAGGCTTTATCCAAATGGAATGTTATTCATATAATCTTTACCCAAATTGACTGTTATTCAGAGAGTCTTTATTGAAATGGACTGTTATTCATAGTGTATATCCACATAGACTGTTATTCATAGAGTCTTTATACAAATGGACTGTTATTTATAGAGATTCTTTATCCAAATGGACTGTTATTTTAGAGTCTTTATCTAAGTGGACTGTTATTCAGAGAGTCTTTATCCAAATGAACTGTTATTGTGTTTTCTCTAGCAGGAGGTAAGCTTGGTTCTTATATGGTGTTGAGTAAAGCTTAAACCATGTATTTAGATCGTAGGTAGTTGTAGTTAGGTATTGTAGGTAGTTTATTTAGGTAGTTATTTAGGTAGTTATTGTAGGTTTCCGTAGGTAATTATTGTAGGTAAGTATTGTTTACGGCGGAGCCCGGCGAAGCACGAGGCTAGCTAGCTAGCGGGTAGCTACTGGTAACGTTTAGCAATGGTGGAGAGTTGTTTCCAATGTTAATGTGCTAGCTAGCCAACGTTTAATTTTTGCTGCGTTATGAAAGGAACTAGACACGGACACGAATTATCTGTTTAGTGTGTTAACACACTATTGGTAGTTTGTTGTAACCAAGTACTGGTGCTAAACTGTGTGTTATTGGATGCTAGCATGCTAGTTAGCTATGGCGTCATAGTTAGGCATCGTGGGCTGTTGTGGGTAGTTACTGTAGGTTAGCATTGTTTTTCGGCGGTGCCGGGTGTAGCACGAAGCTAGCTAGCTAGCCGTTCTTCAAACAAAGTCAACACAGTAGCCATTGCTAGCTAGCCAACACGACCAGCTAACTGTACTGTAGTAGCTAAATACAATATACTTGTGCTAGCTAGCCAACGTTTAATTATTGCTGCGTTATGAAAGGAACTAGACACGGACACGAATGATCTGTTTAGTGTGTTAACACACTATTGGTAGTTTGTTGTAACCAAGTATTGGTGCTAAACTGTGTGTTATTGGATGCTAGCATGCTAGTTAGCTATGGTGTCATAGTTAGGCATCGTGGGCTGTTGTGGGTAGTTACTGTAGGTTGGCATTGTTTTCGACGGTGCCGGGTGTAGCACGAAGCTAGCTAGCTAGCCGTTTTTCGAACAGAGTCAACACAGTAGCCATTGTGTGCTGTACTGTGGCAGCTAAATACAATATATTTGTGCTAGCTAGCCAACGTTTAATTATTGCTGCGTTATGAAAGGAACTAGACACGGACACGAATTATCTGCTTAGTGTGTTAACACACTATTGGTGGTTTGTTGTGACCAAGTGTTGGTGCTAAACTGTGTGTTATTGGATGCTAGCATGCTAGTTAGCTATGGTGTCATAGTTAGCTAGCTGAATAAAGTGGGTTGAGTCTATTCCTTTAAACATTGAACCGCTGTGGTTCACAACAATTCTGATTTCTAAAGGTGGAAGTTGGGAGAGTTTTTGTTCGGGTGGTTCAGTGAAACAATTATAGTTTCTGAGGTGGAAATTTTGGTGAGGGAGGCCCTGCTCTCTCCTCTCCCAGATGTTTAGTTCATTTCATTCTGATCTCCTCTGCATTATTGTAGCCATTTGCTACAGCCTGTCAACTATGCCTCTGCCTATCCCTGTTCTCTCCTCTCTGCACAGGCTACACAAACGCCTCACACCGCGTGGCTGCTGCCTCTCTAACCTGGTGGTCCCTGCACGCACCCCACACCTGGAGTTCCAGGTCTCAGGCAGCCTCTGGAACTGCCGTTCTGCTGCCAACAAAGCTGACTTCATCCCAGCCTATGCTAAACTCCAGTCCCTCGACTTCCTGGCGCTGACGGAAACATGGATTACCACTGAAAACACTGCTACTCCTACTGCTCTCTCCTCGTCTGACCATGTGTTCTCGCATACCCCGAGAGCATCTGGTCAGAGGGGTGGTGGCACAGGAATCCTCATCTCTCCCAAGTGGACATTCTCAATTTCCCCCTAACCCACCTGTCTATCTCCTCATTTGAATTCCATGCTGTCACAGTCACTAGCCCATTTAAGCTTAATATCCTTGTCATCTATCGCCCTCCAGGTTCCCTTGGAGAGTTCATCAATGAGCTTGACGCCTTGATAAGTTCCTTTCCTGAGGATGGCTCACCCCTCACAGTTTTGGGGGATTTCAACCTCCCTATGTCCACATTTGACTCATTTCTCTCTGCCTCCTTCTTTCCACTCCTCTCCTCTTTTGACCTCACCCTCTCACCGTCCCCCCCTACTCACAAGGCAGGCAATACGCTTGACCTCATCTTTACTAGATGCTGCTCTTCTACTAATCTCACTGCAACTCCCCTCCATGTCTCCGACCACTACTTTGTTTCCTTTTCTCTCTCGCTCTCCTCCAACACTACTCACTCTGCCCCTACACAGATGGTAATGCGCCGCCGCAACCTTCGCTCTCTCTCTCCCACTACTCTCTCCTCTTCCATCCTATCATCTCTTCCCTCTGCTCAATCCTTCTCCCTCCAATCTCCTGATTCTGCCTCCTCAACCCTCCTCTCCTCCCTTTCTGCATCCTTTGACTCTCTGTGTCCCCTATCCTCCCGGCCGGCTCGGTCCTCCCCTCCAGCTCCGTGGCTTGATGACTCATTGCGAGCTCACAGAACAGAGCTCCGGGCAGCAGAGCGGAAATGGAAGAAAACTAAACTCCCTGCCGACCTGGCATCTTTTCACTCCCTCCTCTCTACATTTTCTTCATCTGTTTCTGCTGCTAAGGCCACTTTCTACCACTCTAAATTCCAAGCATCTGCCTCTAACCCTAGGAAGCTCTTTGCCACATTTTCCTCCCTGCTGAATCCTCCCCCCCCCTCCCCCCCTCCTCTCTCTCTGTGGATGACTTCGTCAACCACTTTGAAAAGAAGGTTGACGACATCCGATCCTCGTTTGTTAAGTCTAATGACACTGCTGGTCCTACTCACACTGCCCTACCCTATGCTTTGACTTCTTTCTCCCCTCTCTCTCCAGATAAAATCCTGCGACTTGTGACTGCAGGCCGCCCAACAACCTGCCCGCTTGACCCCATCCCCTCCTCTCTTCTCCAGACCATCTCCGGTGACCTTCTCCCCTACCTCACCTCGCTGATCAACTCATCCTTGACCGCTGGCCATGTCCCTTCTGTCTTCAAGAGAGCGAGAGTTGCTCCCCTTCTCAAAAAACCAACACTCGATCCCACTGATGTCAACAACTACAGACCAGTATCCCTTCTTTCTTTTCTTTCCAAAACTATTGAGCGTGCCGTCTTTAGCCAACTCTCTTGCTATCTCTCTCAGAATGACCTTCTTGATCCAAACCAGTCAGGTTTCAGGACTGGTCATTCAACTGAGACTGCTCTTCTCTGTGTCACGGAGGCTCTCCGCACTGCTAAAGCTAACTCTCTCTCCTCTGCTCTTGTCCTTCTAGACCTGTCTGCTGCCTTTGATACTGTGAACCATCAGATCCTCCTCTCCACCCTCTCCGAGCTGGGCATCTCCGGCGCGGCTCACTCCTGGATTGCGTCCTACCTGACCGGTCGCTCCTACCAAGTGGCGTGGCGAGAAGCTGTCTCCGCACCACGTGCTCTCACCACTGGTGTCCCCCAGGGCTCAGTTCTAGGCCCTCTCCTTTTCTCCCTATACACCAAGTCACTTGGCTCTGTCATATCCTCACATGGCCTCTCCTATCATTGCTACGCTGACGATACACAACTAATCTTCTCCTTTCCCCCTTCTGATAACCAGGTGGCGAATCGCATCTCTGCATGTCTGGCAGACATATCAGTATGGATGACGGATCACCACCTCAAGCTGAACCCTGGCAAGACGGAGCTGCTCTTCCTCCCGGGGAAGGACTGCCCGTTCCATGATCTCGCCATCACGGTTGACAACTCCGTTGTGTCCTCCTCCCAGAGTGCGAAGAGCCTTGGCGTGACCCTGGACAACACCCTGTCATTCTCCGCTAACATCAAGGCGGTGACCCGCTCCTGCAGGTTCATGCTCTACAACATTCGGAGAGTACGACCCTGCCTTACACAGGAAGCGGCACAGGTCCTAATCCAGGCACTTGTCATCTCCCGTCTGGATTACTGCAACTCGCTGTTGGCTGGCCTCCCTGCCTGTGCCATTAAACCCCTACAACTCATCCAGAATGCCGCAGCCCGTCTGGTGTTCAACCTTCCCAAGTTCTCTCACGTCACCCCCCTCCTCCGCACACTCCACTGGCTTCCAGTTGAAGCTCGCATCCGTTACAAGACCATGGTGGTTGCCTATGGAGCAGTGAGGGGAACGGCACCTCTGTACCTTCGGGCTCTGATCAGTCCCTACACCCAAACGAGGGCATTGCGTTCATCCACCTCTGGCCTGCTGGCTCCCCTTCCTCTGCGGAAGCATAGTTCCCGCTCAGCCCAGTCAAAACTGTTCGCTGCTCTGGCACCCCAATGGTGGAACAAGCTCCCTCACGACGCCAGGACAGCGGAGTCACTCACCACCTTCCGGAGACATTTGAAACCCCACCTCTTTAAGGAATACCTGGGATAGGATAAAGTAATCCTTCTACCCCCCCCCCCCCCCCCCCCCCCAAAAAAAATTGTAAAGTGGTTATCCCACTGGCTACAGGGTGAATGCACCAATTTGTGAGTCGCTCTGGATAAGAGCGTCTGCTAAATGACGTAAATGTGCCCTTGAGCAAGGCACTTAACCCTAATTGCTCCTGTAAGTCGCTCTGGATAAGAGCGTCTGCTAAATGACTAAAATGTAAATGTAAATGTTATCCAAACGGACTGTTATTCAGAGAGTCTTTATCCAAATGGACTGTTATTCAGAGTCTTTATCCAAATGGACTGTTATTCAGAGAGTCTTTATCCAAATGGACTGTTATTCAGAGAGGCTTTATCCAAATTGACTGTTATTCATAGAGTATTTATACAAATGGACTGTTATTCAGAGAGTCTTTATCCAAATGGATTGTTATTCAGATAGTCTTTATCCAAATTGACTGTTATTCATAGACAGTCTTTATCCAAATTGACTGTTAGTCATAGATGCTTTATCCAAATTGACTGTTATTCATAGAGTCTTTATCCAAATGGAATGTTATTCATATAATCTTTATCCAAATGGAATGTTATTCATATAATCTTTATCCAAATTGACTGTTATTCAGAGAGTCTTTATTGAAATGGACTGTTATTCATAGAGTGTATATCCAAATAGACTGTTATTCAGAGAGTCTTTATCCAAATGGACTGTTATTTATAGAGAGTCTTTATCCAAATGGACTGTTATTCATAGAGTCTTTATCTAAGTGGATTGTTATTCAGAGAGTCTTTATCCAAATGAACTGTTATTCACAGTCTTTATCCAAACGGACTGTTATTCAGAGTCTTTATTCAAATGGACTGTTATTCAGAGAGTCTTTATCCAAATGGACTGTTATTTAGAGAGTCTTTATCCAAATGGACTGTTATTCAGAGTTTTTATCCAAATGGACTGTTATTCAGAGTCTTTATCCAAATGGACTGTTATTCAGAGAGTCTTTATACAAAAGGACTGTTATTCATAGAGAGTCTTTATCCAAATGGACTGTTATTCATAGAGCCTTATCCAAATGAACTGTTATTCATAGAGAGTCTTTATCCAAATGGACTGTTATTCATAGAGTCTTTCTCCAAATGGACTATTATTCAGAGAGACTTTATCCAAATGGACTGTTATTCATAGAGTCTTTATCCAAATGGAATGTTATTCATATAATCTTTACCCAAATTGACTGTTATTCAGAGAGTCTTTATTGAAATGGACTGTTATTCATAGAGTGTATATCCAAATAGACTGTTATTCATAGAGTCTTTATCCATATGGACTGTTATTTATAGAGAGTCTTTATCCAAATGGACTGTTATTCATAGAGTCTTTCTCTAAGTGGACTGTTATTCAGAGAGTCTTTATCCAAATGAACTGTTATTCGCAGTCTTTATCCAAACGGACTGTTATTCAGAGTCTTTATTCAAATGGACTGTTATTCAGAGAGTCTTTATCCAAATGGACTGTTATTTAGAGAGTCTTTATCCAAATGGACTGTTATTCAGAGTTTTTATCCAAATGGACTGTTATTCAGAGTCTTTATCCAAATGGACTGTTATTCAGAGAGTCTTTATACAAAATGACTGTTATTCAGACAGTCTTTATCCAAATGGACTGTTATTCATAGAGAGTCTTTATCCAAATGGACTGTTATTCATAGAGCCTTATCCAAATGGACTGGTATTCATAGAGTCTTTCTCCAAATGGACTATTATTCAGAGAGACTTTATCCAAATGGACTGTTATTCATAGAGTCTTTATCCAAATGGAATATTATTCATATAATCTTTACCCAAATTGACTGTTATTCAGAGAGTTTTTATTGAAATGGACTGTTATTCATAGTGTATATCCAAATAGACTGTTATTCATAGAGTCTTTATCCAAATGGACTGTTATTTATAGAGTCTTTATCCAAATAGACTGGTATTTATAGAGATTCTTTATCCAAATGGACTGTTATTTTAGAGTATTTATCTAAGTGGACTGTTATTCAGAGAGTCTTTATCCAAATGAACTGTTTTTCACAGTCTTTTTCCAAACGGACTTTTATTCAGAATCTTTATTCAAATCGACTGTTATTCAGAGAGTCTTTATCCAAATGGACTGTTATTCATAGAGAGTCTTTATCCAAATGGACTGTTATTCAGAGAGTCTTTCTCCAAATGGACTGTTATTCAGAGAGGCTTTATCCAAATTGACTGTTATTCATAGAGTCTTTATCCAAATGGACTATTATTCAGAGAGTCTTTATCCAAATGGACTGTTATTCAGAGAGTCTTTATCAAAATGGATTGTTATTCAGAGAGTCTTAATCCAAATGGATTGTTATTCAGAGTGTCTTTATCCAAATGGACTGTTGTTTATAGAGATTCTTTATCCACATGGACTGTTATTTTAGAGTCTTTATCTAAGTGGACTGTTATTCAGAGAGTCTTTATCCAAATGAACTGTTTTTCACAGTCTTTTTCCAAACAGACTTTTATTCAGAATCTTTATTCAAATCGACTGTTATTCAGAGAGTCTTTATCCAAATGGACTGTCATTTAGAGAGTCTTTATCCAAATGGACTGTCATTCATAGAGGCTTTATCCAAATGGAATGTTATTCATATAATCTTTACCCAAATTGACTGTTATTCAGAGAGTCTTTATTGAAATGGACTGTTATTCATAGTGTATATCCACATAGACTGTTATTCATAGAGTCTTTATACAAATGGACTGTTATTTATAGAGATTCTTTATCCAAATGGACTGTTATTTTAGAGACTTTATCTAAGTGGACTGTTATTCAGAGAGTCTTTATCCAAATGAACTGTTATTCACAGTCTTTATTCAAACGGACTGTTATTCAGAGTCTTTATCCAAATGGACTGTTATTCAGAGTCTTTATCCAAATGGACTGTTATTCAGAGAGTCTTTATCCAAATGGACTGTTATTCAGAGAGGCTTTATCCAAATTGACTGTTATTCATAGAGTCTTTATCCAAATGGACTGTTATTCAGAGAGTCTTTATCCAAATAGATTGTTATTCAGATAGTCTTTATCCAAATTGACTGTTATTCATAGACAGTCTTTATCCAAATGGACTGTTAGTCATAGAGTCTTTATCCAAATGGAATGTTATTCATATAATCTTTATCCAAATGGAATGTTATTCATATAATCTTTATCCAAATTGACTGTTATTCAGAGAGTCTTTATTGAAATGGACTGTTATTCATAGAGTGTATATCCAAATAGACTGTTATTCATAGAGTCTTTATCCAAATGGACTGTTATTTATAGAGAGTCTTTATCCAAATGGACTGTTATTCATAGAGTCTTTATCGAAGTGGACTGTTATTCAGAGAGTCTTTATCCAAATGATCTGTTATTCACAGAATTTATCCAAACGGACTGTTATTCAGAGTCTTTATTCAAATGGACTGTTATTCAGAGAGTCTTTATCCAAATGGACTGTTATTTAGAGAGTCTTTATCCAAATGGACTGTTATTCAGAGTTTTTATCCAAATGGACTGTTATTCAGAGTCTTTATCCATATGGACTGTGTTACGGATACAGGTATCCTGTGTTTTTGTGTGTTTCTCTCCTTCTGCCCTAATCACAGGTGTCCTGTATGTTCCTGATTGGTGGTCGTTGAGGTGTCTGCTGATTGGACCAATCAGTGAACATTCCTGTGCATTGCACCACCTGTTACTCGTTTGCAGGGACGGCTTGTTCAATAGGGCGATATGGGCGACGCACTGCCAAACGGGAAAAGGAAGGGATTTTTTTTCTAATCAATTATATCACGGCAACAGCAGTTATCAGTGTTCACGTCTGATCTGCCAGCCACTAAATGTCAAATCAGGCTAAAGTCGTGCTTCAAATGGCCCCGCCCGTTTTTGGGGCGATTTCAGTCAAGTTGAAAATCGCCCAGAAGTCTCTCATAGCCTGTCATGTAAAATCTATTTTTTTCACATTTCAAAGCTTTCAATACATTCTCTATGGGTGTCTGTGGGCTTGCACTTACGCGCTTTCGTCATACGTGACGTAACGTTGAACGTAACTAAGACAATGGCGGCTACCAGCGTCTCTGTTGCGACCTGCAGTGCGGCGTTATTTTATGTTTTTAATTTGTAGACTTAGTTTACAAACATTCTGCCAACCATGGATTTCCAGTGGTTGGTTTTGGACTGATCTTGTTGATCGTGTACATACCCGCTACGAACGGACTAAATAATGAAAACGCTGCTGGCAGCTGAATCCCAATACAGCTGGGAGACTTGGCTGGATGAGTCCCGGACAGAGAAGTGGAGCCGGCCACCTTCACCCTGGTCAGAGCGGACCGCGATCCTGGTAAGAGAGCGACTCTGTACCCCGACATTGAACTGCTTTCTGTGTCATTGCGACCTTACTATCAATTCAATTCAATTTAAGGGCTTTATTGGCATGGGAAACGTGTGTTAACATTGCCAAAGCAAGGGAAGTAGATAGTAAACAAAAGTGAAATAAACAATAAATATTAACAGTAAACATTACACTCAGAAGTTTCAAAAGAATAAAGACATTTCAAATGTCATATTATGTATATATACAGTGTTGTTACAATGTGCAAATAGTTAAAGTACAAATGGGAAAATAAATAAACATAAATATGGGTTGTATTTACAATGGTGTTTGTTCTTCACTGGTTGCCCTTTTCTTGTGGCAACAGGTCACAAATCTTGCAGCTGTGATGGCACACTGTGGTTTTTCACCCAGTAGATAAGGGAGTTTATCAAAATTGGGTTTGTTTTCGAATTCTTTGTGGATCGCTGTAATCTGAGGGAAATATGTGTCTCTAATATGGTCATACATTTGGCAGGAGGTTAGGAAGTGCAGCTCAGTTTCCACCTCATTTTGTGGGCAGTGTGCACATAGCCTGTCTTCTCTTGAGAGCCAGGTCTGCCTACGGCGGCCTTTCTCAATAGCAAGGCTATGGTCACTGAGTCTGTACATAGTCAAAGCTTTCCTTAAGTTTGGGTCAGTCACAGTGGTCAGGTATTCTGCCACTGTGTACTCTCTGTTTAGGGCCAAACAGCATTCTAGTTTGCTCTGTTTTTTTGTTTGTTCTTTCCAATGTGTCAAGTAATTCTCTTTTTGTTTTCTCATGATTTGGTTGGGTCTAATTGTGTTGTTGTTGTTGTTGTTGTTGTCCTGGGGCTGTGTGGGGTCTGTTTGTGTTTGTGAACAGAGGCCCAGGACAAGCTTACTTAGGGGACTCTTCTCCAAGTTCATCTCTCTGTAGGTGATGGCTTTGTTATGGAAGGTTTGGGAATCGCTTCCTTTTAAGTGGTTACTATCTGCCCCGTGAGTTCCCCCAATTGTTTGTTACCGTTGTGTACTGTTGATAATCACAAGTTTACTGGAGAACTGAGACCAAGTAGAGACTTTGGACAGGGTGGATATGGTATAATAAAGGCAGTTTATTCAGAGGTAAAGATATCTGGAATCGCGTGCACGGACTCGTGCACGTGTGTAGGTCACCTAAATCATCAGAAAAATTGCCCCTCCTGAGAATTTTTTCAGGAGCCGCCACTGCTCGTTTGTTCAATCACACATCCCATTGTATAAAAACCAGTCTTGTGTTTGTTGAGAGAGAGAGAATATTTCCGGATGTGAGTATGGACACGGTGGTGTCCTGTTTTTGGTTACTCACTAAAGTTGCTGTTTATTATGATTGGTAATTCTGTTAGACTACTGTTTTGTTATGTGAGTGCGGATACTGTTGTGTCCTGTGTAGTGTGTACTACTTAATTGCTGATTACCCTGTTTGGTAGCTTTGTGTGTTTCTGGGAAAAGGGGAGTTTAAGCTAGTTGCCCTTGGGCGTACATTACCCGTAGGAAGAAATCTGTCTAAAAACACTAGTTAGACCTGAGCGGACCACCCACTGTACTTTTGTATGACTAGCAGTAGCCTAGCGGTTCTTCAGGCAGGCTAGATCAGTTTAGGGGGTTTTACACTATTGTTTCATTTCTTGGGTCCTGCTCAGCCCTTTTTCCCAAACCCTTACCGTGTGTTCTGAAATAAACCATTTGTGTTTGACGGTAGTTCATGGTTGTTGTGTCACATTTGTTCTCACTGCTCCATGCCACACTCCTAATTTGCATAATTTATGTTACGGGTCTCATGTCCATCCACCCTAGACGTTTAGAGCCACGGGGTTCGTAACATAAAGTGGGGGCTCGTCTGGGATCTATCCCATGCTACTCGTGCAAATTAGTAAGTGTCTGGTTCAGTGTTGAGCTTGGCAGCTGTACTACCTGTTTTTTTTTTGTGTTCAGTAGTCGACGGCTCGTGTTGCTAGTAGGATGGCTACTTTTGAGTTGGAGGCATTTTTGGAAAACCCTACGTGGGAGGTTTTTGATAATTGCCGTAGAGTGGATCTACAGGTTTTGGCTGACCACTTTTCTTTACCCATACCGAGGGGTTTAGTGAAAGCAGAAGTTAGGGAAGTAGTGCTAGCGATATTGTTAAACGAGCGAGTGCTTGAGTTACCGCCGCCTGAGTCTGCTGCTCCTGTAGGGGATGTGGTTGCTGTTCCTGTAAGCCCATCAGTGTCTGAGGACGAGACTAAGGCTCCAGCCACATTGCCCCGTTATGACCCACTCTCCCCACTGACTGACAGTGATGCCAGGATGGATGTCCGCTCGACACGGCTCCAAATGGAGGCGGAAGAGCGGGCACAAATCAGGCAAGACAAGCTGGAGATGCGTAAAATGGAGCTAGAGGCAGAACAGGAGACGCGTAAGCTAGAGGCAGAACAGGAGACGCGTAAGCTAGAGGCAGAACAGGAGACGCGTAAGATGGAACTGGAGATGCGTAAGATGGAACTGGAGGTGCGTAAAATGGAACTAGAGGCAGAAACAGCGAGGTTAGTCTCTGCTAATACTATGCCTGCTAGTGAGCCATCCTCACCAGCTGTGTCATCTGCTACGTTTGATATTAGTAGGCAGATCACCTTGGTACCTGTGTTTAGGGAGTCAGAGGTTGATTCCTATTTCAGTGTGTTTGAACGTATAGCGGTAGCATTGAAATGGCCCGAAGAGGTATGGTGCCTATTACTTCAGTGTAAACTAACAGGTAAAGCCCAAGAGGTTCTGGCAGCGCTACCTCTTGAAGACAGTTTGAATTATGAAGTGGTCAAAGCTACTGTTCTTCGTGCCTATGAGCTTGTTCCTGAGGCATATCGACAGAGATTTAGGTCTCATAAAAAGTCTCCTACTCAGACTTATGTGGAGTTTGCTAGAGACAAAGGAAATCTGTTTGACAAATGGCACAGTGCTAGTAAGGTAACTGATTTTAACTCTCTACGGGAGTTAATCTTGTTAGAAGAGTTTAAAAATTGTTTACCGGAACGCATTGTAGTTTATCTGAACGAACAGAAAGTATCCTCACTGTCGGAAGCGTCTGTATTGGCAGACGAGTTTGTGTTGACGCATAAGAGCGTGTTTTCGGCTCGTACGGAGAGCAGGGCTGCGGAGTTGCTAACTTTTAATCCTAGTCGACCAGCAGTACATCCAGCACGCCCAAAAGATGTGCGTCACTGTTTCTATTGTCATAAGGTGGGACATATGGTTAATGATTGCTTTCTGCTAAAACGCAAACCGGGGATGCCTCAGCACGCCAGGCCGCCAACGGGTGTTGGGCTGATTCGTACGGTTGTAAGGCCGGAATCAAGACAGAGGCCTCATACTGAATGTGGTTTGAAAGTCCCTGTCCCAGATCACAGTTATGAACCGTTCATTTTTGAGGGGTTTGTTTCTATATCAGATGACGAAGCGTCTCAGCGTCCAGTTAGAATCCTCCGAGATACTGGTGCGGCGCAGTCGTTCATACTATCTGATGTGTTGCCCTTGTCTAATAATACATATTGTGGTTCCAATGTGTTAGTACAAGGAATTGAAATGGGATTTGTCCCAGTGCCATTGCACTTTGTGAACGTACACTCTGAGTTAGTCAGTGGATTGTTCAGAGTGGGCGTACGTCCTATGTTGCCAGTAAAAGGTGTGACATTTATAATGGGCAACGATATTGCCGGAGGAAAGGTAATACCCATATTGGAGGTATTGGATAAAAGTGACCAGTCTCTCTCCGAGGAGCTGGCACAGGGTTATCCAGATGTGTTCCCAGCTTGTGCTGTCACACGTGCTCAAGCACGACAAGTGGGTGAAGTGATAGATTTGTCGAACACGATTCTATTCAGAGAGTGTGACCCAGAGGATAGTTCGGGTGCTACCTCTGGTAAGCTGGTGCAGTCTGACCAACAGCCCAGAGAAAGGAAGAAGGATGTGGAACTTGTTGCTGAGGCAATACAGTTACCAGTTACTCGTGAGCAGCTAATCGCTAACCAAAAGGTTGACATTAGCCTGGCTAAATGTTTTTCTAGTGTTGTCTCAGAGGAGGAGCTAAAGAAGAAAAACATGGCATACTTCCTTGATGGTAATCTCCTCATGCGTAAATGGACATCCCATGTTGACGCTGGCGGAGATTGGAATGCTGTTTACCAAATAGTGATTCCTACAGCCTTTCGACAAAATGTTTTATCCCTCGCTCATGATCACCAGTGGTCCGGACATCTGGGAGTCACCAAGACTTATGATCGTGTTTTGCGACATTTCTTTTGGCCTGGCTTAAAACAAGATGTGGCTCAGTTCTGTCGGACTTGCCACACCTGTCAAGTAGTTGGGAAACCGAACCAGGTTATTTCCCCCGCGCCTCTTTGTCCCATACCGGCCATAGGTGAACCATTCGAACATGTGATGGTTGATTGTGTTGGACCATTACCAAAAACAAAATCTGGTAACCAGTTTATGTTGACAATTATGTGTGTGGCCACCAGGTACCCAGAGGCCATTCCTCTGCGAAGGATTACTGCTCCGGTGGTGAGTAAAGCGTTGATCAAATTCTTCTCAACTTTTGGATTACCTAAGGTGATACAAACTGATCAGGGTACGAATTTCCTTTCTAAACTTTTCAAACAAGTGTTAAAATCCTTGTCAGTTACACACCGTGTGTCAAGCGCATATCACCCAGAGTCTCAAGGTGCGCTTGAACGTTGGCATCAGACCCTGAAGTCTATGCTCCGTAAATATTGCTTGGAATCTGAGAAAGATTGGGATGAGGGAGTTCCTCTAGTGTTGTTTGCTGTCCGTGAGACAGTACAGGAATCCCTAGGGTTCAGCCCAGCTGAACTGGTGTTTGGACACACCATGAGAGGACCTATGAAAGTCCTTAAGGATCAGTTTTTGTCACAAGAGTTGTGTGTGAAAGAAAATGTGTTGGACTACGTTAGTCGCTTTCGTGAGTGCCTACATGCTGCCTGTGCTCTAGCAAAGGAAGCGCTGTCTTCCTCACAGAAACGGATGAAACGACACTATGACACACAGGCTGTTTCTCGTTCACTGCAGCCAGGTGACCGAGTTCTTGTGTTGTTGCCTGTGCCAGGAGCGTCATTGTCAGCACGTTTCTCGGGTCCTTATGTCATTGAAAAGAAACTAACTGAAACTGACTATGTGATACAGACTCCTGATAGAAAACGCCAATCTCGTGTGTGCCACGTTAACATGTTGAAGACATACCACACCAGACCCGTCACTCAGGTAGACCGTCCAGAGAAACTGGCCGAGTCGGCTGTCTCTGTTGCTGCTACGGCTGTAGTGGGAGGTCATGTTAATGATGTGGACGGAGATGGTTTAGAGTTGCGCAATACTCAGCAGCAGTGTGCTAGATTGCCCAATTCGGAGATGCTGCTGTCTCTCCCATCAAGCCTGATTCATTTAACGGACAGACAGTCAGATGATATTGTGAGACTATTACACAGCTTTCCGTGTCTTTTTAATGATGTTCCTACATGTACAAATGTGTTAGAACATGACATTAATGTTGGAAACGCTGCACCTATCAAGCAACATCCTTATCGTGTCAACGTCTCTAAGAGAAAGATAATGAGGGGTGAGGTCGGTTATTTGCTGGAGAATAACCTGGCTATGCCAAGTTCAAGTCCTTGGAGTTCTCCGTGCATTCTGGTTCCTAAACCTGATGGGACATCCAGATTATGTACGGACTATCGGAAGGTCAATGCTGTCACAGTGCCCGACTCGTTCCCGTTACCCAGACTGGATGACTGTATTGATACTGTTGGTGCTGCTACTTATGTAACCAAACTAGATCTTCTAAAAGGTTACTGGCAGGTGCCGTTAACCCCACGTGCCTCCGACATCTCTGCCTTTGTGACCCCAGATCACTTCCTACAATATGCTGTTATGGCATTTGGGATGCGGAACGCACCAGCCACTTTCCAACGCCTGGTTAACACAGTATTGGCTGGAGTTCCTAATTGTAGTGCTTACCTTGATGATCTGGTAATTTATTCAACTGAGTGGTCTGATCATGTTAACACTCTAAGGGTAGTGTGTGAACGTCTAGCAACCGCTTCTCTAACCCTGAACTTAGCAAAGTGCGAGTTTGGGAAGGCCACTGTTACTTATCTTGGTAAACAGGTCGGCCATGGTCAGGTGCGCCCTGTAGATGCCAAGGTCTCAGCTATAAACGCATTT
This sequence comes from Coregonus lavaretus, assembly GCF_964263955.1. Taxonomy (NCBI): domain Eukaryota; kingdom Metazoa; phylum Chordata; class Actinopteri; order Salmoniformes; family Salmonidae; genus Coregonus; species Coregonus lavaretus. The sequence goes on from NC_140019.1 coordinate 25,188,973, forward strand.
CCCGCACCTACCACCAGAAGAGAGCTACGCCGTTTTTTAGGGATGGTTGGCTACTACCGTAGTTTCTGTAAAAATTTCTCTGCTGTAGTTGCTCCATTAACGGATTTGCTCAGTCCGGCGAGAAAATGTGTATGGTCTGAAGATTGTTGTACTGCTTTCAACACTGCTAAAGCACTCTTGTGTAGTACTCCTGTTCTTGCTGCGCCAGATTTTGAACGGCCGTTTAAACTGGAGGTAGATGCAAGTGCCAGAGGTGCTGGTGCTGTTCTACTGCAGCAAGACCAGAGTGGAGTGGACCATCCTGTCTGTTATTTTTCACGGAAATTTAACAAATGTCAGACAAACTATTCCACCATTGAACAAGAAGCTCTAGCTTTGTTGTTAGCTCTGCAGTACTTTGAAGTTTATGTTGGTTCCAGTGCATTACCAGTGATAGTGTATACTGACCATAACCCCTTAGTTTTTCTCCACCGGATGTACAACCAGAACCAACGCCTTATGCGTTCGGCACTTGTCATGCAAAATTATAATTTGGAGATCCGCCACTAAAAGGGGTTGGATAATGTGTTGGCAGATGCTTTGTCTCGTGTGTAATGATCTAGGTTTTTTTTGTTGTTATCCCGGCAGGATGATTTGTGAATTTGGGTGTTGTGATAGTACGTGTGTCGCAAACCATTGTGGTTTGCTCTTTTAAGGGTGGGAGTGTTACGGATACAGGTATCCTGTGTTTTTGTGTGTTTCTCTCCTTCTGCCCTAATCACAGGTGTCCTGTATGTTCCTGATTGGTGGTCGTTGAGGTGTCTGCTGATTGGACCAATCAGTGAACATTCCTGTGCATTGCACCACCTGTTACTCGTTTGTTCAATCACACATCCCATTGTATAAAAACCAGTCTTGTGTTTGTTGAGAGAGAGAGAATATTTCCGGATGTGAGTATGGACACGGTGGTGTCCTGTTTTTGGTTACTCACTAAAGTTGCTGTTTATTATGATTGGTAATTCTGTTAGACTACTGTTTTGTTATGTGAGTGCGGATACTGTTGTGTCCTGTGTAGTGTGTACTACTTAATTGCTGATTACCCTGTTTGGTAGCTTTGTGTGTTTCTGGGAAAAGGGGAGTTTAAGCTAGTTGCCCTTGGGCGTACATTACCCGTAGGAAGAAATCTGTCTAAAAACACTAGTTAGACCTGAGCGGACCACCCACTGTACTTTTGTATGACTAGCAGTAGCCTAGCGGTTCTTCAGGCAGGCTAGATCAGTTTAGGGGGTTTTACACTATTGTTTCATTTCTTGGGTCCTGCTCAGCCCTTTTTCCCAAACCCTTACCGTGTGTTCTGAAATAAACCATTTGTGTTTGACGGTAGTTCATGGTTGTTGTGTCACATTTGTTCTCACTGCTCCATGCCACACTCCTAATTTGCATAATTTATGTTACGGGTCTCATGTCCATCCACCCTAGACGTTTAGAGCCACGGGGTTCGTAACAGACTGTTATTCAGAGAGTCTTTATACAAAAGGACTGTTATTCAGACAGTCTTTATCCAAATGGACTGTTATTCATAGAGTCTTTATCCAAATGGACTGTTATTCATAGAGCCTTATCCAAATGAACTGTTATTCATAGAGAGTCTTTATCCAAATGGACTGGTATTCATAGAGTCTTTCTCCAAATGGACTATTATTCAGAGAGACTTTATCCAAATGGACTGTTATTCATAGAGTCTTTATCCAAATGGAATGTTATTCATATAATCTTTACCAAAATTGACTGTTATTCAGAGAGTCTTTATTGAAATGGACTGTTATTCATAGTGTACATCCAAATAGACTGTTATTTATAGAGATTCTTTATCCAAATGGACTGTTATTTTAGAGTCTTTATCTAAGTGGACTGTTATTCAGAGAGACTTTATCCAAATGGACTGTTATTCATAGAGTCTTATCCAAATGGAATGTTATTCATATAATCTTTACCCAAATTGACTGTTATTCATAGAGTCTTTATTGAAATGGACTGTTATTCATAGTGTACATCCAAATAGACTGTTATTTATAGAGATTCTTTATCCAAATGGACTGTTATTTTAGAGTCTTTATCTAAGTGGACTGTTATTCAGAGAGTCTTTATCCAAATGAACTGTTATTCACAGTCTTTATCCAAACGGACTGTTATTCAGAATCTTTATCCAAATGGACTGTTATTCAGAGAGTCTTTATCCAAATGGACTGTTATTCAGATAATCTTTATCCAAATGGACTGTTATTCAGAGAGTCTTTATCCAAATGGACTGTTATTCATAGAGTCTTTATCCAAATGAACTGTTTTTCATAGAGAGTCTTTATCCAAATGGACTGTTATTTAGAGAGTCTTTCTCCAAATGGACTGTTATTCAGAGAGGCTTTATCCAAATTGACTGTTATTCATAGAGTCTTTATCCAAATGGACTATTATTCAGAGAGTCTTTATCCAAATGGACTGTTATTCAGAGAGTCTTTATCAAAATGGATTGTTATTCAGAGAGTCTTAATCCAAATGGATTGTTATTCAGAGAGTCTTTATCCAAATGGACTGTTATTCAGAGAGTCTTTATCCAAATGGACTGTTATTCAGAGAGTCTTTATCAAAATGGACTGTTATTCAGAGAGTCTTAATCCAAATGGATTGTTATTCAGAGTGTCTTTATCCAAATGGATTGTTATTCAGAGAGTCGTTATCCAAATAGACTGTTATACAGACAGTTTTTATCCAAATGGACTGTTATTCATAAGGTCTTTATCGAAATGGACTGTTATTCAGAGAGTCTTTATCCAAATGGATTGTTATTCAGAGAGTCTTTATCCAAATGGACTGTTATTCAGAGAGTCTTTATCAAAATGGACTGTTATTCAGAGAGTCTTAATCCAAATGGATTGTTATTCAGAGTGTCTTTATCCAAATGGATTGTTATTCAGAGAGTCGTTATCCAAATAGACTGTTATACAGACAGTTTTTATCCAAATGGACTGTTATTCATAAGGTCTTTATCGAAATGGACTGTTATTTAGAGAGTTTTTATCCAAATGGACTGTTATTCAGGGAGTCATTATCCAAATGGAATGTTACTAATAGTCTTTATCAAAATGTATTGTTATTCAGAGAGTCTTTTTACAAATTGACTGTTATTCATAGAGACTTCATCCAAATGGTTTGTAATTAAGAGAGTCTTTATCCAAATGGACTCTTATTCAGAGAGTCCTTATCCAAGTGAACTGTTATTCACAGAGATTCTTTATCCAAATGGACTGTTAATTAGAGAGTATTTATCCAAATTGACTGTTATTCAGAGAGTCTTTATCCAAATGGAATGTTATTCATATAATCTTTACCCAAATTGACTGTTATTCAGAGAGTCTTTATTGAAATGGACTGTTATTCATAGAGTGTATATCCAAATAGACTGTTATTCATAGAGTATTTATCCAAATAGACTGTTATTTATAGAGTCTTTCTCTAAGTGGACTGTTATTCAGAGAGTCTTTATCCAAATGAACTGTTATTCGCAGTCTTTATCCAAACGGACTGTTATTCAGAGTCTTTATTCAAATGGACTGTTATTCAGAGAGCCTTTATCCAAATGGACTGTTATTTAGAGAGTCTTTATCCAAATGGACTGTTATTCAGAGTTTTTATCCAAATGGACTGTTATTCAGAGTCTTTATCCAAATGGACTGTTATTCAGTGAGTCTTTATTGAAATGGACTGTTATTCATAGAGTGTATATCCAAATAGACTGTTATTCATAGAGTCTTTATCCAAATGGACTGTTATTTATAGAGAGTCTTTATCCAAATGGACTGTTATTCATAGAGTCTTTATCTAAGTGGACTGTTATTCAGAGAGTCTTTATCCAAATGAACTGTTATTCACAGTCTTTATCCAAACAGACTGTTATTCAGAGTCTTTATTCAAATGGACTGTTATTCAGAGAGTCTTTATCCAAATGGACTGTTATTCAGAGTTTTTATCCAAATGGACTGTTATTCAGAGTCTTTATCCAAAGGGACTGTTATTCAGAGAGTCTTTATACAAAAGGACTGTTATTCATAGAGAGTCTTTATCCAAATGGACTGTTATTCATAGAGCCTTATCCAAATGAACTGTTATTCATAGAGAGTCTTTATCCAAATGGACTGTTATTCATAGAGTCTTTCTCCAAATGGACTATTATTCAGAGAGACTTTATCCAAATGGACTGTTATTCATAGAGTCTTTATCCAAATGGAATGTTATTCTTATAATCTTTACCCAAATTGACTGTTATTCAGAGAGTCTTTATTGAAATGGACTGTTATTCATAGAGTGTATATCCAAATAGACTGTTATTCATAGAGTCTTTATCCATATGGACTGTTATTTATAGAGAGTCTTTATCCAAATGGACTGTTATTCATAGAGTCTTTCTCTAAGTGGACTGTTATTCAGAGAGTCTTTATCCAAATGAACTGTTATTCGCAGTCTTTATCCAAACGGACTGTTATTCAGAGTCTTTATTCAAATGGACTGTTATTCAGAGAGTCTTTATCCAAATGGACTGTTATTTAGAGAGTCTTTATCCAAATGGACTGTTATTCAGAGTTTTTATCCAAATGGACTGTTATTCAGAGTCTTTATCCAAATGGACTGTTATTCAGAGAGTCTTTATACAAAAGGACTGTTATTCAGACAGTCTTTATCCAAATGGACTGTTATTCATAGAGAGTCTTTATCCAAATGGACTGTTATTCATAGAGCCTTATCCAAATGAACTGTTATTCATAGAGCGTCTTTATCCAAATTGACTGGTATTCATAGAGTCTTTCTCCAAATGGACTATTATTCAGAGAGACTTTATCCAAATGGACTGTTATTCATAGAGTCTTTATCCAAATGGAATGTTATTCATATAATCTTTACCCAAATTGACTGTTATTCAGAGAGTCTTTATTGAAATGGACTGTTATTCATAGTGTATATCCAAATAGACTGTTATTTATAGAGATTCTTTATCCAAATGGACTGTTATTTTAGAGTCTTTATCTAAGTGGACTGTTATTCAGAGAGTCTTTATCCAAATGAACTGTTTTTCACAGTCTTTTTCCAAACGGACTTTTATTCAGAATCTTTATTCAAATCGACTGTTATTCAGAGAGTCTTTATCCAAATGGACTGTTATTCATAGAGAGTCTTTATCCAAATGGACTGTTATTCAGAGAGTCTTTCTCCAAATGGACTGTTATTCAGAGAGGCTTTATCCAAATTGACTGTTATTCATAGAGTCTTTATCCAAATGGACTATTATTCAGAGAGTCTTTATCCAAATGGACTGTTATTCAGAGAGTCTTTATCAAAATGGATTGTTATTCAGAGAGTCTTAATCCAAATGGATTGTTATTCAGAGTGTCTTTATCCAAATGGACTGTTTATAGAGATTCTTTATCCACATGGACTGTTATTTTAGAGTCTTTATCTAAGTGGACTGTTATTCAGAGAGTCTTTATCCAAATGAACTGTTTTTCACAGTCTTTTTCCAAACGGACTTTTATTCAGAATCTTTATTCAAATCGACTGTTATTCAGAGAGTCTTTATCCAAATGGACTGTTATTTAGAGAGTCTTTATCCAAATGGACTGTCATTCATAGAGGCTTTATCCAAATGGAATGTTATTCATATAATCTTTACCCAAATTGACTGTTATTCAGAGAGTCTTTATTGAAATGGACTGTTATTCATAGTGTATATCCAAATAGACTGTTATTCATAGAGTCTTTATACAAATGGACTGTTATTTATAGAGATTCTTTATCCAAATGGACTGTTATTTTAGAGTCTTTATCTAAGTGGACTGTTATTCAGAGAGTCTTTATCCAAATGAACTGTTATTCACAGTCTTTATCCAAACGGACTGTTATTCAGAGTCTTTATCCAAATGGACTGTTATTCAGAGTCTTTATCCAAATGGACTGTTATTCAGAGAGTCTTTATCCAAATGGACTGTTATTCAGAGAGGCTTTATCCAAATTGACTGTTATTCATAGAGTCTTTATCCAAATGGACTGTTATTCAGAGAGTCTATATCCAAATGGATTGTTATTCAGATAGTCTTTATCCAAATTGACTGTTATTCATAGACAGTCTTTATCCAAATGGACTGTTAGTCATAGAGTCTTTATCCAAATGGAATGTTATTCATATAATCTTTATCCAAATGGAATGTTATTCATATAATCTTTATCCAAATTGACTGTTATTCAGAGAGTCTTTATTGAAATGGACTGTTATTCATAGAGTGTATATCCAAATAGACTGTTATTCATAGAGTCTTTATCCAAATGGACTGTTATTTATAGAGAGTCTTTATCCAAATGGACTGTTATTCATAGAGTCTTTATTTAAGTGGACTGTTATTCAGAGAGTCTTTATCCAAATGAACTGTTATTCACAGTCTTTATCCAAACGGACTGTTATTCAGAGTCTTTATTCAAATGGACTGTTATTCAGAGAGTCTTTATCCAAATGGACTGTTATTTAGAGAGTCTTTATCCAAATGGACTGTTATTCAGAGTTTTTATCCAAATGGACTGTTATTCAGAGTCTTTATCCATATGGACTGTTATTCAGAGAGTCTTTATACAAAAGGACTGTTATTCAGACAGTCTTTATCCAAATGGACTGTTATTCATAGAGAGTCTTTATCCAAATGGACTGTTATTCATAGAGCCTTATCCAAATGAACTGTTATTCATAGAGAGTCTTTATCCAAATGGACTGGTATTCATAGAGTCTTTCTCCAAATTGACTATTATTCAGAGAGACTTTATCCAAATGGACTGTTATTCATAGAGTCTTTATCCAAATGGAATGTTATTCATATAATCTTTACCAAAATTGACTGTTATTCAGAGAGTCTTTATTGAAATGGACTGTTATTCATAGAGTGTATATCCAAATAGACTGTTATTCATAGAGTCTTTATTTAAGTGGACTGTTATTCAGAGAGTCTTTATCCAAATGAACTGTTATTCACAGTCTTTATCCAAACGGACTGTTATTCAGAGTCTTTATCCAAATGGACTGTTATTTAGAGAGTCTTTATCCAAATGGACTGTTATTCAGAGTTTTTATCCAAATGGACTGTTATTCAGAGTCTTTATCCATATGGACTGTTATTCAGAGAGTCTTTATACAAAAGGACTGTTATTCAGACAGTCTTTATCCAAATGGACTGTTATTCATAGAGAGTCTTTATCCAAATGGACTGTTATTCATAGAGCCTTATCCAAATGAACTGTTATTCATAGAGAGTCTTTATCCAAATGGACTGGTATTCATAGTCTTTCTCCAAATGGACTATTATTCAGAGAGACTTTATCCAAATGGACTGTTATTCATAGAGTCTTTATCCAAATGGAATGTTATTCATATAATCTTTACCAAAATTGACTGTTATTCAGAGAGTCTTTATTGAAATGGACTGTTATTCATAGAGTGTATATCCAAATAGACTGTTATTCATAGTCTTTATCCAAATGGACTGTTATTTATAGAGAGTCTTTATCCAAATGGACTGTTATTCATAGAGTCTTTCTCTAAGTGGACTGTTATTCAGAGAGTCTTTATTCAAATGAACTGTTATTCGCAGTCTTTATCCAAACGGACTGTTATTCAGAGTCTTTATTCAAATGGACTGTTATTCAGAGAGTCTTTATCCAAATGGACTGTTATTTAGAGAGTCTTTATCCAAATGGACTGTTATTCAGAGTTTTTATCCAAATGCACTGTTATTCAGAGTCTTTATCCAAATGGACTGTTATTCAGAGAGTCTTTATACAAAAGGACTGTTATTCAGACAGTCTTTATCCAAATGGACTGTTATTCATAGAGAGTCTTTATCCAAATGGACTGTTATTCATAGAGCCTTATCCAAATGAACTGTTATTCATAGAGAGTCTTTATCCAAATGGACTGGTATTCATAGTCTTTCTCCAAATGGACTATTATTCAGAGAGACTTTATCCAAATGGACTGTTATTCATAGAGTCTTTATCCAAATGGAATGTTATTCATATAATCTTTACCCAAATTGACTGTTATTCAGAGAGTCTTTATTGAAATGGACTGTTATTCATAGTGTACATCCAAATAGACTGTTATTCATAGAGTCTTTATCCAAATGGACTGTTATTTATAGAGTCTTTATCCAAATAGACTGTTATTTATAGAGATTCTTTATCCAAATGGACTGTTATTTTAGAGTCTTTATCTAAGTGGACTGTTATTCAGAGAGTCTTTATCCAAATGAACTGTTTTTCACAGTCTTTTTCCAAACGGACTTTTATTCAGAATCTTTATTCAAATCGACTGTTATTCAGAGAGTCTTTATCCAAATGGACTGTTATTTAGAGAGTCTTTATCCAAATGGACTGTCATTCATAGAGGCTTTATCCAAATGGAATGTTATTCATATAATCTTTACCCAAATTGACTTATTCAGAGAGTCTTTATTGAAATGGACTGTTATTCATAGTGTATATCCACATAGACTGTTATTCATAGAGTCTTTATACAAATGGACTGTTATTTATAGAGATTCTTTATCCAAATGGACTGTTATTTTAGAGTCTTTATCTAAGTGGACTGTTATTCAGAGAGTCTTTATCCAAATGAACTGTTATTCACAGTCTTTATCCAAACGGACTGTTATTCAGAATCTTTATTCAAATCGACTGTTATTCAGAGAGTCTTTATCCAAATGGCCTGTTATTTAGAGAGTCTTTATCCAAATGGACTGTTATTCAGAGTCTTTATCCAAATCGACTGTTATTCAGAGAGTCTTTATCCAAATGGACTGTTATTCAGATAATCTTTATCCAAATGGACTGTTATTCAGAGAGTCTTTATCCAAATGGACTGTTATTCATAGTCTTTATCCAAATGAACTGTTTTTCATAGAGAGTCTTTATCCAAATGGACTGTTATTTAGAGAGTCTTTCTCCAAATGGACTGTTATTCAGAGAGGCTTTATCCAAATTGACTGTTATTCATAGAGTCTTTATCCAAATGGACTATTATTCAGAGAGTCTTTATCCAAATGGACTGTTATTCAGAGAGTCTTTATCAAAATGGATTGTTATTCAGAGAGTCTTAATCCAAATGGATTGTTATTCAGAGTGTCTTTATCCAAATGGATTGTTATTCAGAGAGTCGTTATCCAAATAGACTGTTATACAGACAGTTTTTATCCAAATGGACTGTTATTCATAAGGTCTTTATCGAAATGGACTGTTATTTAGAGAGTTTTTATCCAAATGGACTGTTATTCAGGGAGTCATTATCCAAATGGAATGTTACTAATAGTCTTTATCAAAATGTATTGTTATTCAGAGAGTCTTTTTACAAATTGACTGTTATTCATAGAGACTTCATCCAAATGGTTTGTAATTAAGAGAGTCTTTATCCAAATGGACTCTTATTCAGAGAGTCCTTATCCAAGTGAACTGTTATTCACAGAGATTCTTTATCCAAATGGACTGTTAATTAGAGAGTATTTATCCAAATTGACTGTTATTCAGAGAGTCTTTATCCAAATGGATTGTTATTCAGAGAGTCTTTATCCAAATGAACTGTTATTCATAGTCTTTATCCAAACGGACTGTTATTCAGAGATAGTCATTATCGAACTGGCCAGTTATTAATAGAGTCTTTCTCCAAATGGACTGTTATTCAGAGAGTCTTTATCAAAATGGACTGTTATTCAGAGAGTCTTTATCAAAATGGACTGTTATTCAGAGAGTCTTTATCCAAATGTATTGTTATTCAGAGAGTCTTTATCCAAATGGACTGTTATTCAGAGAGTCTTTATCAAAATGGACTGTTATTCAGAGAGTCTTAATCCAAATGGATTGTTATTCAGAGTGTCTTTATCCAAATGGATTGTTATTCAGAGAGTCGTTATCCAAATAGACTGTTATACAGACAGTTTTTATCCAAATGGACTGTTATTCATAAGGTCTTTATCGAAATGGACTGTTATTTAGAGAGTTTTTATCCAAATGGACTGTTATTCAGGGAGTCATTATCCAAATGGAATGTTACTAATAGTCTTTATCAAAATGTATTGTTATTCAGAGAGTCTTTTTACAAATAGACTGTTATTCATAGAGTCTTTATCCAAATGGACTGTTATTTATAGAGAGTCTTTATCCAAATGGACTGTTATTCATAGAGTCTTTCTCTAAGTGGACTGTTATTCAGAGAGTCTTTATCCAAATGAACTGTTATTCGCAGTCTTTATCCAAACGGACTGTTATTCAGAGTCTTTATTCAAATGGACTGTTATTCAGAGAGCCTTTATCCAAATGGACTGTTATTTAGAGAGTCTTTATCCAAATGGACTGTTATTCAGAGTTTTTATCCAAATGGACTGTTATTCAGAGTCTTTATCCAAATGGACTGTTATTCAGAGAGTCTTTATACAAAAGGACTGTTATTCAGACAGTCTTTATCCAAATGGACTGTTATTCATAGAGAGTCTTTATCCAAATGGACTGTTATTCATAGAGCCTTATCCAAATGAACTGTTATTCATAGAGAGTCTTTATCCAAATGGACTGGTATTCAGAGAGTCTTTATACAAAAGGACTGTTATTCAGACAGTCTTTATCCAAATGGACTGTTATTCATAGAGAGTCTTTATCCAAATGGACTGGTATTCATAGAGTCTTTCTCCAAATGGACTATTATTCAGAGAGACTTTATCCAAATGGACTGTTATTCATAGAGTCTTTATCCAAATGGAATGTTATTCATATAATCTTTACCCAAATTGACTGTTATTCAGAGAGTCTTTATTGAAATGGACTGTTATTCATAGTGTATATCCAAATAGACTGTTATTCATAGAGTCTTTATCCAAATGGACTGTTATTTATAGAGTCTTTATCCAAATAGACTGTTATTTATAGAGATTCTTTATCCAAATGGACTGTTATTTTAGATTCTTTATCTAAGTGGACTGTTATTCAGAGAGTCTTTATCCAAATGAACTGTTTTTCAGTCTTTTTCCAAACGGACTTTTATTCAGAATCTTTATTCAAATCGACTGTTATTCAGAGAGTCTTTATCCAAATGGACTGTTATTTAGAGAGTCTTTATCCAAATGGACTGTCATTCATAGAGGCTTTATCCAAATGGAATGTTATTCATATAATCTTTACCCAAATTGACTTATTCAGAGAGTCTTTATTGAAATGGACTGTTATTCATAGTGTATATCCACATAGACTGTTATTCATAGAGTCTTTATACAAATGGACTGTTATTCAGAGGCTTTATCCAAATGGACTGTTATTCAGAGTCTTTATCCAAATGGACTGTTATTCAGAGAGTCTTTATCCAAATGGACTGTTATTCAGATAATCTTTATCCAAATGGAATGTTATTCAGAGAGTCTTTATCCAAATGGACTGTTATTCATAGTCTTTATCCAAACGGACTGTTATTCAGAGATAGTCATTATCGAACTGGACAGTTATTAATAGTCTTTCTCCAAATGGACTATTATTCAGAGAGACTTTATCCAAATGGACTGTTATTCATAGAGTCTTTATCCAAATGGAATGTTATTCATATAATCTTTACCCAAATTGACTGTTATTCAGAGAGTCTTTATTGAAATGGACTGTTATTCATAGTGTATATCCAAATAGACTGTTATTCATAGAGTCTTTATCCAAATGGACTGTTATTTATAGAGTCTTTATCCAAATAGACTGTTATTTATAGATATTCTTTATCCAAATGGACTGTTATTTTAGAGTCTTTATCTAAGTGGACTGTTATTCAGAGAGTCTTTATCCAAATGAACTGTTTTTCACAGTCTTTTTCCAAACGGACTTTTATTCAGAATCTTTATTCAAATCGACTGTTATTCAGAGAGTCTTTATCCAAATGGACTGTTATTTAGAGAGTCTTTATCCAAATGGACTGTCATTCATAGAGGCTTTATCCAGATGGAATGTTATTCATATAATCTTTACCCAAATTGACTTATTCAGAGAGTCTTTATTGAAATGGACTGTTATTCATAGTGTATATCCACATAGACTGTTATTCATAGAGTCTTTATACAAATGGACTGTTATTTATAGAGATTCTTTATCCAAATGGACTGTTATTTTAGAGTCTTTATCTAAGTGGACTGTTATTCAGAGAGTCTTTATCCAAATGAACTGTTATTCACAGTCTTTATCCAAACGGACTGTTATTCAGAATCTTTATTCAAATCGACTGTTATTCAGAGAGTCTTTATCCAAATGTCCTGTTATTTAGAGAGTCTTTATCCAAATGGACTGTTATTCAGAGGCTTTATCCAAATGGACTGTTATTCAGAGTCTTTATCCAAATGGACTGTTATTCAGAGAGTCTTTATCCAAATGGACTGTTATTCAGATAATCTTTATCCAAATGGAATGTTAATCAGAGAGTCTTTATCCAAATGGACTGTTATTCATAGAGTCTTTATCCAAATGAACTGTTTTTCATAGAGAGTCTTTATCCAAATGGACTGTTATTCAGAGAGTCTTTCTCCAAATGGACTGTTATTCAGAGAGGCTTTATCCAAATTGACTGTTATTCATAGAGTCTTTATCCAAATGGACTATTATTCAGAGAGTCTTTATCCAAATGGACTGTTATTCAGAGAGTCTTTATCAAAATGGATTGTTATTCAGAGTGTCTTTATCCAAATGGATTGTTATTCAGAGAGTCGTTATCCAAATAGACTGTTATACAGACAGTTTTTATCCAAATGGACTGTTATTCATAAGGTCTTTATCGAAATGGACTGTTATTTAGAGAGTTTTTATCCAAATGGACTGTTATTCAGGGAGTCATTATCCAAATGGAATGTTACTAATAGTCTTTATCAAAATGTATTGTTATTCAGAGAGTCTTTTTACAAATTGACTGTTATTCATAGAGACTTCATCCAAATTGTTTGTAATTAAGAGATTCTTTATCCAAATGGACTCTTATTCAGAGAGTCCTTATCCAAGTAAACTGTTATTCACAGAGATTCTTTATCCAAATGGACTGTTAATTAGAGAGTATTTATCCAAATTGACTGTTATTCAGAGAGTCTTTATCCAAATGGATTGTTATTCAGAGAGTCTTTATCCAAATGAACTGTTATTCATAGTCTTTATCCAAACGGACTGTTATTCAGAGATAGTCATTATCGAACTGGACAGTTATTAATAGAGTCTTTCTCCAAATGGACTGTTATTCAGAGAGTCTTTATCCAAATGGACTGTTATTCAGAGAGTCTTTATCAAAATGGATTGTTATTCAGAGAGTCTTAATCCAAATGGATTGTTATTCAGAGTGTCTTTATCCAAATGTATTGTTATTCAGAGAGTCTTTATCCAAATGGACTGTTATTCAGAGAGTCTTTATCAAAATGGACTGTTATTCAGAGAGTCTTAATCCAAATGGATTGTTATTCAGAGTGTCTTTATCCAAATGGATTGTTATTCAGAGAGTCGTTATCCAAATAGACTGTTATACAGACAGTTTTTATCCAAATGGACTGTTATTCATAAGGTCTTTATCGAAATTGACTGTTATTTAGAGAGTTTTTATCCAAATGGACTGTTATTCAGGGAGTCATTATCCAAATGGAATGTTACTAATAGTCTTTATCAAAATGTATTGTTATTCAGAGAGTCTTTTTACAAATTGACTGTTATTCATAGAGACTTCATCCAAATGGTTTGTAATTAAGAGAGTCTTTATCCAAATGGACTCTTATTCAGAGAGTCCTTATCCAAGTGAACTGTTATTCACAGAGATTCTTTATCCAAATGGACTGTTAATTAGAGAGTATTTATCCAAATTGACTGTTATTCAGAGAGTCTTTATCCAAATGGATTGTTATTCAGAGAGTCTTTATCCAAATGAACTGTTATTCATAGTCTTTATCCAAACGGACTGTTATTCAGAGATAGTCATTATCGAACTGGACAGTTATTAATAGAGTCTTTCTCCAAATGGACTGTTATTCAGAGAGTCTTTATCCAAATGGACTGTTATTCAGAGAGTCTTTATCAAAATGGACTGTTATTCAGAGAGTCTTTATCCAAATGGACTGTTATTCAGACAATCTTTATCCAAATGGACTGTTATTCATAGAGAGTCTTTATCCAAATGGACTGTTATTCATAGAGTCTTTATCCAAATGAACTGTTATTCATAGAGAGTCTTTATCCAAATGGACTGTTATTCAGAGTCTTTATCAAAATGGACTGTTATTCAGAGAGTCTTTTTCCAAATTGACTGTTATTCATAGAGACTTCATTCAAATGGTTTGTAATTAAGAGAGTCTTTAACCAAATGGACTGTTATTCAGAGTCTTTATCAAAATGGACTGTTATTCAGAGAGTCTGTATCCAAATGGACTGTTATTCAGAGTCTTTATCCAAATGGACTGTTATTCAGAGTCTTTATCCAAATGGACTGTTATTCAGAGAGTCTTTATCCAAATGGACTGTTATTCAGACAGTCTTTATCCAAATGGACTGTTATTCATAGAGTCTTTATCCAAATGAACTGTTATTCATAGAGAGTCTTTATCCAAATGGACTGTTATTCAGAGAGTCTTTATCCAAATGGACTGTTATTCAGACAATCTTTATCCAAATGGACTGTTATTCATAGAGAGTCTTTATCCAAATTGACTGTTATTCATAGAGTCTTTATCCAAATGAACTGTTATTCATAGAGAGTCTTTATCGAAATGGACTGTTATTCAGAGTCTTTATCCAAATGGACTGTTATTCAGAGAGTCTTTATCCAAATGGACTGTTATTCAGAGTCTTTATCCAAATGGACTGTTATTCAGAGTCTTTATCCAAATGGACTGTTATTCAGAGAGTCTTTATCCAAATAGACTGTTATTCAGACAATCTTTATCCAAATGGACTGTTATTCAGAGACTTTATCCAAATGGACTGTTATTCATAGAGTCTTTATCCAAATGAACTGTTATTCATAGAGAGTCTTTATCCAAATGGACTGTTATTCAGAGAGTCTTTCTCCAAATGGACTGTTATTCAGAGAGTCTTTATCCAAATGGACTGTTATTCAGAGAGGCTTTATCCAAATTGACTGTTATTCATAGAGTCTTTTTCTAAATGGACTATTATTCAGAGAGTCTTTATCCAAATGGACTGTTATTCAGATAGTCTTTATCAAAATGGATTGTTATTCAGAGAGTCTTAAACCAAATGAATTGTTATTCAGAGGGTCTTTATCCAAATGGATTGTTATTCCGAGAGTCTTTATCCAAATGGACTATTATTCAGAGAGTCTTTATCAAACTGGACTGTTATTTAGAGAGTCTTAATCCAAATGGATTGTTATTCAGAGTGTCTTTATCCGAATGGATTGTTATTCAGAGAGTCGTTATCCAAATACACTTTTATACAGAGAGTTTTTATCCAAATGGACTTTTATTCATAAGGTCTTTATCGAAATGGACTGTTATTTAGAGAATCTTTATCCAAATGGACTGTTATTCAGGGAGTCATTATCCAAATGGAATGTTACTAATAGTCATTATCAAAATTGATTGTTATTCAGATAGTCTTTTTCCAACTTGACTGTTATTCAGAGAGACTTTATCCAAATGGTTTGTAATTAAGAGAGTCTTTATCCAAATGGACTCTTATTCAGAGAGTCCTTATCCAAATGAACTGTTATTCATAGAGATTCTTTATCCAAATGGACTGTAAATTAGAGAGTATTTATTCAAATGAACTTTAATTCATAGTCTTTATCCAAATGGACTGTTATTCAGAGAGTCTTTATCCAAATGAAATGTTATTCAGAGTCTTTATCCAAATGTAATGTTATTCAGAGACTCTTTATCCAAATGGACTGATATTCATAGAGAGTCTTTATCCAAATGGACTGTTATTCATAGTCTTTATCGAAATTGAATGTTATTTAGAGACTATATGGAAATAGACTGCTATTCAGAGAGTCTTTATTCAAATGGACTGTTATTCAGAGAGGCTTTATCCAAATGGACTGTTATTTAGAGAGTCTTTATCCAAATGGACTGTTATTCATAGAGTATTTATCCAAATGAACTGTTATTCATAGAGAGTCATTATCCAAATGGACTGTTATTCAGAGAGTCTTTATCCAAATGAACTGTTATTCATAGAGAGTCTTTATCCAAGTGGACTGTTAATTAGAGAGTATTTATCCAAATTAACTTTTATCCATAGAGAGTCTTTATCCAAATGGACTGTTATTCACAGAATCTTTATCCAAATGGACTGTTATTCAGAGAGTCTTTATCCAAATGAATTGTTATTCATAGTCTTTTTCCAAACGGACTGTTTTTCAGAGATAGTCATTATCGAACTGGACAGTTATTAATAGAGTCTTTCTCCAAATGGACTGTTATTCATAGATTCTTTATCCAAATGCACTGTTATTCAGACAGTCTTATCCCATTGGACTGTTATTCAGAGTGTCTTTATCCAAATGGAATGTTACTCATAGTCTTTATCAAAATGGACTGTTATTCAGAGAGTCTTTATCCAAATGGACTGTTATTCAGAGTCTTTATCCAAATTGACTTTTATTCAGAGAGTCTTTATCCAAATGGTCTGTTTTTCAGAGAGTATTTATCTAAATGAACTGTTATTCATAGAGTCTTTATCCTAATGGACTGTTATTCAGAGAGTCTTTATCCAAATGGATTGCTATTCAGAGAGTCTTTATCCAAATGGACTGTTATTCAGGAAGTCTTTATTAATGTACTGTTACTCAGAGAGTCTTTATCCAAATGGACTGTTATTCTGAGAGTCTTTATCCAAATGGACTGTTATTCAGATACTCTTTTTCCAAATGGACTGTTATTCAGAGAGTTTTTATCCAAATTGACTGTTATTCAGAGTCTTTATACAAATGAACTGTTATTCAGAGAGTCTTTATCCAAATTGACTGTTTTCAGAGAGTCTTTATCCAAATGGACTGTTATTCATAGAGTCTTTATCCAAATGGACTGTTATTCAGAGAGTCTTTTTCCAAATGGACTGTTATTCAGAGAGTCTTTATCCAAATGGACTGTTATTCAGAGAGTCTTTATCCAAATGGACTGTTATTCAGAGAGTCTTTGTCAAATGGACTGTTATGCAGAGAGTCTTTATCCAAATGGACTGCTATTCAGAGAGTTTTTATCCAAATTGACTGTTATTCAGAGTCTTTATACAAATGAACTGTTATTCAGAGAGTCTTTATCCAAATTGACTGTTTTCAGAGAGTCTTTATCCAAATGGACTGTTATTCATAGAGTCTTTATCCAAATGGACTGTTATTCAGAGAGACTTTTTCCAAATGGACTGTTATTCAGAGAGTCTTTATCCAAATGGACTGTTATTCAGAGAGTCTTTATCCAAATGGACTGTTATTCAGAGAGTCTTTATCAAATGGACTGTTATGCAGAGAGTCTTTATCCAAATGGACTGCTATTCAGAGAGTCTTTATCCAAATGGACTGTTATTCAGAGAGTCTTTATCCAAAGAGGGCCCCTAAATTATTTTAATGCATTCATTTGTCTGCTCTTATACCGCACACAACTATATTTTAATTTCACATGTAGCCAGCAAGGGAAAATGCACTTCATCACTTTTAATTAGGTATGCAGTTTATAATTGAATAATGGCTTTTTAGTATTTTATTATCCGTGTTCCATTTATGCCCAAGGTGACATGAAAAGTCTTAGGCTGACCTCAGCAAAAGAAGTTAAAAGAAGTGCGGAGAAGTAAACTGTGTGGTTCATGGCTATTCCATCGTTTTAATAATGAGAACTTTACTGTAATGACACTTAACCTTTATTAATTCTCAGTCTTCTACGGGAGCGAGATCCTCATTGTAAATCAAGATCCATACTAGCTTTCCCATGAAGACAACTCCTCCTTAACTTTAAAGTCAGTCTTATTTTTTAACGACTGCAGGAGCCATTGCTACGACACAGGGATTATTCTAATAATGTCATTTAAGAGGAACATGAAGGAACTTAATGTAGATTAGAACAGATCGTTTTGTCTTAACCCATCAACAACAAACACTGTACAGTAGATTTGACCCCATGTACTGTCAGGCCTTGCATCCATAGGTCCATCCAATTAATTTGAAAGTGGTTACAATTCTCCAGCGTCATTGCTCAGCTTTATAGTAAACAAGTGGCAGGGATTCCGTACCCACACTATTAATTCAACTGAACTTTGGTATGTAAATCTAAATAAACGTTGTGGATATATGAAACATGGCTAAAGTTTTCATCAAAGTTGTAGACGTGTAGATATCTTCATAAGAATGAGCAGTCAATGGAAAATTCACTCGGCCATTTAATCCAGGGCCTGAGGCGATTGAACTTCCCCCAGAGGGTTGGCGACCACACTCTGCAGCGAACAAATTGAAGCGTCTCTGTTAACACAGTTAATTTCCTGTGCTGGGTGGTTACAAAGACATAGGGAACGAGACGGAGCATATTTCCTTGGGTCTCCACCAATCATGAGCAAATTTAATCAAACAGAATTAAACTGATTAAAATATGCAGAGGAACGGAGAGCGGACAGAGCATTACCCTTTACAACATTTCCTCATTCAAATGATCTAATGCATAATTTTAATCAACCCATATGTACCCTCTACTCTAAATGTGCTCCATTCCGACAGAATAGACGGCTGTAATTGCTGTGTAATTACTCTGTGATATAATTAGACAGTGATTAGTTGGATGTTTCTGAGTTTTATTTATTTAAAAAAATGTCTCCTCCCTCTGTTTGAAATAGTCCTCATTGTGAAAGGCTAAGGTGATGGCGAGGATTGCTAAACACTATAAATGTTTGAAAGTAAAACCTGTTAACAATTGACCCAGAGTTTAGTTGCGACTGTCCTCACGTTATTGTTCATGGTTGCCAAATTTCTAATGTGATACTCACAGTTCTATATCAGTTACTTGGTTATGATAATGTGGAGATAATGTGTTAATTGTTTTTCAGCACTAATTTAATCTTTCAATTTCAGCCATGTCTTTGACCATGATTTCATTGTATTCATAACTCATGAGGTGTGGTTGATTCATGCTATAGCAGCAGTCAGGTGGACTTTTTCAACAACCATTAACCTTATGGAGGAGTTTACACAAGAAGATGATCATATTCAAGATCACAATCAAGTAATCTGCAATCAGTTAATAACTATAAACAGTGGAATAACACGCACAAATGCCATCCAACTAAGTAGAAAGTTAAACACCATCAAAATGCTGTTTTGCTCATTGTCATCAAGGCACTCTGTGGACCAGACAGTCAGTTATGATCGAAGATTAGGTGTTCATGATAGCAACATGAAGGTTTGACCCCTCCTGATGATAGTATTTTTCAGAGAACAGTTATTGGCAATAAAGGTAGGCTGAACTACCCACAAGCAACAGGTCGAAGCATCTTACACTACGTGACCAAAAGTATGTGGACACTTGCTCGTCAAACATCTAATTCCAAAATCATGGGCATTAATATCAGTGGTGTAAAGTACTTAAGTAAACATAATTGAAAGTACTACAAGTCGTTTTTGGGGGTATCTGTACCTTACTTTGACATCCCTGGTCATTCCTAATGCCTCTGATCTGGCGGACTCACTAAACACAAATGCTTTGCTTGTAAATTATGTCTGATTGTTGGAGTGTGCCCCTGGCTATCTGTAAAATATAAAATAAACATAAAAATTTTGCCATCTGGATTGCTTAAAATGAGGAATTTTAAGTGATTTACTCTTTTACTTTTGATACTTAAATATATTTGAGCAATTCCATTCATTTTTTATACTTCAGTATATTTAAAACCAAATAGTTTTAAACTTTTACTCAAGTAGTATTTTACTGGGTGACATTCACTTTTACTTTAGTCATTTTCTATTAAGGTATCTTAACTTTTACTCAAGTATGACAACTGAGTACTATTTACACCACTGATTAATATGGAGTTGGTCCCCCCTTTGCTGCTATAACAGCCTCCACTCTTCTGGGAAGGCTTTGCACTAGATGTTGGAACATTGCTGCGGGGACTTGCTTCCATTCAGCCTCAAGAGCATTAGTGAAGTCGGGCACTGGTGTTGGGTGATTAGGCCTGGCTCGCAGTCGGCGTTCCAATTCATCCCAAAGGTGTTCGATGGGGTTGAGGTCAGGTCTCTGTGCTGGCCAGTCAAGTTCTTCCATACCAATCTTGACAAACCATTTCTCTATGGATCTCGCTTTGTGCATGGGGGCATTGTCATGCTGAAACAGGAAAGGGCCTTCCCTAAGTTCCACTAAGTTGGACACACAGAATCGTCTAGAATGTCATTGTATGCGTTAGCGTTACGATTTCCCTTCACTGGAACTAAGGGGCCTAGCCCGAACCATGAAAAATAGCCCAGACCATTATTCCTCCTCCACCAAACTTTACAGTTGGCATTATGCATTCGGGTAGGTAGCGTTCTCCTGGCATCCGCCAAACCCAGATTTGTCAGTCGGACTGCCAGATGGTGAAGCGTGATTAATCACTCCAGAGAACTTGTTTCCACTGCTCCAGAGTCCCATGGTGGAAAGCTTTACACCACTCCAGCCGACGCTTGGCATTGCGCATGGTGATCTTAGGCTTGTGTGCAGCTGCTCGGTCATGGAAACCCATTTCATGAAGCTCCCGACAAACATTTATTGTGCGTTGCTTCCAGAGACAGTTTGGAACTCGGTAGTAAATGTTGCAAACGAGGAGAGACGATTTTTACAAGCTACGCGCTTCAGCACTCGGCGGTCCCGTTCTGTGAGCTTGTGTGGCCTACCACTTCGAGGCTGAGCCGTTGTTGCTCCTAGACATTTCCACTTCACAATAACAGCACTTAAAGTTGACCGGGGCAGCTCTAGCAGGGCAGAAATGTGACTAACCGACTTGTTGGAAAGGTGGCATCTTATGACAGTGCCATGTTGAAAGTCACTGAGCTCTTCAGTAAGGCCATTCTACTGCCAATGTTTGTCTTTGGAGATTGCATGGTTGTGTGCTCGATTTTAAACACCTGTCAGCAACTGTTGTGGCTGAAATAGTCAAATCCACTTATTTGAAGGGGTCTCCACATACTTGTGTATATAAAAAGCTATATAATATATATTGTATATAATTGGAGCTTTTGCTAAATTGCAATAAAGGCATTCGAGCATGGCTTTTAAATTTGATGTGTGTCCAAATCCTCAAAAGAAATCCCAGAAAATTAATAGAACAAGCAACCACAGCCAATACCTTGAAGAAGAGTGTGAAAAAAACAGTCTCAAAGCCTACCTTTTGAGATGGTGTCAGGTTGCTAATAGTTGCTAATTCATTAACCGTTAACATTAATTAAACATTACTGTATAAAAAGATTAAATATTGTTGATATGAAATGTTAGAAGTGTTAACTGATCACTGTTCCAATATCCAACCCCAGGCGTACAGTATATATGCAGTATACAGCCAATAACCCAGACGTAAACAGAAACTTCAGTGTCATCTGTACAAATCGTTAAAACAGTGAAACTGAGGTGAACTTCAGTCTTTTGTCAGATTTACTCCCGCGGTAGTTCTGAAATGTGTGATAAACATCACATATGACACAGTCTCTCTCATTCCCCCTCTCTCCCCTCAACCCCCCCATCTTCACCTCTCATTCCATCTATGCATCAGTCAGATTCCGAGAGGCTGTCCTATTATGACCAGTATCCAGAGGTCATTGTAAATGTCTGAGTCCTGTGGAGAAAGCCCATCACGCCAAGCGCCGCATGCTTGAGGCCTCTCCCCATCAACATTCTTCGCTGCCCCTAGGCCAACTAGCAGATTTTTCATGTCAGCTGGCATGCACCTCCAACTCATAAGTAGCTGTTTGACTTTCACAAGTCACCCATCATCCAGGCAGCCTACACACTTCCAGACAAGGTTGTCATATCCTTGGCTCCATAATTATATGCCAGTTAGAAGTGTCCGGTTACGCATGCAGATTGCCTCTGCTGCTCACAACCAGGAGGTCACAGTCATACTACCTAGCATGTATAGCAAAACCAACATACATCAATGACTGGTTGTGCTAAAGGTTGTTTTCATGACATTCCCATTCCCCTTGTCAATGGAATACTTTATCTGTAAATATATAAGGATTACCTTGGCTGTTCACAAAATAATATTGGAATGTCATATAAATCGAATGGCTCTAACATGAATATAGTCTCCCGAGTAGCATCGCAGTGCTAGCTGTGCCACTAGAGATCCTGGTTCGAATCCAGGCTCTGTCGTAGCCGGCCGCGACCGGGAGACCCATGGGGCGGTGCACAATTGGCCCAGCGTCGTCCAGGGTAGGGGAGGGAATGGCCGGCAGGGATGTAGCAATGCCAGGGTTGTGGGTTCGATTCCCACTGGGGGCCAGTATGAAATTTTTTAAAATAATGTATGCACTCACTAACTGTATGTCGCTCTGGATAAGAGCGTCTGCTAAATGACTAAAATGTAAATGAATGACCTGTGGGGAATGATTGATTGAATACACATGAATATTAGTCAAAGGGAAGATTGTCAACACATCCCTCAATTGATGGCACTTTCCTGGACCAGAACTACTGTTGAAAGAGGAGTTGGACCAGAACTACTGTTGGAAGAGGGGTTGGACCAGAACTACTGTTGAAAGAGGGGTTGGACCAGAACTACTATTGAAAGAGGGGTTGGACCAGAACTACTTTTGAAAGAGGGGTTGGACCAGAACTACTGTTGAAAGAGTTGTTGGACCAGAACTACTATTGAAAGAGGGGTTGGACCAGAACTACTGATGAAAGTTGGGTTGGACCAGAACCACTGTTGAATGTGGGGTTGGACCAGAACTACTGTTGAAAGAGGTGTTGGACCAAAACTACTGTTGAAAGAGGGGTTGGACCAGAACTACTGTTGAAAGTGGGGTTGGACCAGAACTACTGTTGAAAGTGGGGTTGGACCAGAACTATTGTTGAAAGTGGAGTTGTGCAAATCCAACTCGCTACAAAAAGACGGCTATAAAAACGAATACTTTGTACATTAGGTATGAATAATGCCAGATATCCCCTGCTCCCCATTTAAGAGAGAGCGAGAGTGAGAGCGAGAGAGCGAGAGAGTGAGAGCTCAGCCATGCCTTTGAGGAGATGACAGCTACAATATCATATTACAGGATCCATCAAAGCTGGCTGACTGATTGCAACACACCCAGGCTGATGACTGATTGCAACACACCCCGGCTGAGGTTCATTACAAGCTAAGTACCTCATCTGGAGTGACAATGACTATTAATTGTAATGCATGACACACGATCAGCCTAATATCTAACAATGACAAATAGGTATGTGTGATCACCATAGAGAGTATTAAGGGGAGCAGTGTCAGAGAGGGAGAATGGGGGGGGGTAGAGGGAGCTGGTGGCTGGATGGTCCTGATTTACAAAGTGTTGAATAGGCTGAAGGTTTGATATCGGGGCCAAAAAGGGACTTGGATTAGGACATAAACACAAGTGAAGGTGACATCAGTGTTGAAATGGGTGATACACAAGGTGACATACTGTCAACCTCATTTTAATCTTGCAGTGTTAGTTTGAACCTTGCGTTATCAATAATGTGCATTATAAGGAGGCAATTTTTAAACTAGAGTTTAGTAGTCGCCTCTTTATAACTTTGAATGTTTGGTTGAGCCTGACAGGAGTGCAAGAGTTTTGGGGATACTCAATTGGTTCCATTGCACCAGGCACGATCAATCAAGAAGAGCTAAAGTATTTGAAAGAAAACCATTACTATTAGAACCCAGGTCTGCTGCTAAACACATAGGTGTGACGGCAACAATCAATTACACAGTGCTATACAGTATACTCATTAAACAATATGCATAGACAGCATTTAACGAGGGAGATACACATTTAAGACACTACAGGTCACAATCAAAAGCACACATTCTCCTACATAGGAAGCTTAATCAGGGTGAGATGGCACCTGATTTAATTGTGACAGTGTGATGTGGAGGACTCAGGAGGATGCAGAGTGATTGCTGTCTTCCCTTGGTGTATACTCTAATTGCCACCACAGCCCAGCTACAGGAAACAGCTGTAGCATATATTAGCACCTGGCAGAGGAGGAACAGGCGACTAAGAATAGGTCTGCTTCCTATTCCCTATTAATAAGTGCACTAGGGCTCTGGTCAAAGTAGTGCACTACGTAGGGCACAGGGTGTCATTTGGGACACACCCTACAGTAACAGTCAAGAGTTTGGACACACCTACTCATTCAAAGGTTTTTCTTTATTTTTTATATTTTTTATATTGTAGAATAATAGTGAAGACATCCAAACTATGAAATAACACATATGGAATGTGAACACCAAAAAGGTGATAAACAAATCAAAATATATTTTATATTTCAGATTCTTCAAATAGCCACCCTTTGCCTTGATGACAGCTTTGCACACTCTTGGCATTCTCTCAACCAGCTTCATGAGGTAGTCACCTGAAATGCATTTCAATTAACAGGTGTGCCTTGTTAAAAGTTAAATTTGTGGAATTTCTTTCCTTCTTAATGCGTTTGAGCCAATCAGTCGTGCTGTGACAAGGTACGGGGGTATACAGAAGATAGCCCTATTTGGTAAAAGACCAAGTCCATATTATGGCAAGAACAGCTCAAATAAGACAAGAGAAATTACAGTCCATCATTCCTTTAGGACATGAAGGTCAGTCAATACGGAACATTTCAAGAACTTTGAAAGTTTCTTCAAGTGCAGTCGCAAAAACCATCAAGCGCTATGATGAAACTGGCTCTCATGAGGACCGCCACAGGAATGGAAGTCCCAGAGTTACCTCTGCTGCAGAGGATAAGTTCTTTAGTGTTACCAGCCTCAGAAATTGCAGCCCAAATAAATGCTTCACAAAGTTCAAGTAACAGACACATCTCAACATCAACTGTTCAGAGGGGACTGTGTGAATCAGGCCTTCATGGTCGTATTGCTGCAAAGAAACCATTATTAAAGGACACCAATAATAAGAAGAGACTTGCTTGTGCCAAGAAACACGAGCAATTAACATTAGACCGGTGGAAATTTGTCCTTTGGTCTGGAGTCGAAATTGGAGATTTTTGGTTCCAACCGACGTGTCTTTGTGAGACGCGGTGTGGGTGAACGGATGATCTCTGCATGTGTATTTCCCACCATAAGCATGGAGGAGGAAGTGTTATGGTGTGGGGGTGCTTTGCTGCTGACACTGTCTGTGATTTATTTAGAATTCAAGGCACACTTAACCAGCATGGCTACCACAGCATTCTGCAGCGATACGCCAGCCCATCTGGTTAGGGCTTAGTGGGACAATCATTTGTTTTTCAACAGGACAATGACCCAAAACACACGTCCAGGATGTGTAAGGGATATTTTACCAAGAAGGAGAGTGATGGAGTGCTGCAACAGATGACCTGGTCTCCACAATCCCCCGACCTCAACCCAATTGAGATGTTTGGGATGAGTCGGACCGCAGAGTGAAGGAAAAGCAACCAACAAGTGCTCAGAATATGTGGGAACTCCTTCAAGTCTGTTGGAAAAGCATTCCAGGTGAAGCTGGTTGAGAGAATGCCAAGAGTGTGCAAAGCTGTCATCAAGGCAAAGGGTGGCTATTTGAAGAATCTCAAATATATTTGGATTTGTTTAACACTTTTTTAGTTACTACATGATTCTATATGTGTTATTTCATAATTTTGATGTCTTCACTATTATTATACAGTGTAGAAAATAGTAAAAATAAAGAAAAACCCTGGAATGTGTAGGTGTGTCCAAACCTTTGACTGGTACAGCATATATTCATGCAGAGCTTGGGATTTGAACCTACGCACAAGATACGGAAGCAGTGGGTGGTATAGTTTGATTCTCACAGGATTGAACATTGCAGCACAGAACTTGGAACTCTATTGGAAATAAACAGGTTATACCTTTTGATAGAAACGGATGTTTGTTGTCATAGGTGAAAGAGTAAGATGAACTGTGTAGTAACATAATGACCCTAGTAATAACATTGTAATAATATAATAGCATAAATATATAAATAATACATACCATTTAGCAGACACTTTTATCCAAAGCAACTTAAAGGGGAAATCTGCAGTTGCTACATCCATTTTTGGACATAAATTAATTATATGTACCCATTGATTCTTGAAGAACATAACTTATTAATGTCTCATGAGCTTAGTACCCCATCAGAACCCAAAATATAAGCTTGTTTTACTACAATATCTGTAAACAAAATAAATGTAAACATAGCCTCAAAACATGGTTAAAACTAATGTTGATATCATGGATGGTCAGTCCTTGCATCCATAACTCTGTCTATGAACTTCAGAGTGGTTGCATTTCCCCAGCCCCAGCTTTTTACTGAAACCAGTGCAGGGAAAACGCTTTGTTATTGTTTCAACTGCTGATTGCCCCCTTAAAGTGTTCACATACATTTTTGTATGGGTGGCACCAATGGGAATTGAACCCATAACCATTGCATTTCAAGCACAATGCTCAACCAACTGAACCACACAGGACTAATAACATGAACGTTTCTGTTTGTACTAAAGCAGTGGTCACCAACCGGTCAATCTCCAAGGCATTCCTAGCCGATCACCAAACATTTCTGTAAAAAAAAAAAGAAAAGATAATGCCTTGTATTCCTATTTTTGTATTTGTTTCGCGCTGTTGGAGGTAGATGCACTTGATTCACCAGCCCTGGTGCCGGGAAGGCAAAGTGTTCCCATTTTGAACTGTTTCATGTGTCTGAAGATAGAACTCCGCCTTCCCGGCAGGTCCAGAGAGCAAATCAAGTGCGCCTGTAGGCCTACCACTGGCCAATCAGATAGCTCAGATCATAGTGCACAGTTTCCTCGCGCCATGGACTATAAAAAGAAACCTCGAACCCATAGCGAAGTTGATACTGTGAGAATTCAAAACTTTTAAAACCATGACTAGAGAGAGACTCAATGAATAAAGCAAAGACCTGCTGTTTTTATGAGTAAGTTCATGTTTAAGTTGTTATTCAGCACTGTCAACACTTTTATAAGATATAAAATGCATGTACTCCAGCACTGCAGCTGAGTATCGCAAAGTGTTCCGATAAGCTTGCATTATTATTAGCGGCTTCTGTTTTTTTTTATATCGAGGAATATTTAACTTTCTCTAGTCATAGGAGTAACAACATGAATTGGTGCATGTGGCAGAAATAATGCAGTGCAACTTCAGTTTTGCCATCAGCAGGACCGTGTCCTCTTTTCTCAGGGGAGGGAGGGAGAGCGGGGGAAGTTGACGGTACGTTTTGACCAGAATCGGTGCCTCTGCTTTACAACATTTCGCTCCAAAAGATTGGCCTCTTCGTGGGCGTGGGCATGAACCTATTCAAGTAAGTAAGTAAATATATTGTTAATAAATAAAATACTGTAATGACCCAGCTGGGTCATAAAGTAAAAGAGAGACGGGCACCAGGTGTACAGGCAGAACACAGGTTTATTCCTGAATGGGCTATTGTTCAGGCCACAGCCCACGCCGCTAAACCTCGAACATACACAAATATAACATGTCAAATCAAGGGTCCCGAACAGAAGAGAGAGAGATGAGACCGTAACCCCTATTTAAGCATTCCAAAACCCCGCGGGATTACCCATCATACCCCCCCAACCTTTCCATCTGTCCTGGCATATTTAACTTCTGCTAGCACCCATGAGAACGATAACACACCCATGAACACAGAACACATACAGGGTCGTTACATAGCCCCCACCTTTCTAAACCCTAGCCCCTAGGGTTACAAAACAAAATCCTTAAAACGACCCGGAGGTCACATCAGTCTCTTGTGCCTCCCTTCACTGGTGGACCCCCAGAACACTCATCTGCCCCAATGTCATTTCCAGCGCCCTCCGAAGAGGCAGCCCCCGTCCCAGGCTCAGCTTGCACTAGAGTCTCCTCGCTAGACTGTCCCCGTGTGCTCACATCAGAGTCCTCACTTCCATTCCCTACCGTCTTCCTCCCTCTGTAGGGCGCCAATCGGTCCCGGTGGACCACCACCTTCCTGCTCCGTGGGGGAACCTCCACCCGGTACGTCACCTCCCCCACTCTCTCTATCACCAGGCACGGCCCCACCCAGGCACTGTCCAGCTTTGGGCACCGCCCCTTCTTGCGCGTGGGGTTGTGAAGCCACACGCGTTCTCCCGCTCCAAAGTGCCTCCCCCTAGCGCGTGAGTCATAGTGGCGCTTTTGGCGCATCCCTGCGTTCTCGAGTTGCTCTCTTGCGAAGGTGTGAGCCGCTTCTAACCGGTTCTGCAGACGACGAACATAGTTCGGGCCAGGCAAAACCCCGTCGTCGTTATCAGGAGGGTGGCCAAACGTCAGTTCGGCTGGGGTGCGCAACTCACGACCTAACATTAGTAGCGCTGGGGAGCACGCAGTCGATTCTTGAACAGCCGACCTACATGCCATAAGAATAAACGGTAAGTGGGTGTCCCAATCTCTCTGGTGTTTTGAGGTAACGATAGCCAGCTGTTGTGCTAATGTTCTGTTAAATCTTTCCACCAGCCCATCACTCTGGGGGTGAAGCGGAGTAGTGCGCGTCTTCTCCGCGCCTAACCGTCTACACAACTCTGAGAACACCCGTGACTCAAAGTTTCTCCCCTGGTCGCTGTGTATAGACTGTGGCACCCCAAACCGACTGATTATTCCCCCTACCAATGCATCAGCTACTGTTTCTGCCTCCTGGTCTGGGAGAGCGTAAGCCTCTGGCCACTTGGTGAAGTAGTCCATAGCAGTTAGAATCCACCTGTTACCGCTGTCTGTGGTTGGAAACGGTCCAACTATGTCTACCCCCAGTCTCTCCATGGGCTCCCCTACTGGGAATTGTTGTAGGAGGGCGTGTGACTGACCTGGAGGTCCTTTCTTAGCAGCACACTCATCGCACTGCCTGCAAAAGTCCTCCACATCCCTCCTGTGCCTGGCCCAATAGAAGCCTTTACGTACGCGCTTTAACGTTTTGGAGACCCCAAAATGCCCTGCGCCTACTCCCCCGTGAAGCTGCTGTAACACGCTCCCTTGCAGCCTTTTGGGAACCACTACCTGCCACGTCATTTCTCCAGTAGCTGGCTTTTTCCACCCCCTCTGGAGCACTCCCTCAGCCACTCTAAGGACTGAGAATTTAGCCCAGAGTCCTTTGGTGACTGGTGATAGAGGGGCTACTTCCCCCCATGGCGGTCGTCTTCTCTCTTCCACCCACCCCAGCACAGGACGCAGCTCTGCGTCCTCCTCCTGGCGACGCCTCCACTCCCCGACGTCCACAGCCTCAAGCTCCCGGCACTCTGTCACCCTCAGCTGAATCACCGTGGCGGTGACTCCCTCCTCCATGCACAGTTCCCTCTCTCGCTCCACCCGTTTGGCGCAGTACCCACAGCCGTCCTCAGCACACGGGCGGCGGGACAAGGCGTCTGCATTGCTGTGGCGAAGGCCGGCCCTGTGCTCCACCTGGAAGTCGTAGGGTTGCAGCTCCTCCAACCAGCGGGCGATCTGACCCTCTGGCTCCTTGAAGGAGAGAAGCCACTGCAGGGCGGAGTGATCCGTCCGCACCACAAACGGCAGGCCCCCCAGGTAGTACTTGAAATGGCGTACTGCTGCCACGACAGCCAAAAGCTCCCTCCTTGTCACGCAGTAGCGTTTTTCAGCCTTATCAAAAGTTCTGCTGTAATAAGCTACTACGTGCTCCCCGTCAGAACCACGCAGAACCACGGCCCCAAGCCCTCATTGCTTGCGTCGGTGTCCAGGATAAACGGACGGTTCGGGTCTGGTGAGGACAGGACAGGGGCCTCCACCAGGGCACGTTTGAGGGCCTCAAACGCCTGCTGGTGCTCTTCGGTCCACTGAAAAACAGTGTCCTTCTTGAGAAGGTGGTTCAAAGGAGCTGCTATCCCCGCAAACCCTTTCACAAACCTACGATAGTAGGATGCCAGACCCAGGAAGCTCTTAACCTCTTTTTTTCCCCTTGGAATTGGCCACCCCCTCACAGCCTCCACTTTGTCTGGCATCGTGCTGATACCCTCACCACCCAGCTGATGACCCAGGAACGCCAACTCCCTTTGCATGAAATGGCACTTTTCCGGGTGTAATTTTAGCCCCGCCCCCGAGATCCTCTCCAGCACTCGCCTAAGTGCCCCCAGTGCCCCCTCAAACGACGTGCCGTGTACCAATATGTCGTCTAGGTACACGACACACTCGTCTCTCGGAACCCCCGCCAGCACTCTGTCCATGAGCCTCTCAAAGGTGGCAGGAGCATTACAAAGCCCGAAGCACAGCACCTTGAACTGCCAATGGCCCCTATCCGTGGAGAAGGCCGTTTTTTCACGTGCCCCAGGCGAGAGGGGCACCTGCCAGTAGCCACTGCGCAGATCAAGGGAAGAGAACCACGAGGACCCTCTGACGTGGTCTAGCGACTCATCGATCCTCGGTATGGGGTAAGAGTCTTTAGTGGTGACAGAATTTAGGCCCCTGTAGTCCGCACAAAACCTAAGTTTACTCCCTTTCTTAGGCACCATGACGACCGGCGCGGACCATGGGCTATCTGATGGCTCAATGAAATCAGCCCGCAACATGTCAGCAATAGCTGTGGCTGCTGCTTCCCTCTTGGCAAGGGGAATGCGACGGGGCCGAATTTTAATGGTTGGTTGTCCCCAGTGTCGATGTCGTGCTGAACCAGGTGCGTTTGCCCTACCTCATCTTCCCCCCAAGCGAAGCTATCTTTAAAGTCAAACAGCAGCTGCTTTAACTGTCTCTGTTGTCTCTCGTCCAGACCTTGACAGTTTTTCAGCCACACAGCCTCAACGGCGTCGATAACTTCCTCCTTCCCCCCGTCGGGCTGATGGGGTGAAGGAGCCAGTGTGTTTTGGGCTACTGGGATGCCTGTGCTTGCACCATTATGGGGAGTGAAGGTCGTTGCCGCCGGAGACAGCTGCTGGGATGGCACAACGACCAAGGGAGCAGCCGGGACGACCAGTGGAGTTTCGGCAAGCTTGGAGGAAGACGGAGGGACAGCCCTGCCCCCTGCTGGCCCCCCCGAAGGCGACATTCCCACTGTGGGCCCCCCCGACAGCCTCAAAGTGCCCGAAGCTAAGTCCAACTGAGCCCCACAGTTTTTCAAAAAGTCCATTCCCAGTATACAGGGGTCCTGTACCGCTGCTACCCACACCGGACACCCCACAGTTCTCCCCCCCACAGTCACAGACACCGACACTTCCCTAACATGGGGGCTAGCTCCCCCGTGACAGTCCGTAGCTGGACAAGGGTCGGCTCCACCCGCACCCCAACAGGTAGTATGTCTGGTCTCACCAGGGTTACTGTAGAGCCCGTGTCGACCAGGGCCAAACATTCCACCCCCTCTACCTTGACGATGACATTGCAGAAGTCCCCAATGGTGGTACGTCCCACCACAACTACCGGACTAGGAAACACGGTGGCAGCTACACCCTAGGGAAGCAGGTCCCCACCCTCTTGCCTGCGCTGCTGGGTACCTCTTCTGCTTACTGTGGGTTCGGGGGCGGAGGGGTGGGCCCGCGCTGCTCCCTGCGCGAGAACCCGCTGTCGTTTCCCTGTTGACTGGAGAATCTGCCACACTCCCGCTGAATGTGGCCAGGCTGGCCACAACCCCAGCAGACAATGGAAGTTGAGCTGACACTGCGATGTTGTCTGGAGCCCCTCTCAATGACAAGCGAAGCGGTCTTGACTAACCCGCCCAACTCGTCGACCCACTCTGGTTTGGTGACCCCCGGCACCCCGGCCGCCGCTGCTCTCACCTCTGGTTGACTGGCAACCTCCACTCTCACTCCCTCACCCCAGATCAGCTCCCTCTTCCTGGCTATCTCCACTGCAGCCCGCAGAGATGCTGGGTCCGACATCTGAACATGCTTACCCAGTTCGGTGGGGGAGAGCGCTCTAATAAAACTGTCCCATGCCAGCTCGTCTTGCACCCCAATCGGCATAGTTGCATAAGCCCGCCTGGTCAGGCTCAGAATATCACTTGCCAACGCCTTTTTTTTTTTTTTTTTTTTTTTTTTTTGGGGGGGGGATGGATCAGCTTAATATTGCAGATAGATTGTATCTTCTATCAATGTAATTGTCTGCATCACTTCCAATCCCCCATGTTTTTTTTATTTTTTATATATATATTCCCCTTTATTACTTTTCAACCCCACCATCCTTTCCCTACTTGGAGTAAATTAGTGAACAACAACGCCCAGGCCTCTACTTCCGGTCTATACTTACTATCTACACCTTATGGACAGAGTTAATTTTACAATAATTCTATATATATATATATATATATATATATATATATATATATATATATATACATATTTATTTATTTTTTTGCTCCTGAACCTCTTCTACTCTCAACCTCTCCGATCATTTTCATGATGTCCATCCGGTTTGCTTCTAAATGCCATATCTTTCTAACTGTGCTCTTTCCCAAAAGCTCCCAACATACAACCTATATACTTATTATGGACACAGTATGCTTACATTATTAGCTATCTTTGTTATTATTTGTTGTTATTTGTTATTAGTCCCATCCTTCAACTCTATTCAATACCTCCCATCTATCTCTTAACACCATCCATATAGGATTTCTATTTGCCATATATATTTCAACCGTACTGTGATGTTTTACAAAAGTTCTGAACCTTTCTATTCTCATTGCTTCTACAGATTGTGAATTAAAAATAAACATTTTTGCTAAAAGTATTATTATATTATTGATTGATTGACTATGACTTTTCAGATCACCCAGTAATGCTATCTGCAAGGTTAGTTCCAGGTAAATATTGCAATCCTTTAGCCATTCCTGGACCTGTGTCCAAAAACAAGCTACAAATGGACAGAACCAAAACAAATGATCTAATGATTCTATCTCTTCACAGCAAAATCTGCAGAGCTGGGAAGATTGTATCCCCCATATAAATAACATTCTATTGGTAGCAAGAATTTTATATAATAATTTAAATTGAAAGATTCTAATTTTTGAATCCGGTGTCGTTTTGCGTGTCAGTTCATAAACACTATGCCATGGGATCGGTACGTCAAAGATCTCTTCCCAACTATTTTGCAATCTATATGGGACGGCTGTCAATCCTTTGGTCCTTAAGTGAAACTGATATACTTTTTTATTTATCACAGTTTTCCTTAACCAATTATGTTCTTTAATGCAAGGCCGACAGACAAGTTCCTTACTTTCTCCCCCTTCAACTTTCCTCTTCCACTTTTGCGGTAAGGCTGCAATTATTTGGTTGTAATTTTGGATAGAGCAGACATTTCCATATGTTTTTGTTAGCTGCATGTGCGACATAACTCCACCAGTC
The DNA here is from genome assembly GCF_964263955.1 of Coregonus lavaretus. NCBI lineage: Eukaryota > Metazoa > Chordata > Actinopteri > Salmoniformes > Salmonidae > Coregonus > Coregonus lavaretus. The sequence goes on from NC_140019.1 coordinate 25,222,473, forward strand.
CTACCGATGATATCATTTACGAAGATTATACCTTTTTTAAACATTCTGTCAGAAAATAAAGGTTTTTTGTCAAGTAGTATATTTGAATTTAACCACAATATTTGTTGCATTATTTGTTCTGTCGTTTCTGGAGGATTAAATTGAAATTGCAACCAACTTTCTATGGCTTGTTTTAGAAATAGTGACATTTGGGAGATTATTTCCTTTTCAAATAACTGAAAGTGAGAGGTTGTAATCTGAATAAAGGGAAAAAGGCCTTTCTTGAACAGTGGGTGAGACAATCTTACTAATTTGCTTGAGAACCAGTTCGGATTTAAGTATAACTTTTGGATGACTGAAGATTTTAGTGATAGGTCTAATGCTTTAATATTTAATAATTTCTGTCCTCCGAATTCATATTCATTATATAAATATGCTCTTTTAATTTTGTCTGGCTTGCCGTTCCAAATAAAATTGAATATTTTTTTCTCATATAATTTAAAAAACTGTTTGCTAGGCGTAGGCAAGACCATAAGCAAATAGGTAAACTGGGATAATACTAAAGAGTTAATCAGGGTGATTTTTCCACAAATTGACAGGTATTTTCCTTTCCATGGTAGTAAGATCTTATCTATTTTTGCTAACTTTCTATTAAAATTTATTGAAGTGAGATCATTTATTTCCTTTGGGATATGTATTCCGAGTATATCCACATCACCATCAGACCATTTTATTGGTAAACTACATGGTAATGTAAAAATTGTATTTTTTAGTGATCCAATACGTAATATAGTACATTTATCATAATTTGGTTTTAATCCAGAGAGGTTAGAAAATGTATCTAGATCCTCTATGAGGCTGTGGAGGGATTCTAGTTGTGGATCTAAAAGAAAACATGAATCATCTGCGTCCAATGACACCTTTGTTTTTAAGCCCTGTATTTCTAATCCTCTGATATTATTATTGGATCTGATTTTAATAGCTAACATCTCGATGGCCACAATAAATAGATATGCCGATAGTGGACAACCTTGTTTCACTCCTCTTGACAGTTTAAAACTTTCTGAGAAATAGCCATTATTTACTATTTTACACCTAGGGTTACTATACATGATTTTGACCCATTTTATAAGAGATTCTCCAAAATTGAAATGCTCCAGGCATTTATATATAAATTCCAGTCGAACTTTATCAAATGCCTTTTCGAAGTCTGCTATGAATAGCAGGCCTGGTTTCCCATATTTTCCATAGTGTTCTATTGTTTCCAATACTTGCCTTATATTATCTCCAATGTATCTTCCATGTAAAAAACCTGTCTGATTAGAATGAATAATATCCGACAATACCTTTTTAATTCTATGCGCTATACATTTTGCTAGGATTTTTGCATCACAACACTGAAGTGTAAGGGGCCTCCAATTTTGTAAATGGACTGGATCTTTATATTTTCCACTTGTATCCTGTTTCAGTAATAATGAGATCAGACCTTCTTCTTGAGTGTCAGATAATCTACCATTTACATAGGGGTGGTTAAAACATGCTAATAACGGTCCTCTTAGTATATCAAAAAAGGTTTGGTATACCTCGATTGGTATGCCATCCAACCCTGGAGTTTTCCCGGACTTAAAGTCTTTAATTGCATCCAGAAGTTCCTCCTCTGTAATTTCACCTTCACATGAGTCTTTCTGTGTGGCTGTTAATTTGACATTATCAATAGAAAAAAAATCTCTACAATTAGCTTCAGTTAGAGGAGATGGAGGCGACTGAAAAGAAAACATATGCTTAAAATACTTTGTTTCTTCCTTCAAAATATCATTAGGTGAATTATGGGTGACTCCGTCAATTGTAACCAGTTTCATTAAGTTCTTTTTGGTAGCATTCCTATGTTGAAGATTAAAAAAGAATTTTGTGCATTTTTCCCCATATTCCATCCAGTTTGCTTTATTTTTATAATATATTACACTTGATCTTTCTTGAATAAGTTTTTCCATTTCTTTTTGTTTTTCCTCTAATTTATTCTGAGCCTCTATGTTACAGTTTTTATTGCCATCTATCTGTTCTGTTAGACTTTCTATTTCCTTTCTTAGTATAAACTCTTTTGACCTAAATTGCTTTTGTTTTCGAGATGAGTACTGAATTGCATGGCCTCTAAAGGCACATTTAAAGGTGTCCCATACAATAAGGGGATTCGCTGTACCTATGTTATGTTGGAAAAAGTCAGTTATAAATTCCTTTGTTCTAATTATAAATAAATTATCATCTAATAGGCTTTGATTAAATTTCCAATATCCTCGCCCACGTGGAAATTCAGTCACAGTAATGTATATGCCTATTATATGATGGTCCGACCGCATTCTGTCCCCTATCAACACTTTTTTTAACTTTTGGTGCCAACGAGAATGAGATAAGAAAGAAGTCAAGACGACTAGCTTGATTCAGTCTCCGCCATGTATATCTCACTAGATCAGCATATTTAAGCCTCCATATATCTACTAGTTCTAATGTATCCATGACATTCACAATTTCCTTAAGAGCATGTGGGTGATTGTTTGTGGTGTGATTTCCTTTTCGGTCCATTGAGCTATTTAAAACAGTATTATAATCCCCCACCATAATAATATTGTCTTGAGTTGCTTGCAGGCTTGATAATTTATTATATATATTGTCAAAGAATTGTGGATCATCATTATTTGGTCCGTAAAGGTTAATGAGCCATATCTGTTTATGGTCCAATACCATATTTAAAATAATCCACCTACCTTGCGTATCTATTTGGACAATTTGCACATTCGGATCGAAATTACTATTAATTAATATCATCACCCCTTTTGAATTTCTTTGCCCATGGGAGAAGTATATTTCCCCCCCCCATTCTTTTTTCCACGCTACTTCATCTCTAATTGTTGAATGAGTTTCCTGTATACAATAGATATTATATTCCTTCTCTTTGAGCCATGCAAATATTGTTCTTCTTTTGTTATTATCAGCTAAGCCATTACAATTATAACTGGCTATACTTATTTCACCATACACCATAATGAGATACAAGTTTCAAGTCTATTTATCATTATATATGTTTGTAAATTTACCAATAAAAAATAGCGTAATGATTGAGTGTCCATATAGCTGTACCGTGATATTTGCATTGCTACGGAGTAACCCTTCAATTGTTCTCCACTAATTCCCCCGCTAAAGCCCCTCCCCATCCCAAGTTGAGCCGTCATCCCAGTGATCAGCATCCCACCCACGTCCCTCCGTATCCCTAAGGCCCCGAGAGGCCAGGACCCATCCATCGAAAACAGCACACAGTGCCACCCACAAAACAGAAGCAGGTTAACCGCCAAAAGCATTTCCAATGCTTTCACCTCTATATATATATATCTATATAACTATTTTTTTATTTTTTATTATGCATATCCTATTTTCCATCATTATCAATTAATATGCGTAATAATGTCGGCAGTTCACGCATAGGATTCTAACATATAACCAGGATTGCCATTGTATTACATTTAATTCATTGACAAGCAATTATCATCCTAGCAAATAATTCCCGCGGTCCATCCCATACCCCCCCCCCCCCCCCCAACATCCCCACCCCCCCCCACAACAGATGCCAGACAAGCACACACGCACATACTCACATACTCCAACACACTCAACCCCCCTCCTCCACAATCCACCATAAAATCCGATACTCAACGGCTGTTATATCCCAGAGCCCAACTCGAGAAATAACTTGATCTACGAGTGCACATACAGTTAAAGCTGATTGAGAAAGCATGCAGATTGAGCATAAATTGATAACAATGTGAGATTTGATTAATCTACTTAATCCATGTAAAGTCCTAGGTGATGGAGATCAGATCCACCCTCTTCACCTGAGACACAAACACTCTGATCCCCTGTTGTAACCATTTTCCCAAGCATCTCCATGCGGTCAGACCTTTGATTATTTTGTGCCACCTGGGCCACAATGATAAACCCCCTCTCTGATTGTCCGAGTGTGACCCCCTCCCCATGGGTTACTGCAGCCAGTGTTGCCAGCACTGCCACTACCTGGGTGGGCGTACCCCACCGGAATCCCCACCGGCTAGGTAAAAGGTCGTCAAGGTTCTCATTAGCAGCTTTGAGAATTTTCTTGTATATTATGCTCTCCCATCAGGGGGCTCTGGCTTTGTAGGACCAACCCTGCCAGGCAGGCTCAGAATCTTGAGGGGGCGGTGCTGCTCAAGTAGGTCTCTGACCGCATTTATTTCTCTGTTTAGGCTGCATATTCACAGCAGGTCCATAAAATAGATGGGAACTTCTCTTTGGTGTATGGGTCGCTCAGGTGGGTGTCCAGGTTATAGGGTTAGGGATCTTTCCATCATGATAGGACAATGAATAATTAGATTAGATGTATACTATATTTAAAAATGTATATCCCTCATCTACACAAAATTGAAAGCTCTCTCTCTCACTACCCCTGTTCATAGACCCCCGGTCGGCTCTGGGATATGCAACCATTTCCCCTCTCACTCACTTAACGCCGCACCTTTTCAAACACAACAATGCACACCACATGGTTGACTGCGGAAGAAATGGGCCGAGCGTGCAAACGCACCCGCATCCACATCTGCTGCAAGGGGGAAAGGACGCCAGAGAGAACACAGGACCAACCACAACAACCATCCGCCAAAACAACAACCTCCCGCCAAAAAATCCATGTTCTAATTATTTGTATATAAAGATGTATTATTCTGCTTGTTATATCGTTTTATCCATTTATAAAATACTATACTTACTATAAATGTTATTTAATATTACAATCCCTATCATTGCTAGTATCAGGTGCTCCAATATTTGACTCCTCTATTACAACTTTTAGAATAGCCATGGAGTAGTCTTTGTGTCTCTGAACATTTGGTTGTCAATATATAATTTATCCACCACTAGTGCAACACGTTTCCCTTTTAATCTGTTTTCCTTGAAGATTGGATACAGAACTTTGCGCCTTTCTACAATCTCCTTCGGGAACTGATCATTCATGCCTATTTTCGTGCCAGCAAGTCTTTTTCCCAGGGTTTTCACCATAGCTTTGTCCTTAAAAAAAGCAAATTTGGCAACGATTGGGCGCTCATATTTCTGTCCTCTTTTTCCGAAACGATGTACACGTTCGAGTTGGATTTTATCGACAGCCTCGAGTGGGATTTGTAGCGCTGTATGCAGGAAGTCCTTCATAATATTCTCTGTTATTTCTCCCTCGTTTTCCTGAATACCCGTAAGTACTAGATTTTCCCTCATCGATCTAGTTTGGATGTCTAGTAAGGCTTCTCTCAGAAGATTGTTCTCCTTTTTTAATTCCCTAACGTCCGTTTCCATTTTAGAGACTGTCACTTTTATTTCTTTGGTTTCTTTCTCCATTACCAAAGCTTTTTCGTCACTCATTTGAAGACTCGCTTTCAACTCTTTTACGTCTTTACTGACAATCAATCAATCAATCAATTTTATTTTATATAGCCCTTCTTACATCAGCTAATATCTCGAAGTGCTGTACAGAAACCCAGCCTAAAACCCCAAACAGCTAGTAATGCAGGTGTAGAAGCACGGTGGCTAGGAAAAACTCCCTAGAAAGGCAAAACCTAGGAAGAAACCTAGAGAGGAACCAGGCTATGAGGGGTGGCCAGTCCTCTTCTGGCTGTGCCGGGTGGAGATTATAACAGAACCATGCCAAGATGTTCAAAAATGTTCATAAGTGACAAGCATGGTCAAATAATAATCAGGAATAAATCTCAGTTGGCTTTTCATAGCCGATCATTAGAGTTTAAAACAGCAGGTCTGGGACAGGTAGGGGTTCCATAACCGCAGGCAGAACAGTTTAAACTGGAATAGCAGCAAGGCCAGGCGGACTGGGGATAGCAAGGAGTCACCACGGCCGGTAGTCCCGACGTATGGTCCTAGGGCTCAGGTCTCTCAGTTGGCTTTTCATAGCCGATCATTTAGAGTTGAAAACAGCAGGTCTGGGACAGGTAGGGGTTTCGTAGCCGCAGGCAGAACAGTTGAAACTGGAATAGCAGCAAGGCCAGGCGGACTGGGGGCAGCAGGGTGTCATCATGCCCGGTAGTCCTGACGTATGGTCCTAGGGCTCAGGTTCTCAGAGAGAAAGAGAGAACGAGAGAATTAGAGAGAGCATACTTAAATTCACACAGGACACTGGATAAGACAGGAGAAGTACTCCAGGTATAACCAACTAACCCCAGCCCCCCGACACATAAACTACTGCAGCATAAATACTGGAGGCTGAGACAGGAGCGGTCCGGAGACACTGTGGCCCCATCCGAAGAAACCCCCGGACAGGGCCAAACAGGAAGGATATAACCCCACCCACTCCGCCAAAGCACAGCCCCCGCACCACTAGAGGGATATCCCCAACCACCAACTTACAATCCTGAGACAAGGCCGAGTATAGCCCACAGAGGTCTCCACCTGACCAATTCTAATATGCCCAATTTGTCATTTATCGACTTCAACAGGTCGCTTTCCACACTTACCATACCCAGTGGTGAAAAGCATATATCATCTGTATCTGTCGATGAGTCGCGTTTCCTTTTGGGGATCGGCTCTCCACGCTTGTCTTCAGTCATGTTTGGGTGTTGTTTGTTGTAGTAATATTTGTCGATATATTTCTCTAGCCTTATGATCTTATTTCTGTTATTATCCAGATTGAATTATATTAACTGCGAATATATGAAATGCTAATATTTAGTCTAACTTACTGATTTTGAATATTATGTTTTTATCTTGAGGTGTTTTGTACCGATTTCTATTCAATACGCCATCTTGTCTACGCGTGCCCCGCCTCCTGAGTTGGTCATTGGCAAACTTCAGACGGGCCTGGACATGCCTGGACGCCTTTAATGATTCCCCCTGAAGTCTCTTTTTGTTATTCAGTTCAATCCGCAGCATGTTGGGCTGTGCATCGCTGCCGAAACGGCCCCCCAATGCCTCCACTAGCGCACCGTAGTTGCCCCTCTCGTCCGGGGCTAGCGTTAGCAGGCATTCCGACGCCTCCTCTGCCAGGCTCAGGGCAAGCTGTAACCCTTTCGTCTCGTCAGACCACCTCCCGGCTCTAGCCAACAACTCGAATTGAGTGAAAAAAACTTCCCATTGACCTTGTCCATTGAACTTTGGAAGTTTAGCTGGTACCGTGGCTAATGGCAATAGGGCGCTGCCATCTCTGTTTACATAAGGAGGCCCAGCCATTTCCGCACGCGGTGACGTCGATATCTCCGTCGCCGTGACGTCTGTTCTGGTCGAGCGGTTTGAAGGAAAACCCGCCCGTTCTGCCATCTTGCTGACTGACAATTTAACTTCCGCCATGTGGCTCTCCAGCTCTTCTACAGCCGTCATCGCCTGACCCTCCCGACCGGGTACACCCGAGCCCACAACGGACACTTTGTCCGACTCTTCCTTAACTTTCCGCCTCGCCCCGATCATCATGACCGTAGATGCGAGTCACGCTAAAGCTAACCACGGCCTATACTGAAACAGCTAACTCGCCTAATCTCGATCTATCCCGTCGTTCGAAAGCACTTCTGACACCAATGTAATGACCCAGCTGGGTCATAAAGTAAAAGAGAGACGGGCACCAGGTGTACAGGCAGAACACAGGTTTATTCCTGAATGGGCTATTGTTCAGGCCACAGCCCACGCCGCTAAACCTCGAACATACACAAATATAACATGTCAAATCAAGGGTCCCGAACAGAAGAGAGAGAGATGAGACCGTAACCCCTATTTAAGCATTACAAAACCCCGCGGGATTACCCATCATACCCCCCCAACCTTTCCATCTGTCCTGGCATATTTAACCCCTGCTAGCACCCATGAGAACGATAACACACCCATGAACACAGAACACATACAGGGTCGTTACAATACAATGTTAAGAAAGTATGTATTATTAGCTAGCTAGCTACAGCAGGCCACTGTGTGTGGGCTAAAGAGCTGCTTGTTAGTTAGCTAGCTAGCTAACTTGACATACTACAGCTAGTTAACGTCATATTAGCTTGCTATCTTGATGTAGGCCTATTTATCATTGTAAACTAAAAACTCATGCTCCAAATGCCTTTGTACTGTAGATAACAGCAATGGAAGAGGGTGAAAGGATTTTTTGCTGCAGATGTTAGAAAAGGGATTAGGTGTACTAGTTAGAAAGGGAAGGTTGTCGGATGACATTATGAAAATATTATCCAGTTTTAGTCCCTAGAGAGGAAAACTATGAAGACAGACAGAGATGATAGCCAGGGCTGTCTAATTGTAATAAAATGATGCCTGTTTCTTTGTGATGTCTTTCCTCAGATAAGGAGAGCTGTGAAAGCCTGTCTGCAGGTGTAGGACCCAGTGAATGTCCCAAGAGACTGCTGGCACATCCTTGTATGCCATGGGTTGTATGTGTACTTATGTTAGCAAATGTTGTATACAACAATACAGTTAAAAGTCACACACAATGTAGGCTACAAACGTATTACAACTGGAGCAGGCCAATCCTTCTCCTGGAGGTATGCTGGGTGTGCAGGCTTCTGTCCCAGCCCAGCACTAACAAACCTGATTCAACTTATCAAACCTAATGAGTTGATAATAATGTGTATTATTGCTGGGCTGGAATAGAAGCCTACTCACCCAGTAGATCAGGGAGTGGAGCATGGTTGGCCACCTCTGGTATGGACTTTTTTGTTCACCTGAAATTATGCTTTAGTTATAATAGCCTACTTTTGAGAGCATCCTGTCGGGCTGTATCACCGCCTGGTACGGCAACTGCACCGCCCACAACCGCAGGGCTCTCCAGAGGGTGGTCTGCACAACGCATCACCAGGGGCAAACTACCTGCCCTCCAGGACACCTACAGCACCCAATGTCACAGGAAGGCCAAAAAGATAATCAAGGACCACTACCACCCGAGCCACTGCCTGTTTACCCCGCTATCATCCAGAAGGCAAGGTCAGTACAGGTGTATCAAAGCTGGGACAGAGAGACTGAAAAACTGCTTCTACAGTGAGGGAAAAAAGTATTTGATCCCCTGCTGATTTTGTACGTTTGCCCACTGACAAAGAAATGATCAGTCTATAATTTTAATGGTAGGTTTATTTGAAAAGTGAGAGACAGGATAACAACAACAGAATCCAGAAAAACGCATGTCAAAAATGTTATAAATTGATTTGCATTTTAATGAGGGAAATGAGTATTTGACCCCTCTGCAAAACATGACTTAGTACTTGGTGGCAAAACCCTTGTTGGCAATCACAAAGGTCAGACGTTTCTTGTAGTTGGCCACCAGGTTTGCACACATCTCAGGAGGGATTTTGTCCCACTCCTCTTTGCAGATCTTCTCCAAGTCATTAAGGTTTTGAGGCTGACGTTTGGCAACTCGAACCTTCAGCTCCCTCCACAGGTTTTCTATGAGATTAAGGTCTGGAGACTGGCCAGGCCACTCCAGGACCTTAATGTCCTTCTTTTTGAGCCACTCCTTTGTTGCCTTGGCCGTGTGTTTTGGGTCATTGTCATGCTGGAATACCCATCCACGACCCATTTTCAATGCCCTGGCTGAGGGAAGGAGGTTCTCACCCAAGATTTGACGGTACATGGCCCTGTCCATTGTCCCTTTGATGCGGTGAAGTTGTCCTGTCCCCTTAGCAGAAAAACACCCCCAAAGCATAATGTTTCCACCTCCATGTTTGACGGTGGGGATGGTGTTCTTGGGGTCATAGGCAGCATTCCTCCTCCTCCAAACACGGCGAGTTGAGTTGATGCCAAAAAGCTCCATTTTGGTCTCATCTGACCACAACACTTTCACCCAGTTCTCCTCTGAATCATTCAGATGTTCATTGGCAAACTTCAGACAGGCCTGTATATGTGCTTTCTTGAGCAGGGGGACCTTGGGGGCGATGCAGGATTTCAGTCCTTCACGGCGCAGTGTGTTACCAATTGTTTTCTTGGTGACTATGGTCCCAGCTGCCTTGAGATCATTGACAAGACCCTCCCATGTAGTTCTGGGCTGATTCCTCACCGTTCTCATGATCATTGCAACTCCATGAGGTGAGATCTTGCATGGAGCCCCATGCAGAGGGAGATTGACAGTTCTTTTGTGTTTCTTCCATTTGCGAATAATCACACCAACTGTTGTCACCTTCTCACCAAGCTGCTTGGCGATGGTCTTGTAGCCCATTCCAGCCTTGTGTAGGTCTACAATCTTGTCCCTGACATCCTTGGAGAGCTCTTTGGTCTTGGCCATGGTGGAGAGTTTGGAATCTGATTGATTGATTGCTTATGTGGACAGGTGTCTTTTACACAGGTAACAAACTGAGATTAGGAGCACTCCCTTTAAGAGTGTGCTCCTAATCTCAGCTCGTTACCTGTATAAAAGACACATGGGAGCCAGAAATGTTTCTGATTGAGAGGGGGTCAAATACTTATTTCCCTCATTAAAATGCAAATCAATTTATAACATTTTTGACATGCGTTTTTCTGGATTTTGTTGTTGTTATTCTGTCTCGCACTGTTCAAATAAACCTACCATTAAAATTATAGACTGATCATTTCTTTGTCAGTGGGCAAACGTACAAAATCAGCAGGGGATCAATTACTTTTTTCCCTCACTGTATCTCAAGGCCATCAGACTGTTAAACAGCCATGACTTGCACAGAGAGGCTGCTGCCTACATACAGACTTGAAAATCACAGGCCACTTTAATAAATGGAACACTTGACACTTTAATAATGCCACCTTAATAATGTTTACATATCTTGCATTACCCATCTCATATGTATATATTGATATGTATATACTGTATTCTATACTATCTTAATGATGTTTATATACCTTGCAATTACCCATCTCATATGTACAGTGGGGAAAAAAAGTATTTAGTCAGCCACCAATTGTGCATGTTCTCCCACTTAAAAAGATGAGAGAGGCCTGTAATTTTCATCATATGTACACGTCAACTATGACAGACAAATTGAGAAAAGAAATTCCAGAAAATCACATTGTAGGATTTCTTATGAATTTATTTGCAAATTATGGTGGAAAATAAGTATTTGGTCACCTACAAACAAGCAAGATTTCTGGCTCTCACAGACCTGTAACTTCTTCTTTAAGAGGCTCCTCTGTCCTCCACTCGTTACCTCTATTAATGGCACCTGTTTGAACTTGTTATCCGTATAAAAGACACCTGTCCACAACCTCAAACAGTCACACTCCAAACTCCACTATGGCCAAGACCAAAGAGCTGTCAAAGGACACCAGAAACAAAATTGTAGACCTGCACCAGGCTGGGAAGACTGAATCTGCAATAGGTAAGCAGCTTGGTTTGAAGAAATCAACTGTGGGAGCAATTATTAGGAAATGGAAGACATACAAGACAACTGATAATCTCCCTCGATCTGGGGCTCCACGCAAGAGCTCACCCCGTGGGGTCAAAATGATCACAAGAACGGTGAGCAAAAATCCCAGAACCACATGGGGGGACCTAGTGAATGACCTGCAGAGAGCTGGGACCAAAGTAACAAAGCCTACCATCAGTAACACACTACGCCGCCAGGGACTCAAATCCTGCAGTCCCCCTGCTTAAGCCAGTACATGTCCAGGCCCGTCTGAAGTTTGCTAGAGTGCCTTTGGATGATCCAGAAGAGGATTGGGAGAATGTCATATGGTCAGATGAAACCAAAATAGAACTTTTTGGTAAAAACTCAACTCGTCGTGTTTGGAGGACAAAGAATGCTGAGTTGCATCCAAAGAACACCATACCTACTGTGAAGCATGGGGGTGGAAACATCATGCTTTGGGGCTGTTTTTCTGCAAAGGGACCAGGACGACTGATCCGTGTAAAGGAAAGAATGAATGGGGCCATGTATCGTGAGATTTTGAGTGAAAACCTCCTTCCATCAGCAAGGGCATTGAAGATGAAACGTGGCTGGGTCTTTCAGCATGACAATGATCCCAAACACACTGCCCGGGCAACGAAGGAGTGGCTTCGTAAGAAGCATTTCAAGGTCCTGGAGTGGCCTAGCCAGTCTCCAGATCTCAACCCCATAGAAAATCTTTGGAGGGAGTTGAAAGTCTGTGTTGCCCAGCGACAGCCCCAAAACATCACTGCTCTAGAGGAGATCTGCATGGAGGAATGGGCCAAAATACCAGCAACAGTGTGTGAAAACCTTGTGAAGACTTACAGAAAACGTTTGACCTGTGTCATTGCCAACAAAGGGTATATAACAAAGTATTGAGAAACTTTTGTTATTGACCAAATACTTATTTTCCACCATAACTTGCAAATAAATTCATTAAAAATCCTACAATGTGATTTTCTGGATTTTTTTTCCTCATTTTGTCTGTCATAGTTGACGTGTACCTATGATGAAAATTACAGGCCTCTCTCATCTTTTTAAGTGGGAGAACTTGCACAATTGGTGGCTGACTAAATACTTTTTTTCCCCACTGTATATACTGTATTCTATACTATCTATTGCATCTTAGCCTATGCCACTCTGATAATGACATTGCTCATCCATATATTTATATATTCTTATTCCATTCCTTTACTTAGATTTGTGTGTATTAGGTTTTTGTTTTGGAACTGATAGATATTACTTGCCAGATATTGCTGCACTGTCGGAACTAGAAGCATTGTAATTCTACCTTGTTTATTTGCTGAGAATGATTTTAGAATACAGAGACAAAATCATAAGGTCATTGGCATGGAGGAGGATTGCAGAGATGTTGGTGTTGATGGTGGATAAAGAGAGATTTGCACAACAATGTTTGCAAGTCAATGCCACAATTTCCTTTACCCAAAGTACCCATTCATGTGTAAGTAGGCCTATGTATTATACAGGAAGTGAGCTATAATCATCAATGTCATGACAGAAGTATAATGAAAGAGCCATAAGCTATAATATTTGAGAATCATAATGTTAAGATACCATAATCCAATTGGTAGCATATTACATGGGACATTTATTGTTAGTGTATCATTTACAATGTTATAATGCATGTTACTGGTGATTTCTATCCTTTGGTTGGCAAATTTAATAATTTAATTTAGTCAACACATTCACAAATGGTGGCTTTGTTCACAGTTTTGAGGTTTAGGTTGCTTGATGTTCATAGCTAGCTAGCAGCACAAGCAAACATTGTTGTGCAAATCTCTCTTCACCCACTTTCAACACCAAAAATCTCTGAAATCCTACTCCATGCCATTGACCTTATGATTTTGTCTCTGTATTCTAGCAAAGCAAAATCATATAGAATTGGAAAACCAGACACAGCGATGATTGGCATTCCTCCATCTTTTTTGGTTGTGCTTGCCTGGAACTAATGACAGGCGGAACTATGTTTCATGAACATACGATTTTCAAGCAAACATTGCTCTTCACATGATCGGCTAATGGCAGCATTGGCAGTCTCACCACTGCTCCCTCCTTCCCTCCTTTAGACTGACCATCAGATGCAGGCCATCAGTCCAGTAAAAAAAAAAGAGGCAAATTATTATGTTCACTCAGCTGGGCCTCACAAGTAATACAACAAATGATCTATTACCAGTGTGATCATATACCATTTTTTATTTTAAAAAATATAGATAATAAAAAAATGGTCTGAGAAGAACAACATTGGCTGGGCAATTCAAGCATAACCAATATACAATGATAATGTGTTGGGCCTATAGCCTACTGCACAAACCTCATTGCTACAGAACATTTTTTAATTGGTTAATGTTGCAAAACGTACGTTTTTAAGTCATGTTAAAAAATAAATAATCTGAGCGGTAGATAATCTTGACTCAGAAAGTGATCTCGACTGAGAAAAGGTTTGTGACCACTGTTCTAAATAGTAACAGTTTTTATTAGAACCTTTGCATATAAGGATAATTAATTTACTTAATGAGTAAACAGCATCATTAATTATTTGTTCAAATATTTTTACCGTTGCTTCGACATCACTGGCAATTACCACTCAAACGACACATAAAGCTTTAGTTGGAAACATGTTCTGACTTGGAGAGTGGCAGCTTTGTGCATTCCACTTGACACCAGTGTTAAGGTAGAGCAGACATTGAGCCATGAGGCAATTTCACTCTGCAGCCCTAGATCCAGTCTAAGTGTGCATCCGGAATGGCACCCTATCCCTTAATAGTGCACTTCTTTTGTCTAGGGCTCTGTTCAAAGTAGTGAACTATAAAGGGAATATGGTGTCATTTGGGATGCAACCTAAGCCTTCTCAACAGAACCCCCCTGCACACTCCTCTGGTACTGGTGAGCTCTACTACAAAATACTAATGTCAAAGTTCACTGTAGTCAGCACATTCAACGTGGAGAACTTCGTGGCATGTTGTTGGCAATGGCAAGCCAACTCCAACTAGACACTGAGGCAAGATTGGATTTATACTGTTACCGTGTAGGACCCGCATCTCAGTCCAATAGTGGTGATCAAAACATTTTTTTGTTTGTTTATTCTTTGGGACACATTACTTGAAATGTGAAAATGTTGTCTATGAATGGCACTTTGCATAAGTAGTAAACAATGAATCTAGAAATGCAAATGCATCTCGCAAACATGAAACTAATGAAACACACTTCAAGGCAGTTGACAGATTTTGGAGCTCCTTCCACTCTGAATAGTGGCAAAGTGTAAAGTATGAAACCTCAATGCTTTGGAACAGATGGTTTATTTATCTTCACAGAAACACAGAGACCAACATCGAGCACATAGCGAACAGGTGCAATAGACATCAACCATGCATATCAATCTGCTTTCAGAGTTAACACAGGGTGTGACTGGGGGATGAGGACAGGGTGTGACTTAGGCTTGGGTGATATACCGTTTACACCATATACATGGATATTTTGAAATACCGACGGTGGTGCATGCGGGAGTGCATGCTACACCGCTGCTTATAACTATAAGTTAAGTATCACTATAAGAAATCGCAGATGTGTCAAATTAATTAGATCCAGCTGAGGGCTCCAGCTATGCATTTGGTTTGCTAACTTGCTAGCTAAGTGGCTAGATGTCAAAATCAAGCTTCTTGGTTACAGCATTCTAGCTTGGGTATCAGACTCTTTATGTAACATTCCACTCATTGCCAGTCCTTGTCATTGCCAAAGAACCTGGCCTTTCTGCTATCTTCAAATATGAACATTCTATCATTAGTATGATGGTATAAAAATCTGGATATTGTCCAACCCTAATGTGACTGGGGGATGAGGACAGGGTGTGACTGGGGGATGAGGACAGGATGGGACTGGGGGATGAGGACAGGATGAGACTGGGGGATGAGGACAGGGTGGGACTGGGGGATGAGGACAGGGTGTGAGTGGAGGATGAGGACAGGGTGTGACTGGGGGATGAGGACAGGGTGTGACTGGGGGATGAGGACAGGATGGGACTGGGGGATGAGGACAGGGTGTGACTGGGGGATGAGGACAGGGTGGGACTGGGGGATGAGGACAGGGTGGGACTGGGGGATGAGGACAGGGTGTGACTGGGGGATGAGGACAGGGTGTAACTGGGGGATGAGGACAGGGTGTGACTAGGGGATGAGGACAGGATGGGACTGGGGATGAGGACAGGATGTGACTGGGGGATGAGGACAGGATGTGACTGGGGGATGAGGACAGGGTGTGACTGGGGGATGAGGACAGGGTGTGACTGGGGGATGAGGACAGGATGGGACTGGGGGATGAGGACAGGGTGGGACTGGAAGATGAGGACAGGGTGGGACTGGGGGATGAGGACAGGGTGTGACTGGGGGATGAGGACAGGGTGTGACTGGGGGATGAGGACAGGATGGGACTGGGCGATGAGGACAGGGTGGGACTGGGGGATGAGGACAGGGTGTGAGTGGAGGATGAGGACAGGGTGTGACTGGGGGATGAGGACAGGGTGTGACTGGGGAATGAGGACAGGATGGGACTGGGGGATGAGGACAGGGTGTGACTGGGGGGTGAGGACAGGATGGGACTGGGGGATGAGGACAGGGTGTAACTGGGGGATGAGGACAGGGTGTAACTGGGGGATGAGGACAGGGTGTAACTGGGGGATGAGGACAGGGTAGGACGGGATGTGAGCTGCTCTAAAAATGGACCTTCTCAAGATGAGATCATTGAAGAAGACGACACTGTGCCATCAGTTTCATGCTTGTTCATTTTACGTGGTTGGGCTACTTGATTGGGCTATTTGGGGAAAGGTAGCTAATATTTAGCCTAATTTGCACCATGCTGACCTCACAGCTGCACATTTACTTCAGATGTTTAGCAGTTAACCCTCTCTACTTCACTGCGCTGTTTACTCTAACCCCATGGATTGAGCACATGAACAAAAAAAACAGCCTTATGCTCCTAATGACAGAGGCTGATCTATTTATAAAGAAAATATGTCCCTTTAAAGAGAATGAAAAGCAAGCTAGAGGATAATTAAGAGGTAGTGTCTGCAGAACTCACAAAGGCTATCGGCACAATGGGTGGTCGCCATAGCAACAGCCTTGTGGCCGGAGTGGGTTTAGGGCCGAAGGGACTTGATTATATATTGGCCAAACAGGGAAGGTAAATATAATATCTCTGGGTAGAAATGCCAGTCATTGATTAGATATGATTGAGCCACATTAGCGGGGCTATGCATGAGACCACACACCTGCTGCCGAGCGTGGATGGCACTCTGGGGTATAGTTGGGTAATGAGAAACGGGAAGGTTAAAAGCATTGCTCTGGAACTAACAGTCCTAGATCTGCTTTATAAAGTACAATGATCAGATCGGTTGCCTTATAAAGATGTTAAGTATTCCAATCTCAGCTTCATTTAGTAAATGCATGGAAGCAACAGCGTTTGTGAAATGTCCAATTATAGTTCAGATTATAGTTGTAATGTATTCTCTGCATTACATCCCATGTTAATTAGGAATGCAAGGCTGTATGTCCCAATTTACCCATGTGCAGCTGTGAATGTACAGCATGAAATTCCCAAGCAGCCAGCACATATGTATTAGTGTGTGTGTACAGTATGAATGTGTGTTAGTTTGTGTGTGTGTATTTGTATGAAGGTGTGTTAGTTTGTGTGTATGTGTGTTAGTGTGTGTGTGTATTTGAATGAAGGTGTGTGTGCGTGTGTCTATGCCCGAGTCTCTAGCCTTTAATGAGGGAATTATCTGCACTGCCAAACTGCTTCTTCTCCGTTAGCGATGTGCTGTGGATGGTGGATTTACACACTTGATTTACCTTATCCTCAATTACATTAGAGGCATCAGTGAAAGAGAGGTGAATGCAGGCATCAGTGAAAGAGAGGTGAATGCAGTGCTTAATTTGAGCCGGTGCCGGAACATGATCC